>NC_045429.1:429039061-429342092 GCF_902635505.1 Sarcophilus harrisii
ATACTCGTTAAGTTCATCCTCTATCTCCCAGCAGGTCTCTATCTTAACTTCTTCCACCTACTTTAATAGTTTTCTGTATAAACCTTAAGGAAATTAAGGGATTCTTCAATCTCCTTTGGCACCTGGGAGTGTTTTTAAATCTATCCTTCAGTAGGAGAATGGTACCTTTAGAAGAGTTTAGGTATAAGGTTTAAAGCATTGGCTCCTGCCCGAGAAGACGTTAGAAAGGGCTGACCCTCCTCAACTCCACATCTTGCTTACTTCCTCCCTTCTTCTCTACTCACCGGAGTTTGTCGCTCCTCCCTGACAGATTCGTGAGTCCCAGAAGGGCTTCATAATTCTGGAGCCCATCCCGCTGTGTGTCTAGGAGCCTTACCAATGGACGTACTACCTCATACACCTGCAGGAAATGGAGAGCAGAAGGAAATGGCACAGGTCGGGCAAAAAAGAATTATGAAGAGTTCATGGGATGGGGGGGTTCATATATATACAAACAAATTTATAACAACAAGTTTTTGAAGTGATAAACAAATAGAAGGAAAATAGCCAGATGAAAAATGGCCAAAAAACATGATAGAGGAGTGTAGTTGAATATTAGCAAATCCTAAGAAATGACAAAAATGTGAATATAAGTAAGGAAATGTTCTCTCTCTCGCTCGCTCGCTCTCTCTCTCTCTCTCTGTCTGTATGTCTCTCTCTCTTTGTTTCTCTTTGCCCCCCCATCTTACACACACACACACACACACACACACACACACACACCCTAGCTCAGATGACACAATCGTAGACTGTAGTCACACATGATGACATTTTCATGTATTTAGAAGATATAACATTCTGTGATCCCTTTATGAGGGACCAAATATCTCTTTGATTTAGTCATGAAAGGAATATTTAAATTGACTAAGAAAATTACTCATGGCCCTAGAATTTTAAATGTTTAAACCCTTGCCAACTGGGTGTTGCCTGGGGAAGAAACCCCTACAGAGAGAAAAGAGGGGATTTCTTTCTTGTCTCCAGCTTTGATGGGAGCCACTAGACCAACAAATGATATACATCCATCAGGGAGCATACTCCATATGGACATAATTACCAAGAGAAACAAAACTTCAAGAAGAAAGACCTCTGGAAAGAGAATATTTGGATTATGAAGACCAGACTCTGGCAACCTAAAAAAAGACACTGTAACCATGGAAAGCTGTAAGAGGATCCTGCAAAAAGAGGAAGGAATTCCAGGCCCTTCAGTGCTAAGAGTAGTGAACTCCTTTGGCTACATGTGTATTCTACACATTATATTCAAAGTCTGAGCCTGTTCTTCCTATGGATGCTGTGTGTATATTTGGTTTTTTTTTTTTGTTTTTGTTTTTTTGTTTGTTTTTTAATTTAATAGCCTTTTATTTACAGGATATATACATGGGTAACTTTACAGCATTAACAATTGCCAAACCTCTTGTTCCAATTTTTCACCTCTTACCCCCCCCCACCCCCTCCCCTAGATGGCAGGATGACCAGTAGATGTTAAATATATTAAAATATAACTTAGATTGTGTGTATATTTGTGATAGTATGACTCAAGTTTTATAAGAGAAATGTTTTATAACTACTACTTCTTGCTATTCCATCTGAGCAAATATCTTTGTTAAGAGTTCATTGTGTGGCAATAACAGCAAGAATATGCAATAATCAGCTATGAAAGCCCTGGTTCTTCTCAGTGGTTCGGTGAGCCAAAGCAATCCCAAAACCGAAAACGCCCTCTGCATCCAGAAAAAGAACTAAGGAGACTGAATGTGAATTAACATATGCTGTATCCACTTCTTTTTTCTGGTTTTTTATCTCTCCCATGTTTTTTTCCCTTTTGCTATGATTTTTCTCTCCCAATATGATTCATAAAGCAACGTGCATTAAAAATAAATAAACTTTTAAAGAATTCATTTTGTGTATTGGCTGATTTTTAATGGGGAGAGATACTGGGAGGAGGGTGGGGTGTCTGTGAGCTATGTAATGGCATAACCCTGGAATAGCAGTCATCCTGGGAAATGACAGCAATGTGAAAATTGGGAAATAGCAGCAATGTGGAAAAAATATCATTAATCTTTTTTCAGAAGAAGGAAGGGTTTTTGTTTTAGTTTTTAATTTAGTGTTTTAAAATACATATTCAGAATATTGTATTGACAGAAAGAGCAAGAGAGAGACAGAGAGAGATGGAAAGAGGGAGAGAAGGAGGGAGGGAGAGAGAGAAAGGAAAAAGGAGAGACACAGAGACACAGAGAGAGAGACAGACAGAGAGAGAGACAGAGACAGAGAGACAATGGGAAGGAAAAAAAGAGACTTACAGAATGAGAAGATTTTTGAGGTAGAATAGGTTCCTCCAATTCTCTATTCTCCCCCAATCCCTCCATAGATTACACTCACCCTTTCTCCAGGAAAAGCAATGTCAGGATTGGAGACAGCCGCAATCTTCGCCAAAGCATGGGCAGCCTTCACCTTGCCTACATCAGTGCCTTCAATTGCCAGTGGTATCAAAGCCTAAGAGACAGAGAGTTAGAAGTGTGGATATCCTCTTAGCCACTGTAGTGACCTAGAAAGAACATTGGATTTGAAATCTAGAAAACCTGGGTTCAAATCCTGCCTTTGCTACCATGTTACAGATGAGGAAACTGAGGCAAAAACAGGCTAAGTGATTTGCTCAGGGTTGCAGCCAGTAATTGTCTGAGCTTAGATTTGAACTCAGGTCTTCCTGACTCCAGGCTTAATGCTCTACCCACTGCATCCCCTTGGTGCTCCTAATGCTTAGTCAAGATAAATCTATTAATTAAGAATTCCAGAAAATCCGTTTTTCTGTCTGCTTATACTACTGAAGTCTTAGATCTATGATTTCACTGATATTGAGAAATCCCAATGAAGAAGCTCTCTACCAATATAGATTAGTACTTTTTTCTAATTTACACTTTTAAAGATTTGCCCTGGGCCCTGAGAAATTAAGTGACGTGGTCAAGGTCACATAACCAGTATGTTTCAGAGATAGGACTTGAGAGCAACTCTATCCACTGTATTACACTGTCTTTCTATGAGACAGTGTAGTCTCTCTATGAAAGGAGCATAATAATAACAACACAGTCTATCACAGTTAAAAATTTGCAAAGCACTTCGTTCAACACAACCCTGTGAGGGAGGCAGTGTAAATACTATCCTCATTTTACCCTCATCCTCCTCATGGGGAAACTAAGACTCAAAAAAAAATGAAACAACTCCCCCAAGATTATAGTTCTAGCAAATGGTGGTGTCTCACCCATTTAGTGTCACACCATGCTTTCCATAAAGCCAAAAATTAGAATATTTTGCATTACCGTTTCACTGTTCCCTTCTAATAATATAGATAATTGAAGAGAAAATTCCTGGAAGATGAAGTTGGAAATCCAACCTATGCATGTACACTGCTGCAAAGTAGGTGCTACCCAGAGCATCCCAAGAGACTGTTCTACACACTCCCTGTCAAAGCACCTGCTCAGTGCCCTCCCCCAGTTATAATCACAAGTGTTCCTCACCCCTTCTCCCACTGTTACCTTGCCACCACCTTGAGCCACAATGGTGCCCCGATCCCTTGCATTGTCACACAGTGCCAGGAACACCCTGTGAGGAACAGAGATTAAAGGAGTGGTCTTTAAATTCTAATATACTCCCCTCACTCAGGTTCCTCTTTATTCCATTGGGGTTTAGGATTGAAAGAAGCCGAACACAAGAAAAATCAAGACAACAAAGAAAAGATAGTGAGGGACAACAGAAAATGCAATCAAGGAGAGTGGATCTAGCAACCAGGCTGAGTCCCCAGAGAATTTAATATTATTTTTTCTTTAATTAATTACATTAATTAGAATGTAAGCTCTTTGAGGGCAGTAAGTGCTTTGTTTTTTTTTTTTTGTTTGTTTGTTTTGCTTGTGTTTGTAACCCTAGCACAGTGCCATGGAAGTCCTGAATAAACACTTGGGATTTTTCATTATTGTTTAGTTTAAAAGAGAGTGTCATATGACTTGGAAGAAGAGGAAAGAAAATTATTGCTCCCCCACCTTTTCCCTAGTTTCTCCCTTTAAGAGGAGGGAAATGATTACACTCTATAGCAACCTCATCTCCCATGTAGAGACTTTACCATTCATCACCCTCAGACCCTTCAGACCCTTTTCCCACTCCTCTCTCCCCAGTACCTGGCCAATAACTCTTTGGTCTGGTCAGTAAGGATGGCACTGTCAGCTTTTACCATGCAGGCTAATGTGGAGATCACACCAGCCTTCAGCAGCCGCTTCACTCGCTTTTCTACGAAATCCTTCTTGTCCTGAGGAGATGGAGAGCAGGGAAAAGTCATTAGGAGATTCCTGAGTTCAGAAAATAGGCTCCTACTCCCAAGCTCTAAACCTCTTTTTCTCAGCCTTAGGAAGAATGGAATGGCTTTAGAAATGAACTCAACTTTCTTAGCAAAATAAGGAAAATTGACTTGATGATCTCTACAATCCCATCCAAATCTCATGTTTTATTGCTCTTCTATGATTCAGGCCCTTCCCAAAGACCCCCCTCAGTTATACCCATCCTCTCTTCTTCATTCCCCCTTCTCCGCCCTTAGTATAACTAGACGCCAGAATCTGGATCTTGAATATGGGAGAGAAATCCCATTAACTTTAATTATCCATGCACAAAGACGCAGATTATCCAAGACACTGCCATCATCCTTGGCCTTTGAATGCTTTAAAGCAATTCTTTTAGCAGGTTTGCCTTCCTCATCCTACTTCCATCAGCTGGTGTGCAAATGAGCTTGCATTTGCAGCCTACACTATGACTATGTTGTCCTGGAAAATCAGTCCTAAAGTTAAAAAAGCCAGACCCAGAACAAATCTGATTAGCTCACATTTCTATAGTGTTTTATAGTTTACAGAAAGCTTTCCTTTTATTTTCTTTTTCCTTTCCTTATCTATGAGGTAGGTAATACTTTCATATTTCAAACACCCCAAAAGATGAATGAGCTCATACTTGATGTTGCCTCTCACAATGTGGCTCAAAACCCATCTATTTGGGAAGCAATATAGTATGGTAGAAAACAAGATGGATTTGGGGGAGTTCAAAATTCTGCCTCTGGTCACTTATTCTCTCTGGGTCTGGGTTTCCTCATCTATAAAATGAAAGCGTCGAACTGGATGAGGACCTGAGACCCTTTCTGGCTCTAGTTCTAAGATTTGATGTCAATTTTACTTCCCTAGGCCTCAGTTTCCCCAAATATAAAATGAGAAGATTAGGCTAGATTGCATCTCTTCTAGCTCTACATTTATTTGTCATGAACCTCTTTGATTACCAGAATCTTCATATGAAAAAATGAGTTTAATGGCAGAGGCATTTCTTACCTCTCAGGGGTGCTATGAGAAAACCAGTTAAAGATTATGTTATGAGTAATTCTTATCACTTGAGTTTTACAAAGAAGGAAACTGAGGCTCAGAAGGAATCTAGTATGTGTCAGTTTGTGCATCTCATATGTGTCTATTTTAAGCCCATGGTTCTGGCTCCAAGCCCTCGTGCTCACCCTGATGCTCCAGATCTTAGGATACCCGAGAATTGACTGACGTCCAATGGACCCCCAAACCACGTGATAATAGACTGCACCATTTATCACCAAGTGTGAAATGACATAAGTCCTGAGAGTTATGTGTCATTTAGGAGGCATTCTTTCCTCCAGAAGCTACAGAGGATCAAAGATGTAGAGCCAGCAGGGACCTAAGAAGCCATTTTCAAATACAGATCGATAACTGGCTTGCTCTGGATCCCAGACAGTGGGGGACAGGAGATGGTTTTAGATCCAGGCCTTTTCTGACTTGAAGGCTGGCTTGCCTTCTAACACAGCAGGTTGGCTCTCAAGATGTATAAAGACATAAAAAACAAGGGTTCCCACCTTGGGGTGCTCCTCAGGCACATGCTGCTTGGAGAACTTGGCCAGCTGCACCAGCTCAGGGATGACCTCTTTCACGTCATAACTGTTGGTGCAATTCACCAGGGTGGTGGCCACGGAGTACAGGATGGTCTTGTCACTGGTCTGGGAAGAAAACCGGGTAAGGTCAGAACTGGAACCAATTACAGGACACACTGGAAAACATGGTAGGACTCGGGATACTGCCCAGGACATGCTCTTGTCAGTCATGTCCAACTCTTTATGACGCTTTTGGGGTTTTCTTAGCAAAGATACTGGAGAACTTTGCTACTTCCTTTTCCAGATCATTTTACAGATAAGGAAACTGAGGCAAACAGGATTAACTTGCCCAGGGTCACTGAAAGTGTCTGAGACCAAATTTGGTCTTCTTGACTCTAAGCCTAGAGTTCTAAGGGTGGAGCCAAGATGGAACAGTGAACACTTTACGCCTGGCACTCTAACCACTACACCATCTGTAGTTATGGCTGATGCCTTTTAAAATGTAGTTAGCAACAATCCTGGAGTCAGGAGGTCTTGAGTTCAAATCCAACCTCAGACACTTACTAGCTGTGTGACCCTGAGCAAGTAACCTTACCACAATTGCCTGGAAAAAAAAAAAATGTGGTTGAAGATGAGATGCTGAGTAATTATAATGATCACAAAGACTTGCCCCAGAGAAAAATTGGAAAAATGTACTTTTCTCCCTTCTCTAAAATGGTAAGGGAGTCTGGGTTCAGAACATTGCATAAATTACAAACTATACTGGTGTAGTACTTGGTTTGTTTCACACTGCTTTTTTTTCCTTTTTCATATTCTTTGTTGACTAGATAGGGGAGCAAAGTGTATTTAATAATGAAAGTGATATAAAAATAAAAGATATATTTTTTTAATTAACCTGATAGGAGGTGGAGCCAAGATGGTGAAGTAAAGGCAGGAAAAAAAATTAACATAGTGGAAAGCTTCCCTTTCTCTTGAAAGTATTTGTTCAAAGCTTCCAATACTTCTACCGCCTAGTCTCCCACCCAAGCAACATACCAAGTATTTATTTAAATTAACCTGATAGGAGATGGAAGGGAAAAGAACTAAAAAATCCTGGCCAAACCTAACTAGTCTCCTTCCCCACATTCTCTCTAGCTCTCCTTTTCCCATGTTTTCCCCCAGTTTCCTTTGCTTCTTGCTTTTCTTTCTCCATCAAATTTATAAAAATAAGAGGTAATATTTATATATCAAATTAAGGTTTACATGGTACATTTCATATATTACTTCATTTAATCCTTACAATAATCCTATAAGTTAGATGCTATCATTATCCCCATTTCATAGATGAGAAAATTAAAGTTGAGTTGCCCACAGTCACTCAGAATGTATGTGTCTGAGGCAGGATTTAAAGGCAGGTCTTCAGCACTTTATGTCTGGAACTCTGTCCCCTCATCAAACTTGATCTCTTATCAAGTTAATTTTTTCCTAGGCCCTCTCTTTATTGCTTTATTGGGAGGGAGAAGGGACTATGCCTCCATGACTCAACCTCCAGGTTGAACCCTTGCTCCTATAGACTGAGCCCTGAGATATAACACCCTAGATTTTCCTGATCGCTGTAATACATTGCTTGTGTCTTCTACTTGATTTGATCCTCATCTTCTTAATGAGAGTAAGGATAGGTACCAAAAGACTATACCCATCTTACAGATGACACCATTGAGGCTCAGAGATGGAAAATTATCCAGCTAGGACCACATAGCAAGTCAGGAGCAGACCTGGGATGACAGTCCAGCTAGCTCAGCTCCCAAACCTGGGCTTTGCCCTTATCCTTGAATGAGGAGCCTAGGATTGGAGCAGGAAGGGATTGAGTTGATGTTCTTGGGGGTCAAGGTTCTGTAAAGTCAGGGCCACACATACCTTTGCTAACTCAAACATGGCCTGTAGGGCAGGAATGTCCTGAACAAAGTCATCTTTCACATCTGCATCCAGCGTGAGGTAGGCTAGACCCTCCACTGCCCAGCGTCTGGTCCTCCCGTCTATGTTTGCATTACACAGCCACCTGGGAACAGGAAGGGGGCAAATTAGTCCAGGAGAAGACCCAAATGGGGACAAGCTATAGGACCAAGGGACAATCAGAAGTATCCTGGAGATGGCACAGACATCTATTCCAAGGACTTTGTTGAATGTCTTTTCCATGTATCCATTAAGTAATTTTCCTTTTTGCTAAATTTAAAACAATTTTTAAAACCCCACTCATTTCACCACACCTCTCCCCCTGTTTAAAAAATCTGCAATGGTTCCCTATTGGCCACAGTATCAAGTCCATACAACTTTACTTTAAATGAGCCCCTCCAAGAAGCACAAGGAGAAGTAAAGCCAACAGAGAAAAGTTCAACCCAAGAAGGAAGCCAGAACTATGCCCCCCATCCCAGCTCTCTTACTTCCGACACTGTTTGGCAAGCTTCTCCGTGGACCCTTCAGCAAATTGTCTGAGGCCATAGTCGGTGCCTCCTGCAGAACCAAGTTTACAGAGACCCTAGAGGGAAGATGGGACAGCATGGAGCTGGGCTCCATTAGGCTTGGAGAGGGGAGATATGGTTAATCATGGTTCAACCCCAAATTTACAGTCGGAAGAGAAATTTCCTGGACACTGCATTTGTTTGCCTCAGTTTCATCAACTGTAAATGAGGATCATAACAACAATATTTCTCCCGGTTATTGTGAAAATCAAATGAAATCATAATTGTAAGCGTGTAGCATGTGCCTGACACAGATTAGGCGCTTGTTAAATGCTTGTTTTGGTTGCTCTTCAGGAGGGGGCTGAAGGACAATTCAGGGTAAGGGTTAGAAGAGGGATTTTGTCTCACCACCAAAGTGCGAATCTTAATCCTCTCGTTTTTGGTTGTCTTGTAAATGTCTTTGAGTAAGGTCACACCATTGGTGATGATGAAGGTAGCTCGGCTGAGCTTGGTGGAAGCATGAATCAGAGCTTCCACGGCCACCAGCTGGTCCTGTTCCCGGTCAGAACCACAAAGGGCCACCATCATCTCCATCACGCCTTTCATCCCCAGCAACTGGTTCCCCAAATCAAAGGGCCCCTGAAGGACCCCTGACACCGTCTGGATGGCATGCACATTTTTGTCCATGTTCTGGGGATCAAACTTGCCCCTGAAAAACAAGAAAGGGGTCCCATGATAAACAGACCCCCACTGAACTCCTTCTGGGGAATCTTAGGGATAACATTCATTCTGCATCTAAGAGTGCAGTTGATGGCCACATCAACTCTTCAGTGAGGGGTTCTTTCTTTGTCAGCTCCCTTATCAGCCTATGGATTCATTCTCAGAATCATGGTTAAATGTATAAATAAAATGCACGGGATTATAGAGATTTACAAGGATAATGAAGTATAATGATCAAAATTTAAAAAAAAAAAAGTTTACAGAATTCAGATGAAGAATCTTTGCATTGGATCAATGCCCCAAACCAGAATAATTTGGGGACTTGGTTCAGATTGACACAGAAAGAAATCCACTGCAATTTAGAGAGGGAGTGTAGCATAATAAAAAGGGTAATGGAATGGAATGGAAATCATAAAGTCTGAGTCCTACCATACTCCCTTCTCTCTGGACCTCAGTTTCCTCCTCTGTAAAATGAGTATTGAACTAGTAGATTTCAAAAATCTTTTCTGGCTCTGACACTCTGGGTTTTTTTGCAGAGTGTTGCATATATTACTAGATGTTTTTAATGTATCGATCTGTTTTGCTGATACCCCCTCCTCTTTTTTTAATCTTTAAATCTTTAAAAAATCTTTTTAAAAATCTGTAGAATGTCTAGGAAGAGGGAGAGGGAAGAATATGGGAGAAATTTAGGGAAAGTAAAAACAAAAGCTGTCAAAGCAAATTTACTTTTAAAAAAAGAAATAAATGTAATACAAAAACAAGAAATGAATGCTTTAAAATTTTTATACTACTTAATAACTACACATTCCAGAACAAATCACTTCACCTCGACCTCCTTAATTGTAACATGCAAACTTGATTCCAATCTCTCTCCCTCCCCCCATTCTATTCCACTTCAATTAGGGCTCTGTCTATCCAGCATCCCACGGCTGGATTTTTCTACCTGAGGTTTCTCCACTAATGCTTGGAGTTTCCTTTGTTATTCCCACTTGTAGAAACTGTTATCCCAACCCATTCCTGGGAAAGCAAACTCACGTGATGTACTCCTCACAGATCTTGCGGAAGTGGTCCCTCTCAGGGTCACAGCGGAGATCGTCATAGAGCTTATTGAGAAGGATGGAGGCCAGCATGCGTGTGTTATCAGTCAGTGGCAGGCAGGAGGGCTGCTCTGGTACCTGCCCCACGACCTTCAGGATCTTTCTCAGTCCTGGTGAAAAGAACAATGAAAGGAGAGAATGAGCTCCCCTAACCTTACCTGGGGTCCATCCCCCAAGGAAGGCAGCCTTTCCTTCAAGGACTTGTCATTGAGCATCTGAATTTCTGGAACACATACCTCCTGCCTTCTTACCACTTGCTGCATTGGATAAAAAAAAAAAAAAAAAAAAGTTCCTTCAATGTTATTTTCAGTCTATCCCTCACAATGGCTGGTATTTAGTAGGCACTTATTAAATGCTTGTTGATCGACTGACTGACCTGCTATCAGAGAACCATCTCAGTGGTTCTCTATTGCCCACCAGATCAAATCCAGAGTCCTCTCCAACGTTCGGATGGAAACCATCTTGTTCTGTTCTAGTTGTATCCCTAGCACTTAACACAGTTTTTGCTACATAGTAAATATTTATTAAACATTTTTTCATTTATTAACAATTCACAATTCAAGTACATTCACTCATATATTCATTAATTCATATGTTCATATTCATATTCCTGCATACATTTATTTATACATTCATTAATTCATATATAGTATTGACTCATATATTTGTTTATATATACATAACCACTTATGTATTTATTAATCTATATATTCATGTACATATCCATTTATATGCTTCTTCACATATGCATTTATTCACGCATACATTCATAATTCATTCAATATGTATATCCACACATTAATTCATATTTATTCTTATGTACATTTATTGATTCATATATAGTATTCACTCATATATTTGTTTATGCATATATTCACTTATATATTAATCTATAAGTTCATGCACATATACATTCATATATTTGTTCATGTATTCATTTATTCATTTACTTATTCATTCACAATTCATTCAATATGTATATTCATATATTAATTCATACATTTATATAGTCATTCATTAATTCACATATAGTATTCACTCATACATTGTTCATACACATATTCACATATATATTGATCTATATGTTTATGCACATATTCATTAATGTTTGTTCACATATTCATTCATTCATAATTCATTTTATATTCACATTCATGCATTAATTCATATATTCATACACACATGTATATGTGCAGTCATTAATTCACGTACAGAATCCCCTTACATATTGTTCACGCATATCTTCATTCATATATGTACATATTTATTCATTCATTCATTCATTGGTAGAAGGAACAAATCCCTGAAGTATTGAAATAAACTTGTACCCTTTACATACCACAGGGATCCACCTCCACAGTGATGGGTAGGGAAGAGCAGACAGAATGGGTTCCCAAGTGAATGAATGGCAGGGATTTGTGGACAAACCCTGAAGCCCACCACTCTCCCCCCACCTCCCAGGGCCCAGCCTCTCACCGTTCTCTATCACATAGATGGTCCGGGAATTATCATGATCGGCCAGGTCCTTCCTGGGGATGTTTTTGTTGAGTAGGTTCAGGGCCTGGTCCCTGCCCTGGCCAGATACTTTCTTATTGACAAGCATGTCCAGGAGGTGACTAGTAATGAGCTTCAGGTCCTTCTTGGTGTCTAGGGAATGAAAGGGAGGCAGTGAGGTCACCGGTCCCTGTTCACTGAGGCAGTATCAAAGGGCAGGTGATGATTGGGCAGAATCCTTAGAGACAGCCCGACATCTCATGTCCAAGCATCTTCAGGTAGCTAGGAGGAATAATTCTTCTGGCATCAAGAAGTTCAGATCCAGCCTCACTTACCTACTAGCTGTGTGATCTTGAGCTATGTGATCTGTTTACCTCAGTTTCCTCTTTAAAATGGGAATAATAATAACCCCTACCTCCCAAGGTTAGAATCAAATGAGAATATTTGTAAAAGTTCCATATAAATGTCAGCTATAGCTATATGGAGCTATGGCTGTATGAGCCTATGCAAGTTATTAATATCTTTATTTGTAAACTAGAAATGAGAATAATAGCATCTACATCTCCAAGTTGCTATGAGGATGATCAATAAGATGATATTTGTAAAGCCTTCTGCAAATCTTGAAGTGTTATATGGATGCTAGCTATTTTCATCGTGGTATTATTTTGGTTATATTAATCAAGCTCTCTACATTCCCTAAGCTTGATCAAAAAACCTTGTCCTTCTTTCACCTTATTTGGTTTCAGTCATATGAAGGGATTATTATGCTCATTCTGTGATAATTAGTTGCCTCATAGAGGAGAAAATGACTTGGCCAACATTGCAGAGCAAATCAGAATTAGGTCAAAAACATCAGGAGCCCATACAAATGGGAAATTATAGATCTATAGCTGGAAGAAATATCAGAAGCCCTCCCAGGTACTCTGTGGGTCCCCAATACCAATTTTTTTTCTTCAGCCCAGGTTCTGGTGTTTTTGTTTTGTTTTGTTTTCAACATTCACTTTTATGAGATTTTGAATTCCAAATTTTTTTCTCCCTCCTCTCCGCCCTCCCCAAGACGGCAAGCAATCGGCTATAGGTAATACATGTACACTCATCTCAAACATATTCCACATTAGTCAGGTTGTGAAAGAAGAATTAGAATAGAAGAGGAAAACCATGAAAAAAAAAAAAAAAACAACAAAAAGTGAAAATGGTACGTTATGATCTGCATTCAGACTCCATAGCCCTTTTCTCTGGTTTTTGAATCTTTTGAAATTGTCTTAGACTTAGATCACTGTATTGCTGAGAAGAGCTAAGTCTGTCAAAGTTGATTATCGTACAGTGCTGTTGTTGCTACACATCCACTGTTTTCATTCTGCTCATTTCATTTGGCATCATTCATGTCAGTCTTTCTAGGTTTTTTCTGAAATCGGCCTGCTCATCATTTCTTAAAGCACAATAGTATTCCATTACCTCTCAAGTGCCATCTTACCAAGGACCAGCGCCTCTTCCTTCCCACGATGCTCTCGCTTGTCCTCCCCAGACAAGGCATCGATGATGGTCTGAAGGAGGTTGCAGACTGCCCGAGAGATCTCCTCCTCCTCCACCGCCATCCAGCCACAGATGCAATTCATTTGAATCGTGTGCAGGATTGCCATTGCCTGGAATCCCCTCAGAGGAAAAAGTCCCCATGTTTCCCCATCAGCTTGGACCAGTTGTTTTTGACCCAAACCCTCCCTGTACCCTAAGGAAAATGGTAGGAAATGAGCAAAGACTGAAGAGGAATCCATCCCCATCTTGTGACACTTGGGTAATCCCCATAATACCCCCTTCCTCTACCTGATCCCTCCTGCTGCTCCCCCATCTTGAAAATACTTTATATTTATTTTCATTCTATTTATATAAATAGTAATAGCAAACAAGGTTTTACTTAATGCTATCTTTTTTGATCCTCACAACAACCCTGGGAGGTAGACTTTATTTTACAAATGAGGAAACTGAGACTGAGAGAACTTAAATGATTTATTTGCATAGTCTCTCAGCTAATAAGTATCTGAAGCAGGATTTTAACTCAGGTCTTAATTTGAATATAGTCCTCTCTTCTCTAGACCACCACACTGCTCTCTCTATTAAAATGTAAGATCCTTAAGGGAATGAACTGTTTCACTTTTATTACCATTTCCCAAGCATCTATCACAGTGCCTATATACAGTAGGCAGGTAATCAATGCTTACTGAATGATTGACTGACTTGTATAATTTATCACATGCAAGCCCTCTCCTTATTGTTGTTAAATTGTGGATGATCCTCTGGGACCTGTGGACTCCAATACTGTCTATGGGGCTTTCTCGGCAAAGATAATGGTTTGGAGTGGTTTGCCATTTCTTTCTCCAGTGGATGGAAGCAATCACAGGCTAAGTGACTTGCCCTAGGTCACACAGCACACGGCATTTAAAATCGGGTCTTCCTGATTTCAGATCCTTATACACTGAGCCCCCAGCTGTCTCAAACCCTCTTTTAGCCAACCTAGTTTGGGCTTTCTCCAGGAAAGAAGTCACAGGATCAGGATCCCTACTCACCCTGGCCTGATGTCCACTGCACATTCCAGAGAGCGTCCGGATAGCAGCCAGCACCAGCTCTGGTTTCTTGGTGTCCAGTAGTTGCAAGAGGAGGGCCACGCCATTGTTTTGGAAAATTTTCTCAGCTCCAGCATCTTCTCGGCCCAGGACGATGAGGTTGTTGGCTGCCTTTGAGGGAAACAGGAGGATTAACAATGGTTGTGCAAAAGTTATAGTGGGTATGGCCACGGCTATGGACCAGCCAGATACAGGAGGAACTAGTCCTGAAGATGGGTGCTTTTAAAAGTGTATATTGAAAAACCTAACCTTCAATAAGTCAACTGGAAACATGTTTAAGATTTGTTAAGATTAGGGATAGCGATGATTAACTATGATGTACTTGACTCTTCAACAATAAGGAGATTCAAGGCAATTTGAATAGACTTGTGATGGAAAGAGTCATCAGCATCCAGAGAGAACTATTGAGACTGAAAGACCATCACAACATAGTATTTTCACTTTTTCTGTTGTCCATTTGCTTGGGTTTTTTTCTTTCTCATTTTTCCCCTTTTGATCTGATTTTTCTTGTGCAGCATGATATATGTGGAAGTATGTTTAGAAGAAAAATAAATAAAAAATAATTTGTTGTCATTCAGTCATTTCACTCTTATCTAACTCTTTGTGACCCCATTTAGGGTTTTCTTAGCAAAGATGCTAGAGTGGTTTGCTATTTCCTTCCCTGGTTCATTTTTTCAGTTGAGGAAACTGAGGCAGACAGGGTTAAGTGATATTCCCAGGAACACACAGCCACTGTTTAAGATGGGATTTGACTTCGTGTCTTCCTGACTCCAGGCTTGGCACTATTAACTGCGCCACTTAGCCACTTCTTTATTCTATTTTTGCCCCTGATAATCTCTCTGGTTATCTCATATAACTGATTTCATAAGCCCTCTGGTCCTCAGTTTCCTTTTTTTTTTTTTTTTTTTTGTCAAATGAGTAAATTGGATTGGATGATTCTTAAAGTTACTTCCAGCTCTAGAACATATCGAACCATTCAGTCTCACCCATTCATTTTACAGACTAGGAAACTGAGGGCCAGGAAGCTAAAGCAAACCACTGTGCAGTCATACAACTGACGAATAACAAAAGC
This sequence comes from Sarcophilus harrisii, assembly GCF_902635505.1. NCBI lineage: Eukaryota > Metazoa > Chordata > Mammalia > Dasyuromorphia > Dasyuridae > Sarcophilus > Sarcophilus harrisii. Next base: position 429,054,442 of record NC_045429.1, read on the forward strand.
AGGTCCTGACTCCAAGTCTGGTATTTTTGGCACCAAACCTGGCTAGATTGAGAACCCAGGCACCTGAGTTTTTGTTGCTTTGTTTGTTAAATCCATGATCTCTGGGAATAATTACACTTCAGAGTCAGCCCTCAATACTTCCTGATATCCTTTCATTTAAAGAGTCTCATTTGGCCCTGTTCATTTTTAAATTCTAAATCTTATTTACCAATTATGCACATTAAATATTCGTTCCCTACCAATCAATCAATACAACCTCCAAATTTGTTTTGGATTTGCAGACAAAAGACCTCGATTTGAATCTTGAAAATTTAAAATTTAAATCTGTCTATGATACCTGTGTAACACTGGGCAAATCACTTTTACTTCCCTCAGCCTCAGTTTCCTCATCTGTAAAATGAAAGGGCTAGGTCAGATGGCTTCCTGACTCGAGATCACTTCTCCTGTGACCTATATTGGACTTGGAAGATTTGCAAAACACTTTATAGACAAGATCCATTGAGCCTCACAAAAATTCTGGGGAGTGATGCTTTTACTATCTCCATTTCTCCGATGAAATAGCCTCAGAGTGGTTAAGTGATCACAGCTGATGTTCACACAGCTAGTAAGTGTTGGAGGCAGCATCTATAACTAGATTTCCCCTAATTCCACACCACATAATTTTTTCTATATTTAAAAAAATTGTTTTACTCTTCATGGAAATTTCTCTCCTAACTACCACGTCCCTGGGATGTAGGGAGAGCACCTAATAAGTGGCACAGTGGACAGAGAGTCAGGTCTGGAATCAGAAGGGCTCATCTTCTTAAGTTCAAATCTGATCTCAGTCACTGAGATGTGTGACACAGAGCCCTGTCTGCCTCAGTTTCCTTATTTGTCAAATGAACGGGAGAAGGAAACTGGGAAACCATTTCAGTTTCTCTGTCAAGAAAACACCAAACGAGATCACAAAGAGTTGGATGCAACTCAAGAACAATAAAAAGGAGATTATGCCCATTTAACAGATAAAGTCTCCTGGATTTGGGTCATAAGAACAATCCTCTTCAGAATATACAGTTTCTTGTTGGATGGATATTGGAAAGAGATTCTCCACCTTTGCTAGGGTCAGGATGGGGAGAACAAAAGCTAGGAAGAGTGGGGAGGCAAAAGCAGGGAGTTTACCTTCTCACGCTTTTCTGCCTCACTATTCTCATCCAATAAGATCTCAAACATCTTCTGTACTCTGGAATCCGTGGAAAACTGGACATGGAGCTGAGGAAGGAGAAGAGGAAGGGAGAAAAGGTCAATGAGACAAGAAAAGCTTTCAGCATCATTTTTTATTTCTTTTTAAGTTTTCAACATTTACTTTTGTAAGACTTTTCTTTTTTTTTTTTCTCCTTCCCTATCTTTCCTCCCCCCGCCCCAGCGACACAAGAAATCTGATATAGGTTATACATGTACAATCATGTTAAAGATATTTCCACATTAGTCATCTTGTGAAAGAATATTCAGAACAAAAGAGAAAAACCACAAGAAAGAAAAACCAAAGAAAAAAGTGAAAGTTATATGCTTTATATTTTTAAAGTTTATTTTTCTTAATGTTTATTTGGGGGGGGGGAAGGATGAAGATCTATGTTTTCTTTCACAAAATGACTTTTGTGGAAATATTTTGCAAAACATCACAAGTGCCTTCTCAATGGGGAGGTGGAGGAAGGGAGAGAATCTAAAACTCAAAGTTTTAAAAACAAATGTAAAAAAATTATTTTATATGTAACTAGAAAAATAAAAAATACATATGTTAGAAAATTATATGCTTTGGTCTGCATCCAGACTTCATAGTTCTTTTACTGGATATGTCCTTTGGGATTGTTTTCAATCATTGCGTTTTCAGCATTATTTTAAGAAAATAGGTAATCTGGGTAAATCTGGAAGAGACCCCAGAGAGCATCTAGTTTCATCCCCTCATTTTACAGATGAGGATACTGAGTTTCAAAGCAGTAAAAGTCTGTGGTTACACAGCCCCAGTGGTAGGATTAGATCCCAGTTTTTCCAACTTTAACCCCTTACTTTGCTAAACTCAGACAGCCACTAGGCTCCCTAGTTCCTTTTTCAATTAAATTCCTACTTCAAACACAGATTTTAATATTATCACTACCCTCTCCCATCAGCAATTCAGTCAATTGGTAGCATTTATTAAATGCCTACTGTTTGCCACAAAGGAAGTGATTCAGTGACTAGAGAGCTAGACCTAGAATTAGGAAACCTGAATACAAATCTAGCCTCAGACACTTTCCAGTTGTGTGAGCCTAGGCAAATCGTTTAACTTCTGTCTATCTCAGTTTCCTCAACTGTGCAATGGTATGTGCTATTGTATCAACCTCCCAGGATTGTTGTAAGGAATAAATGAGATAATATTTGTAAAGCACTTTACCAATATTCTACCAGAGGGCCTGTCTTCCATTTCCCTTCTCTTGTCTCCAAGATTCCAGTGCCTACCACTTAAATTATCTTATCTCTTCTCTGTATATTTCCTATTTAACAGGCTATTTGCATGTTATCTCCCCATCAGAAAACCAACTCCTTGTGGGCAGAGACAGTTGCTTTTCTCTGTTTTTCCAACACTTAGCACAGTGCCTGTATGCAGTATATAGTAAATGCTTAAATTATTGCTTGTGGACCAGCTAACTATCTTTGTGTCCTCAGTGCCCATCATAGTGACTGACACTTAGCATAGAAACTTGAGCTCTGATTTCACTGGTGTAGGAAACTCTGGAATGAGGAAACTCCCTCTCCCAAGGGAAGATGGCAAATCTCAGTAATAGTATTAGAGAGTTACCTAAGTCTGGAACACTGAGAGATTTCATTCCTTCTTCAGACCCACTCACTCAGTGTGTGAGAGGAGCAGGACTCATAGCCAGGTCTTTCTAGCTTCTAAGAGGGCTCTGTATCCACTACCGTCAGCACTTAGGGAGTGCTCAATAAATCCTTGTTGAATACTGAATTAAATTGAACTTAGCCTTAGGACCACCATCCACCCCATCTGTTATCCATTCAACGTACTTCAGGTCAGTGTCTTTTCACAGGCCCCTAAGCAGTAAAGAAATCTCCTTTGTCTATCCCTGGCAACTCCTTGGCAGAACTAAGAACAGAACCAAGGCCCAGATTTGGGTTTTTCTACAATACCACACCCAAGTTAGTGGAAACAAGACCTGTGCTATAAGGTCAACTTGAAGATGACCCCGCTCTAGAATATATATAATAATAAAATATTGCTATAGAGCTTTGGTAAGAAAATATTTTCTTCTGAGGTAGAAAGGCAGAGATCATTATTTCTATCTTACAACTGAGAAAAATGAAGTCAACAGAATAGAAATGAAAGAAAGGAAGGAGATATCTCACCTTCTCATGGATGCTGGAATTGAGACGTCTTAGAGTCTCCTGGAAGTTCCGGTTTTGGGGTTCAAGGGTAGCACAGCGCTGCACATCCTTGAAGGCCTGGTCCAACTTACCCAACTGCTCCAGAGCCTGGCATCTGCGGAACAGGGCCTTGATGTCTGAAGCATTAATGTCAATGGCTGAAAGGAGAGATAAATGGAAAATGCCCTCAGGAATAGATTCACTTCTCTACAGGAGGCTTCCCATTCCCAACTCTAGAAACGGTGCTACTTGTTTATCTTTTTTTTACTTTGGATTATCTGTATCTACAGTCAGCATCCGTTCATGGGAGCCATTGAGTCTCCTTTGTACATGTGAGGCTCTTTTCACAAAACTTAGTATTGAAAATCCAAGCTTATAAAACTGATACATCAAGATATAAGCATCAGATACATTACCAAAAGATTCAGACTACTGAGTGATTATAATAAGGAAGAAACTTGGTCCTGGAAAAGTTGGGAAAATGTGCTTCCCTCCTTTCTTTGCAGTGGCAAATGAATAAGTGAATGAATCATTTATTAAGCGCTTACTCTGTGCATATCACCATACTAAGCACTGTGACAGTCTTTACTGTCTAAAAGCTCATAGTCTAGTGGAAGAGACAACTTATGGTGAAGAATTATGGAATATGGCATATGCTTTCAGACTTGGCTGCTATGTTGGTTTTGCTGAGTGCTTCTGGCTAGGAAAGAAGGGGAGGGGAATGTATTCATAATAGAGATAATGTAAAACAAAAAAAAAACAATTTTTAAAAACTTTAAAAAATATTCATAGAGCGAGATTTAATGAGGAATTCCCTTGGTACATCAAATCACAAAAAGTTATTTTCCATGTAACTTCTCAGGAGTATACACATACTATAAACTGAGATGTACACTCATCTCTTCCCATAGTACCTAATATAAGCAATCAACAAACCAACAAGCATTTATTAAACACCTACTATGTTCTAGGCACTGTACTGGTACTAATGGTACAAAGACCATAAGGAAGCAGCTCTTACCTTCAAAAAACTTACATTCTGCTAAAAAAAATGTCTACAGAAAAATAAAAACAAAATATAAATAAAATAAATTTAAAAGGGGTGGGATTAAGCAGGAGAATCAGACAAAGTCTTTTGAAGATACTGGCTCTTGAGTTAATAAGCAGAGAACATTCCAGGCATGAGCAAAGCCTTGAAGATGGGAAATGGAACATCATGTAAAGGTGACAGCAAGTAGGGGAGTCTGGCTGAAACTGTGAACAGTATGGGGGGGGGGAACTTATAATTGGCTTAAAGAAGTTACTTAAGACAGATTTTAAAGGACTTTAAATGCCAAACAGAGGAAGAACTTTTAAGCATTATCAAAGGGGGAAATGCAGAGGGTGCCCCATAAATGACTCCTATAAATCTAGGCTGAGGGGCAAAAAAATGAGGGCATGGAGCTGGGGTCAGAGGAAGAAGGTCACTCACCTTTGGATGCATCTGATGCTGCTTGAGCGTAGCTTTCCTGGAAATCAGAGAAATGGAAAGGCTCACCAGTAAGGACTTCATAGAGAAACAAGAGGATTGCACTTGATAGTCTTTCAAAACTTTCTGGTACAAAGTTCTAATTCTAGATACCTGAGAATTGCCCACCCAGGAAAGGGAAGAGGGGGGCTAGTACAAGAAGAGGTGGGAAGGAGTTGAAGCTCTGGAAATAAGTTCCTCACCATCCCAACTTTGCGTGATCAGTTCCCATCAAGTTGCAATTAATCGGAGCCTGATGCTTCTTGGTCTTGTTGGCAAAGATCAATGAGCACAGAACTCTGACCTTTGGTTTAAATATAGCCCTATACCCCAATCAAGGTTTCCCCCCCAAAATAAAATCCAACATTGTTCCCTTTACAAGGTAGAAAATGTTGGGCTTCTTCCTCTTTCTAGCGGTAAAAGTTGGCCAAACTAGGAAACCTTCAAGGAGGCAGAGAACCAGACAGCCCAGACTCTCCTGACAGCCTCCCAGTTTCCCTATCCCACACCCCTGTCTCTCCCCCTCCCTCCAGCTGACCCCCTCACCATTTTCAGACCACAGGCTGCCCTGTTACGGTACAGAGTAGCCAACAGGGCTTTGTCTTTGGTCAGCTTTAAGGCCTGGCTGTAGCTTTTGGAAGCCTCTTCATAATTCTGGTTTTGAAAATATTTATTCCCCTCCTCCTTCAACTGCACAGCATCTGCCATCTGCTGGGGAGGAAAAGAATGAATAAAAAGGATAACGAGCAGATTTCAGGTTTGAAAGCATTTTACAAACATCATCTCATTTGATTTTTACAACTGTGATGTAGGTGCCATTATTATCCCTACTTTACAGATGAGGCAACTGAGGCAGGGAGCCATGAGGTGAATTCTCCAGAATCACACAGCTAGTGAGTATCTGAGACAGGATTCAAATATGTCTTTGGGACTCCCAATCTAGCCCCGATCCATTGTTTGGGGAAGGAAGAGACAGCCCCACAATCAGTGCTGCTCAGACTTGTTTCAATGAGGTTGGAACCATTCCTTAACACCAGGAAGAGCTCTTTCCCAGGCTGAGGAATATTAGCTCAGGGGGGAAGTCCCGAGAGGCTTCAAAGATCACAGAAGCCTTGGTACTTCATTGGGAGACATTCTAAATAGGAGGGATATGGTGTTGCAAGTGGAGCCTGAAAATTTGGATTCATCTCCCAGTTCTGTTATTTACTCCCTATAAGCCCCTAACCCCCTGACCCTTGGTTCTCTCATCTGTCAAAGAAAAGGGATTGGACTGGATGACCCCGAAGGTCACTTCCATCTCTAAATCTGTGATCCCAACTAGCCAAGAGTAAAACGACTTTGCTTCCCACAAAGCAAAACCCTTCAATTTAAGGTATAAAAGGAGGCTCTGAGATTCAGCCCCCCTCAATATCACTCAGCCCTTTTCCTTCATCCCACCCCAAGACCTGGGCAGGGGCTTTCCATTGATACAAATACTAATTTCTTGCCTAAGACATAATAAAGCATCATACTCCCCTCTTCTGCCCCCTTCAGCGCAAGCCCACCCCTCGTCCCCCCAGCACACAACACTAACTTTGTCTGAAGTAGACATGGTCAGGGAAACTTCCTTCTGGAAATCTCTCTCCTTTGTCCCCAGCAGTCCAGTCTTTCTGGGACCCTGACGCCAGCCTGCTTCAATCACTTCTTCCCAGCCCCCCACCCAGGAGACTTTATCTCTTCAACCAGTGGCTGCCAACCATATTTGGTCTGTGGGTCAGGTGTCCCTGGGGCCTGTCATTGACACTTAGGGCCCGCCCTCCCCCCTCTCCAAATAAGCAATCGGCAAGAAAACATTTCATTGCCCCTTCCTCAATTCTCCCAATTTAGGAGTTACTTCAGGGGTAGATGGGTGGGGAGAGGTGTGTACCCCAATAAGAATGTCACAGAAGGGAGAATAATTCCCACTGAGGCCATTCCAAATCCACAATCCTAGTCCTCCTCCTTCTCCTCCCCCTCCCCACCCCCAACCACACACAGACACTCATGGCTGCTATTTTCAGAGATAAGTGACAGCTGAGGTGGGTTTAGACAGACACGGGACAAGGATGGCAGCTGCCCAGAGCAAGAACCAACTGGCAGCTTCTAGAAATGCTTTAGGAAGGCGGGGATAAAAGAAGGAAAAGTTCTTCAGCCCCTCCCCTATTTCTCCTCCCCCAAATACTCCATTTCTTCAGGACAAAGTGTAAATATGGCATCCTGTAGTTTAAAGATTTTAGTTTGTATCAATGGCCCCCAAGCTTTTCAAGTTCAAATCCTTTCTCAGTCATTTCTTAACTCTGTAACCCAGAGAAAGCCTCAAGTTTTGTTATTGTTGTAGTCGATGAGTTTTGTCCTATTCTCTGTGACCCCATTTGGGGTTTTCTAGGCAGAGATACCAGAGTGGTTTACCATTTCCTCCTCCAGCTCATTTGGCAGATGAGGAAACTGAGGCAAACATGGTTAAGTGACTTTCCCAGAGTCACACAGTAATAAGTGTCTAAGATTAGATTTGAATTTAGGAAGATGTGTCTTCCTAACTCCAGGTCCAGTACTCTCTTCTGTATCACCCAGCTGCCTCAGTTTACTTATCTCCAAATTATAAATCAGACTCTTCCACTTCTAAATCTATAATCCTTTGGTCTTATATGTGAGAAAATGCATGTTAAAATTTTATCACAATGTTCCACAAGTTCTACAAGTAGGGTGAGACTAGGTGACTTTATTGCTCCAAATTTATGATTCCAATCCCACTTTTGAAACTTACTGCATGGATGATTTCAGAAAGGCCTAGAGAAACTTACATGAACTGATTCTAAGTGAAATGAAAACCAAGAGAACATTGTACACAGCAACAAGATTATGTGATGATCATCTCTGATGGACGTGGGTCTTTTCAACAATTAGGTGATTCAGGCCAGTTCCAATAGAGATGGAGAGAACCATCAGCATCCAGAGCAAGGCCAATGGGGACTGAATGTGGATCACAACATAGTATTTTCTTCTTTTTTGTTGTTGTTTGCTTTTTTCTTTCTCATTTTTTTTCTTTTTAGTCTATTTTTCTTGTGCAGCATGATAAATGTGGAAATATGTTTAGAAGAATTGAATATGTTTAACCTATATTGGATTATTTATTTCCTTGGAGAGGGAGGGGGAGAAGGAAAGTGAGAGGAATTTGGAACACAGGGTTTTGCAGGAGTGAATATTGAGAACTATCTTTGCATATGTTTTTTAAATAAAAAGCTATTATCAAAAAAAGAAAAAAGAAAGAAAGAAACTTATTACCCAAGTGACAAGTACCTCAGTTTCCCCATTTAGAAAATTAGAGGGTAGAATTAAGTGGTCTTCTTTCCTTCTGTAGATTTATGATTCAATAGAAAATAGAGAAAAAAGTCTCATCATGTCAGTCTCATTAGCACTTATACAAATTTGAAAAAGAATACTATATACATGTACGATACATTTATTCAGTTTACAGAAACCATAGCTGCATATATTTATGGACCCCTTGGTGGTCCTAGGTGCGCTGGTTAAGAACAAGGAAATAATATTGTAGAAGGGGTATTGGAATTGTTCTCAGATGATCTTTTATTCAAATCTTAGTTCTGCCAAATGTATGACAAATCACTTAATCTCCCCAGGTCTCAGTTTTCCCATCTGTAAAATGAAGGGGTCAGCCAAATGACCCCTTTTTTAGGTTAGCCTAAGTCTATGTTCCTAAAAAAGTGACAAAAATGATCATATTCTTTAACCCATCAGTTCCACTGCCAGACATTTGCTCCAAAAAGGTCATAAAGGTCTCACATATGCTAAAATCTGCATCAAAGGCCTTCCTATGGCTCCTTGTTTCATGTTTTGTCTTTGTACTTCCCAGCACTTAACTCAGTGCCTGGCATATGGGAGATAATAAATACTTATTGATATCACACCAGTTGTTTGACCCTGGGCAAGTCATTTAAATTCTAGCTTCTAAAATAAAGATAATAAAAGCAGAGGTGTTGTGAAGATAAAATATTTATAAAGAGTTTTTCAAATTTTACAATGTTATATAAATGCTAGTTATTATTATTGATTGATTGGGTTTGATAATAAAGACCTGGAAACAAAGTAGGGACTCAGCAGTTGAAGAAAAGCTAAACAAATTACGTACATGAATGTAAATGAACTATTGAGTCATAATAAGAAACAACGAATAGTCCCATATAGTCAACATATTGCCGGGGTGAACTGTTGAGAAGGTTCTGAAGGAAGATATAAAATAGTCTACCATATCGTCCACTGCACCACTCAGTGACCAATGTTGTTTTTGGAAATTCTCATTCTCAGTAACCTCAGTGCTTTAAATTTCATAGGAGATAGCCTTGGATTCCTTTTGTTTTCTTCCATTTTCTTATTATGTTATTTTTATTCCTAACAACAAACAGCAAACAAAAGGAGCATTTCCATGAACGTTGTAGAACAGAAGGAGGGGATTGATTATCTATGAAATCATGAATCTCAATTACCTGGAGATGGCTTTTTCTTCTTAAAGTTTTTATTAAATTTCAAAGATAAATGCTGGAAGCACAAGTTGCTGCTGGATAGGAAGGTAGGAGCCAGTGGTCTGTCATCAGGGAACCAGTCTTTTTAGGTAGACTATTTGCAAAAGCAAACTCAGGCTGTATCTAGGTCATCTACTCATTTAAGAAGCTTGTCTCCCGTGATATAAATGGAGGTGGGTTAGGAAGTGATTTGTGCTTCCATCTCAAACTACAACTTTAAAAAAAAATAAGATATTTTCTTTCCATTACTTTCTGCCTCCTTGAAAATTAACTTAAAAATGGAAAACAAAATAACATTCTACAAATGAGAAATTTTCAGATTGTTTCTGGATTTAAAAAAAAATACAGTTGCTTCACTTTTTATGAGCAGTATGACTGAAAAGACTAAGAGAAAAAATTTTAATTTAGTAGAAGTATTCTGATACAATTCTCACCCATTTTAAGTCATACATAAGAAAGGAAGTACTTTAAATGCTTTCTATGACCCTTCTCAGATTTGAAATTTATTATTTCTTACAAAAGCTTGGATCCCATGGGACACACAGCACAGATCTGGCAACAAGAATCTCAAACAGCAAAAGCTAATGATACCCCCAAATCCATATATATATATATATTCCAGTTAATACCCCCAAATCCATTTATACATATGTTCACAATATTTGAGCGAGTTTTAATTAAGTAAACCTACAACTTGTCAACACAAGAAGCCCACATAAAATAATTAAATGTGTCACAAGTTTTGAATTCTATTTTGAAACTGGCTGAATTTCAGTTAAAACAAAGAAATTTTAAGTGTATTTGATCATGAGAATTTCCTTTTTTTTGTTTTCACCTTGAAAAGCCATAAAAATAACTGTACTTTTGAAGAATACATTAGTGGCACCTGTATAACTTGTTTTCAAAGGGTAACTTTTGAAACCCAATACATATGAAATACATACATATTATATTTTACAATATCGAAATGAATGCTCATAGTTTTAATCCCATAAAATCCTAGTCTCTGCAGCACAAGAGTATTTATTTTATAAATCAAGACAGTTTGTATCTTATTTATGTTACTCATTTGTTACAATGTGACATTATTTTATTACTCTTTTCCTTTCTCCCACTCTAACATTCTCAGAGCTTCAGAACCACTAAGGGGGATGGATTTGAAGTCGGAGCTCCGTAGTACCAATGTGATCTTGGGCAAATTGTCTCAGTCTCCTTCATTGTAAAATCATTCAGTAAGCGTTTGACAACACGGGGACAATCTCAGTGCCAGCCACTTTGCTGCAGGTAGATACAAAGACAAAAATGAAAGCTGTTACATAGTAGCAGAGAGACAGCAAGTATACTTTGGACCTGGATCCTCCCTCTCTCTAGAAAGATGACCTTCTGTCACTTAACCTTAGAGAATTGCTTCGGAGCCCCGAGAAATTAAGTCATTTGGCCAAGATCACACAGCCAGTACGGGTCCAAGGCAGGTCTTGGTAGGGATAAGTGGGGAAGACGGGGGATCCCTTTCACTTTGAGTCATTACATCAGCTGTATCACACAACCACACAAGTATATGCATACAAAATAAACGCAAGCATGACAAATGTGGAAATAGATTTAAATTTGCACCTGCCATCCGGGGGAAGGGGTGGGGAGAAGGAGGGGAAAAGTTGGAACAAAAGGTCTTGCCATTGTCAATGCTGAAAAATTACCCATGCAGATAACTTGTAAATATGTATATGTAAATAAAAATATGTATAATAATAAAAAAAGAAAAAGAAAATAGTCCAATAAAAAAAAAAAGATTTGCACATGTTTCACCTATATTGGATTACTTGCTGTCTAAGGGAGGGGGACGGAAGGAGGAATATCTGGAACACGGGGCTTTGTTAAGGGTGAGTGCTGAAAACTCTCTTTGAATGTATTTTTTAAAACAAAAAGCTTTTAAAAATTAAAAATGAATGCAAACTAAAGACCAAGTTGTAAGGGAGGCGCTAGCCGCTGGGAGCTAGGGAAAGGTCTCCTGCACGAGGCTGCAGGTGAATGTTTAACCACCCGTTTGGGGAGCGGGGAAGGACGGACGCAGGACATACTCAAGTTCTCCGTCGCTTTTTAGCAAAGTAACGGATGGAGCCTTGGTAGGTAGCGCCTGGTCATTGCTGAGGTGCGAAAGCCGCAAGTTGTCACTGAAAATTTAACGACCGGCTCCTCTCGGAGCGGAGAGGAGCCGGCTCTAGATTGCCCAGCACGCCCAAGCGTTCCCGCCGGAGGAAGGAGATGAGAGTGTGGGAGGCACCGCAAACCCAGTGACGTCAAAGTTCCCACCCACCTCCCGATCTGCGGGCCCATTCGGGACTTCCCAGGCTCCCACATGCCCCGCCCTCTCTCAGAGGCCGCCAAAACTCAGGCAAGACAACGTCCCGCCGGGCCACCAGGGGGCAGAGCGCGCTCTCGGCAGCGTGGCCGCGCTATGGAGGCGGCGCTCTAGGCCTCACGCTTCGTTTCTCTCCACGTGGGGACTCAGGATGGCGGCGGAAGCGAGCGTGAGCCGGGATGGGGTTTGGAGGTTTAAGAGCTTAGGGGCGATGGGGAGGGGGATCGCTCCGCGCGGGGGGTGGGGAGAGCTTAAAATGGGGGCGTCCCAAGAGACCCGCTTCCTTCCCCCCGGGTAAGCCGCTCTCCCCGAGTGTCAGTGGGGAAGATCGGGGTTGTTTGAGCCCATAGACCCCGTTTTCCTGTAGGAAGCTCCCGCACGCGCTCCTCCCTCCCCGAGAGAGCTCCCGCTCCCTCCCCCCTCCCCGCGTGTCCGGGGCAGCGGGGGGGGGGGGGGGCGGGGGGACGCTCAGAGAGGTTTCCCAAAGACAGGCGCCCTTCCTTAGCGGGAGAGCTCCTCCTCCCTCCTCCCTCCTCCCTCCCCGCGTGTCCGGGGCAGCCGAGGGGTGCGTGGGGGACGCTCAGAGAGGTTCCCCAAAGACAGGCGCCCTTCCTTAGCGGAGGAGCTCTCACTCCCTCCTCCCCGCGTGTCCGGGGCAGTGCGGGGACTCTCAGAGAGGTTTCCCAAAGACAGGCTCCCTTCCTTAGCGGGAGAGCTCCCCCTCCCTCCTCCCTCCCCCCTCCCCGCGTGTCCGGGGCAGCGGGGGGACGCTCAGAGAGGTTTCCCAAAGACAGGCTCCCTTCCTTAGCGGGAGAGCTCCCCCTCCCCCCTCCCCGGGTGTCCGGGGCAGCGGGGGACGCTCAGAGAGGTTTCCCAAAGACAGGCGCCCTTCCTTAGCGGAGGAGCTCTCACTCCCCCCTCTCGGCGTGTCGGGGCAGCGGGGGGACGCTCAGAGAGGTTCCCCAAAGACAGGCGCCCTTCCTTAGCGGAGGAGCTCTCACTCCCCCCTCCCCGCGTGTCCCTAGCAGGACGAGGTGCGTGGGGATGTGCAGAGGCTGCTGGTCCAGTTCCAGGATGAGGGCGGGCAGCTGTTGGGCTCCCCCTTCGACGTGCCCGTGGACATCACCCCGGACAAACTCCAGCTCGTCTGTAATGCGCTCTTGAATAAGGTAAGAAGTCCCCACGACCTGCGTGGCTTAGGTAAGGGGCTAGGGTCTGGGCTTGGCGTGAACCTATGAAATGCCCCTAGACCTGTCTGGTTAGCGAGCCTTGTTGGTATTTAGAAAGAAAACAAACATTTATTAAGCGCCACCTGTGTTCCAGGTATTGCGTTAGCTTATAAAACTTAGAATGGAATTTGGTGGGATTTTTTTATTAAAGCTTTTTATTTACAAAACATATGTATAGGTAATTTTTCTACATTGACCCTTGCAATGCCTTCTGTTATTTTGCTGCGCAAGAAAAATAGGATCAAGAAGAAAAAAAAAGTCTGAGAAAGAAAACAAAATCCAAGCAAACAACAGGAAGAGTGAAAATGTTATGTTGTGAGCCACACTCAGTCCCCATAGGCCTCTTTCGGGGTATAGATGGTTCTCTTCATCACAAGATCATTAAGATCATTGGAAATGATTTGAATCATCTCATTGTTGAAAAGTCAGGTCCATCAGAATTTATCGTCCTATAGTCTTGTTGCCATGGATAATGATCTCTGGGTTTTTTTTTTAAATCTTAAAAAAATTTACTATTTCAGTATAATCCATTTCCTTTGTAATAGTGTGTTTCATTTTATACAGTTAAAAACATGAAACTGATAAGTGGTCCGAGGGTCTTAAACCTTGCATTAGAGAGACATAAAGTTTATATGGGATGATTCTTGACCTCAGGGAATTTACAATCTAATTGAGGAAGAAGAAGGTGGCAGAAGAGACCTGAGTTCCTATTTGTTTATTTTTATGTAAGTGGGAGGACTCTTTGAGACCAGCCTCCTCAGAGGACCAATGATAGAGCATCAGGTCCAAGGTCCAGCAAGGAGGCATCTATTTGGATTTGATTTAGGCAGACACTTGTATTGCTTGGCTATGTTTTTTGATTATAAGGTGGTGGTTGTTGCTGTTTTTGCTTTTTTAGGAAATGAGGTATCTTGAAGAGAGTGAAAATAAGTGCTTGTTAATTGGGAGGGGGGAAGAATTTTTTAAAAAGATTTATTTTTATATTTATTTTTAGTTCCAAATTCTCACTCTCTCCACCCATTGAAAAGGCAAGAAATACATTTTACCCATTGTGTATATGATGTCCACATGAACCCTGTTGAAAGGTCTCTTCATATTGTATAATCAGATATAGAGCTAGAAAGAACTGGAGAAGCCTTCTGGGGCACTTCATCCCTGCCAATCCCAAAACACTCCTCTGCCCCTTAATAAGGATCAGGTACAAGCAATGTGTGAAGGCAATCTTGAAGCAAACTGGGTATTCTAAGAGGTAGAGGTGAGGGGAGAGAGTGTTCCAGACATGAGGGACAGCCTATACAAAGTCATGGTGACTAGACATGGAATATGGTGTATGAGAACCAGTAAGAAGGCCCCTTTGGCTGAATTGTAAGATATATGAAAGGGAGTAATTATCCTAGAAAGGAAGGTTGGAGTCAGGTTGGATGAAAAGCTTTTAGGGACTCAACAGGTTTATATTTGATCGTGGTGGTCATGGGGAGCTATTGAAATTCAGTGAAGTAGGAGGGATGATGTGGCCAGACCTGGACTAGAAAATTCACTCAGGTATTGTATGGAGATTAAATTGGAATAAGTGCAGAAAATGGTAAGGAAGCCCCTGCAATGGTCAAGGGCTGAGTGTGTAGAGAGAAGGGCTGCCTGTGGGTTGGGATGTTCAAAATGTCCAGGGGAGAGTTGGTGGTGTGGGTCTGAAAGGCAGGAGGACTCAAAGTAAAAATATGAAGACACCGTCTTTCGACAGGGTTCATGTAGACATTATATGCATAAGGGATATGGTATTTCCTGCCTTTGAGAGAGGGAGAGAATTTGGAAACTAAAAAAGGACTGGGGCTGGATCTGTAGATCTGGGAGTTAGTCCATGGGAAGGGATGGATGAGAGTGTGAAGAGAAAAGAAAAACTGGCCGGGCGGGTCACCCACTTTGGGGGCAGGGGAAGGGACTTCTGACACCGGGAAGCAGCACGGCCTTTCCCACTGGAATCAGGGTGCTGCCCCCCACTCCTCCGGCAGAATGCCCTTCATGTGGTCTTGCTGGCAGAGAGTGGGCCCAAGGAAGCCAGTCACAGAATGATCATCTGGTCCCCTGGTCAGGGAGCCTCCACTGAGAAGGGGCCATCACTTGTTCTTTGATAAGCGTTCGCTTCATTCCTCTTCCTCTCCAGGAGGATCCCCTACCCTTGGCCTTTTATGTCCATGATTCAGAGATCATCACCTCCCTGGAAAAGACGCTCGAGTCCAAGTCGGTGGAGACTGAGAAAGTCCTCGACATCATTTACCAGCCACAAGCCGTGTTCCGGGTCCGAGCCATCACCCGCTGCACCAGCTCCCTCGAGGGTCACTCTGAGGCTGTCATCTCTGTGGCCTTCAGCCCCACGGGGAAGTAAGGAGGGAGCCGGGCTTGGAGTGTCTGGGGCTTGGTGAAAGGGTGGGACTGTCTCAGAATCTGTCCAGATCCTCCTCATCCCAGGGGAGGGAGGAGCTGAGTTTGAGCCATATTTCAAGGGTGTTCCCCTCCTACCCCCCAGCCAATGGGAAAGGTATTTGTTTCTGACTTGGCAGATAAATTATTTGTGTAACCCTTAAAAAAAAATCCAAACAGATCTAGGGGAATGCCCAATGAACCCCCAGCCTTTGGGACCCAAGGGACCCCCTTGTGTAAATGGCACTTAGGGGTGCTGTTCTGATTTCCCCCAGGTATCTGGCCAGTGGCTCCGGAGACACCACTGTGCGCTTCTGGGATCTCACCACAGAAACTCCCCACTTCACATCCAAGGGTCAGTATGGGGGCAGGTGAGCAGGGTGGACATGTGGCTCTCAAATCCTCCCTCCGGGGCAGGGCAGAATTGTCTATCAGAGGGTGCCCTGGGGGGATGGGGACTATCTGCTGTTCACAGTCTGGACTGCCTCCTGAGCAAATGAGAGATTGGGTGAGAGGGAGGATGGAGCCGGACCTCCTGTCCCTGCTCCTGGTGGGATGACTCGAAGCCCTCAGTCCAGTTTAGCCGGTGGAGGCTGGGTTGTGCATCTCCTGGTCCCTGGGGCCCTCCCTTGGTGACCCCTCTTCCCATCCCTTGGTTTCTTAGGTCACAGACATTGGGTCCTCAGCATCGCCTGGTCTCCAGATGGCAAGAAACTGGCCTCAGGCTGCAAGAATGGCCAAGTAAGTGGCAACCTGGGGGACCAGCGGGGCAGTCTGGGCTCTGCTCTCCCAGGGAGCTGGGGGACTTCAGAAAAGGTCATGGAGGATAGGTGTAGGTTGTTATCTCTCATCCTGTTTTTGGAGGATGATGGGTGGGTGGGTGGATGTGTATTGAGTGCTTGTCTTGCACTAAGTGCTGTGCTAAGCTCTGGAGGAGGGAGGCAGACACAGGAAGCGCGAGTTCTAGGAGTAAAAGACACAGTGCAGGAGGGGCTGCTCTGGGAAGCAGTGAAAGTAGTCTGGGCAGATAGCTGGGTAGCAGATCTGGGGTGACCTGAGTCCCTAGGCTGGCCCGGCCAAGGGAGATGGCGTTTACCAGTGAGACCAGCTTGTGCCACGGGCTGGAGGCCCAAAGATTAGTGGCTGAAGCTCTGCCTCTGATCCCGAGTATGGGCAGGGAACCAGTTCTGGGTGGGAGGAGGGACTGAGGGGAGGGCTCGGGGTGTAGGTGGGGGAGTTCTAAGGACTTCTTTTTCAGATTCTCCTGTGGGACCCAAATACGGGGAAGCAGCTGGGCAGGGCCCTGGCCGGACATAGCAAGTGGATCACAGGACTGAGCTGGGAGCCATTGCACACGTAAGCAGAAGTGGTGGTACCGTCTCAGTCCTACCAAAGAGAACGCAGGGTGGGGATAAGGAGGACAGGCTGGGAGTCGGCTCTGAACTACTCCATCCTTGGAGGCTCCTGCTCCAGGTGGAGGTCTGGGGAAGACAGGTGGGGGAGCTGAGTGCAGGGGGTCCGCTCCATGCAATGATGGGTGTCGCTAGAAGTCCCCAAAGGGCTTAACCAGAGGAAAACCCTTTGGGGGACCTTGACTATGCAAGGAATCAGGCAGGAATAGGAGGGGAGGAATGAAGAGGCCGGTGTTGTGTGTGCAGGAGGGTCAGGCAGGGATGGGGAGGGGAGGGGAGGCCGGTGTTGTGTGTGCAGGAGGATCAGGCGGGGATGGGGAGGGGAGGGGAGGCCGGTGTTGTGTCTGCAGGAGGGTCAGGTGGGGATGGGGAGGGGAGGGGAGGCCGGTGTTGTGTCTGCAGGACCACCGTATCTTTCTCCTCTCCCAGGAACCCCGAGTGCCGCTACGTGGCCAGTAGCTCCAAGGACGGCAGTGTCCGGGTCTGGGACACGACCATCGGCCGCTGTGACCGCATCCTCACCGGACACACCCAGTCGGTCACCTGCATCCGATGGGGAGGGGACGGCCTCCTCTACTCAGCCTCCCAAGACCGCACCATCAAAGTCTGGCGGGCTCATGATGTAAGGAGTTGTGAGAGCTTGGGCTGGGGGGGAACCCGAGGGACCGCCTAGTCTAACCTTCCTCCATTTTACAGAAGAGAAACTGAGGCTCAGAGAGGTGGGGGAACCATAAGTATTGGGGGGGGAGCATTTTAATCCTCCGACATCAGTCTTCCTCGTAGCTAAGTACGCAGGATGTGCATCTGTTGTCTTCCTGGGATCATACAGGACCGTGGTGGGTGGTAATCTGGGCCTGGACTCTGGCCTCCTTATCCTGAGTTGACCCTGGGCAAGTCACTTAACCATATTTACCTCAGTTTCCCCTTCTGTGAAATGAGCTGGAGAAGGAATGGCCAACCCCTCCACTTTTTTTTAACTAAACCCCCTAAATGGGATCACAGAATCCAACACAGCTGAACAAATTGTGATGCACCCCCTCTCCTCTCCTCCCCCCCGCCCACTGCCCCGACTCTTTTGTTAGCGATTTTGCGTGTTTTCTGACTCCCATTGCCCCACTCTTGCAGGGGGTGCTCTGCAGGACACTACAAGGGCACGCTCACTGGGTGAACACCATGGCCCTCAGCACCGACTACGTCCTTCGAACGGGCGCCTTTGAGCCGGCAGAGGCCTCAGTTAACCCCCAGGACGTTCAGGGCTCCTGTGAGTGAAGCAGCAGGTCCGGGGGAGCCAATAAGGTTAATGCAGCCCCAGGCTGTTCTCTAACTTCAGCCCTTTCCTAATCTCTTCTCTTTTCACAGTGCAGGAGCTGAAAAAGAGGGCGCTGGACCGGTACAACCAAATTAGGGTGAGTGGGTGGCCGCCAAACCAGCCTGCATGTTACATGGTGGCTTTAGAAGCCCTTCCCTCCAGCTCCCCCTCCCAGGAAGCCCCCCTGATAAACTCCCGTCATGTTGTTCCTTCCTCTGACACTTAGAATAACAGAATCATAAAAAAAATAAAATGGAGGAGTCTTAGAGCTTATTTTGTGGAGGAGTAAGCTGAGGCTGAGAACGGGGTAAACTCGGGTCCTCCTTTGCCAGTGCAGCCTTCTGCCTGTTTCCCTGTGGGTAGGGATTTAATTAATAGGAATGTAGATTTAGAATAGGAAGGAACGATAAACCGATCCACTTATTGAACAGAAGAGGGAACCGAGGTTACAGAGAGATTAGGGGCCTCACCCCACTGGTTATGATTCTAGGTCAGTCACTTCAGCTCCCCTGCCTCAGTTGTCTCATCTATAAAATGGATCACTTAGCTACCAGAGTTATGGGGCTCAGATGAGATAATCATTGTCAAGTTCTTAGCAAACCTCACAAGCTCTGTCTCTAAAGGGAAGTTGCCTGGGGTGGGCAGCTGGTGCCTGAGGCAAGATCCCACCTCGGACCCAAGCCCAGCCGGAGGGCACCTTGCTGGCCATTGGGGTCAGCCACCAAAGCCCAGAGAGGTTGTCCCCTGGCTCCATTGCAGTCCTGTACCTTCAGTGCAGGCTTTCTCAGGCCTTTGGCCCTGATTCTGAAGGCCTGTGCACAGTCCTGGGCATTCCCGACTCCTCCAGACCGCCTCCAGACAGCGGAGTGGCAGCCGAACAGGTGTTGATGTCTGTTGCCCTTGACAACAGCATCTCCTCTGAGAGCCAGGCTCCGCTTGCCTGCCTCCTGAGCAGGGATGGAGCCTGACATGCTGTTTCCCCTCCAGGGTCTAGGGCCAGAGAGGTTGGTCTCGGGTTCCGATGACTTCACGCTGTTCCTATGGTCTCCTTCGGAGGACAAGAAGCCCCTGCAGCGCATGACAGGGCACCAGGCCCTCATCAATCAGGTGGTCTTCTCCCCTGACGCTCGCATCATCGCCAGCGCCTCCTTCGACAAGTCGGTCAAGTTGTGGGAAGGCAAAACTGGCAAGTGAGTCTGTGATGCGGGGGGTGAGGATGGGGGGGAGTGCGGGATGGTCCATGTAGGGAGTGTGGGATGGCCCTAGCTGGGAGGACTGTAGCCAGCTTTGGTCCTTCCCACTCAGAGCCTGGTGGAGTCCCTGCAAACCCTCAGTCCCTCATCTTTCAGACAAAGGGGTTTTCTCTGGGTCCTTCCATCTCCACCCCTGTGGTCTTTTAAGAGGAAACATAAGTGAGCTTTAGGACGCATGCATTGAAATGTTATTAGGCACTGAGAGCGAATTTGGACCAGGAGGCTGGTAGATGTCCCCGATATATGTTAGATTTGAAGACGTGAAAGAAGGGAAATCAGTGAGCAATCAATCACTTATTAATCACCTACCATGTGCCCGAACAGTGCCCAGAGACCAAAGATGGGCTGAATTGGGTTGCCCCCATTGTGTTCAGGTATAGCCATCTCTGCTCAGCCTCTGGGCTCTCTCCGCCTACCCTCCCCCCCCTTATTCAGCGCTACTCTACCTGTTCCCAGAATTGGGTCCAAAGAATCGTAGGAAGAAAATTTTAGAACTAGAAGGAACCGTGGAGTTCTTCCAAATAACTCGCTCCCTTGTTTTACAAGTGAAGAAACTGGAGTCCCAAGTGTCGGGCAGGATTTTGATCCCACATCCCTGGACTCCAAGGATGGTGCTCTTTCACCATTAATCCTGACTTCAGTGTCCTGAAGGCTAATGAGGAAAGATGTCCTTTAAGGTTTAAGAAGGAGGAGAAGAGAAGATTCTAAATAGAAGAGAATACCTTGCAGAAAGGAGAGGAAAAATTGAATTAAAAGGTTAAAGTTTTGAATGGTAACAAAATAGGAAATTAGAGGAATATGGTAGAGGAGCTTAGAAGCTGGGCAGGAGAGCACATTCGGCTCTTGAGCAAGGGAGGAACCGCTGGCCTCTGTCCCAGGTATCTGGCGTCCCTCCGAGGCCATGTGGCAGCCGTGTACCAGATCGCCTGGTCCGCAGACAGCCGGCTCCTGGTGAGCGGGAGCAGCGATAGCACACTCAAGGTGTGGGACGTGAAGACACGGAAGCTGGCTGTGGACCTCCCTGGTCACGCCGATGAGGTAACCTCACCCCACGGTCCAGAGGGAGAGAAGGAGGGAGGGAGAAAAGAAAGGAGGGAAGGAAGAAGGAAAGGGGGAGACTCCGAGGGAGAAAGGAAAGGAGGAAGGGAGGAAAAAAGGGAAGGAGTGAGGGAGAAGGAAAGAGAAAGGAAGAAAGGAAAAGAAAGAAGGAGGGGGAATAGAAATGGCAGGAAGGAGGGAGGGAGGAGGAGAAAAGAGGTGGCAGGAGCACGCTGCTGCTGCTGCTGCTTCTGTGTCACTTGGCTTGGCTTTGATGGGATCACCTTGCTCTGGTTCAGGTGTTTGCTGTAGACTGGAGTCCGGACGGCCAGCGGGTGGCAAGTGGGGGCAAAGACAAATGTCTCCGCATGTGAGTCTGGGCACTGACTTAGCCGGGCACTCGGGGGTCCATGCCACGGCTACCCACTATTTCCCTCCATGTGCCCTCTAGGCAGGGGATTCTGGGTTCCCTCAGCTCTCAGCATTTCTGAATCTCTTCTTAAGTAGAAAACTGATCCGAGATCTTTGAAGTGGCAGCTGGGGATTGGGGTGGAGGAACGGGAACACGGTTTGAATCCTCCTTCCTTAGACACTTCCCAAGCCAAACCCCTTACCTCTGTATAGCTCAGCTTCCTCATCTGTAAAATGGAGGATCTGATTTAGCTTCTGTGGCCCTGTGATCGGGAGGCGGGAGGGAGTGAAGGTTGAGCTGGCTGTCCAGCGCAGTGGGAAGGTCCTGCTGGAGGGTCACATCCCTGAACCCCGAGGGTGTGGGGGGCGCTGGGTCCCCTCTCTGGCTGAGCCCTCTGACCTGATGCCGCCTTTTGTCCACAGATGGAGGAGGTGAGGTCCTGGGCCCTTCTCCCACGCTTCTCTCACCCTGGGAATCCGCGGCTGTGTCCACCTCCGCTGGCCAGATTAGGGGCTGCGGGCCAGATGGGCCCTCTCAGTCCATGGCCTGGGACCAAAAGGTGGTGAAGGCGGGTGATGCTGATGGGGACGGGCCCAGCAAGGCCGTGAGTGACAGCGGGCAGCGCCCATGGCCTCCGAGCTGCTGGAGCCGGGGAGGAGCCAGATGGGCCTCCGCACCTGGAGCGAATGGCCACCTCCTACAGAGTCAGATGTCGCTTTATGCCAAATAAATAAGTTATTTTTCTGTGGTTTTTATTGTCATCAAATCCCCTGCTGGTCCTCCTGCCGAGCCTCCTCCCTCCCTTTGGCCAAAGCTACAGCAGTATAGTCTCATTCAGGAAGTCCTGCCCTTCACAGTCTGTCGGCTTTGACTGTTTCCTGAGCATCGTGGCCTCTCTTCTTCCTCTTTCCTTTGTTCTTTGGCCAGCCCGACCAACCTTTCTGTTGCTCCTCACCCTGTCATTCCGCACCTCTGTGCCTTTGCCCGGGCTGTGCTGACACCCGGAATGCCCTCTTCCTCACTTCTCCCTTTTAGAGTCCCCAGTTTGTTTCAAAACTCTTTTCGGGTGCTCCCCACCCCCACTTCTAGACCTAGATCTGAGAAGAGACCAGAGACATCATTCTGCTCCCCCACTTTATATCACAAATAAATAAAAACAAGAGGTTAGTGTTGGTGGTAACCTAGCATTTGAGGTTTGCAAAAGTATCTCTCAAATCCCTTTATCACTACCTTCCCCTCCCACCACACAAAAAGTGTTTGACTTTTTAAAAATGGACTTTGTATCTAAGTTGAATATCTTTTATCTCCTTAAATAGAATGGGAACTCCATAAAGGAGAGGTATAATTTTTTGTCATTTAATGCCTCAGGACTTGACAAGTAATAGATTGATAAATGCTTGTTGACTGATTTCCTTTCCCAGTCCTGCGCAAAACAGAAATAAAAGCCCACCAGTGTTTTAAAGGACAGACAGGAACCAAAAGGAACTTAGTGTTTCTCTGACACCCCCCTTTTCCCCATTCACCCTTATAAGAGCCTGGGGCAGGATTTGAATTTGGGTGTTCCTGACTTTACCTCTCTATCCACTGGACCATCCCAGAGGGTTTGGACACCTGCTGGCTTCTAATTCTTCTGGCTCTACTCCTCTGATAATTATCTCCCCAAACAATAATGCTTCAGTGTAGACAATAAAATGCTTCATTATCTACTTGCCACAACCCTCTCTCAGGACTCTAAGGCAAGGGAAATATGCCCACATTGCTCTTCCAGATAGTCTTGTGCCCTGGTGAAGGAAGTTTAGGGACCTCATGCGGGTCCTTTTTGAATTACAAAGTCACCCCCAAGTGAGTTATCTTGGGAAACTCTAGTCTAAACTGTCCCCCCTTGCCAGTCCCCTTTCCACTTAAACTGTGATAATTAAATCTTAAAAACTGCACTAAGACTGAGGATTGCTCTTTGTGTATATCTTTTATTATTATTTGCGTCTCTTAGCATAGTTCCTTCAGAGCACAATAGGTATTTTTTTTAATGCCTTTAAAAATAACCTTCTTAAAAAATTGAATTATCTCTTTGGAAGGAAGTCTAGAATCCATGAGTCTTGATCCAGATATTCTTGCTGCCTGGAGCCATAAGAGAGATCCCCATGGGGCTGACATGAAAAAACCTGAATCTGAATACCTGACAGTTGTCACCTCAAATGGTTGGATCTGTTCACAGTTCCACCAACGATGTATCTGTCCCAGTTTTCCCACCACCTCCAATATTCATCATTGTCAAAGATTAATTTCAAGGAATTCAACATGGACAATTTTTTTTTACATGGGAAATGTAAGATTGACAATAGGGTAGCTGAAAAGAAAGATTGGCTCAGAGTTAAAGGAAAAATAGTAATGTTATACAAATGAGGTGCGAAGAAAGAATAGACACAGAGGCATTAGAGGGAGGCAGAGGGCTCATGGTTCTGAAATCCTCACATCGGGAATGAATTAAAAGGGAACACTACATAGGTGGCATGAAGGGTACAGCACCCTCCAAAATCTATGAATAAGGGTGGGGAGGAGGGATGGGCAGATGGAAAAGCAAAGAGTAAGGGAAGACAAGGAAGGGGTTCATGGATGGGGGGAGGTAAAGTAATAGCAAGGCAGATTAGGGAGCGGAATTAAAGCAGAGTGCAGGGATAGAAAAGATGCGTATGTACGGGGGAGGTCATGGTGTATGTATATATCTACATAAGTATACATAAAAATATCCTTACCATAGCCTGCTTGGGAATAGGGGAGGGAGAATAAAGTAAAAAAGGTGTGCAGCAGAGAACAAAAGAATTTTACAAGAAAATAAAGATGGACAGTCATGAATATAATTTCTTCTAATAATATGAATATATACTTTCTTGAACTGTTAACTTATTGCTATATATTTTGAATCCCCCCGATGTTATACTGGGCACATAAAAATATTCTCTTTTATTTTGTTTTGTTTTGTATTCCTTTTCTGTTTTTCTTTTATTTTATATATATATATATATATATTTTTTTTTTTCCCTCCCCCTGAGGTAATTAGGGTTAAGTGACTTGCCCAGGGTCACACAATCAGAACATGTTAAGTGTTTGAGGCCAAATTTGAACTCAGGTCCTCCTAACTAAAGGGCTGGTGCTCTGCTTTCTACATCAGCTAGCTGACCCCTAAATAAAATATTTTTAAAATACATTTTGTGTTAAAAAATAAAAACAAAAAGGCATTAAAAAGAAAAAACTAAATACAGACAAATGGACTAAGGTGATCTTTTTAAGGTCCTTTTCCTAGCTCTAAGATTGTGACCTTAAGTCACAACCTTTGGGACGTGGTTAGAATATGAGCTTCAGTTTCCTCATCTGCAAAATTAGATTTGGTTCCAGGTGCAAATTTTGTAATCCTACATTTCCCTTTCCTCAACAAACCCTCTGGTTTTGCAGGTGATAGGGCATAGAGAAATTAAACTAGTCCAAACTTGCATAGGTGGGAAGAACCCAGATCTTAAAATTCTCAACTTAAAGTGAAGAAGGGACCTGAAATGTCTTTCTCGTTCCACCTTTTCATTTTACAAATGAAACTAAGATGTGAAAAGGTTAATGAGGGTGGTAAGGACATTCATAATCGAAATTCTTTTCACATATGGACACATCTGGCCCTTACAATAACTCTATCTGTAAATTCTCTTATTATCCCCATTTTGCAGATGAGAGAACTGCGACTAAGTGACCTGTACCCCCAAATCCCAGAGTTAATAATAATAGCAGAGAGCCAGACTCATGACTCAATATACATTCTTTAATCTTTACAATTTCTCTCTCTGATTCTGGCTGTCCCCCTCACGTCAAATCCAGTACCCTGGGGGCCCAATTGAGTTTATAGCTCTTTAATGGGAACCCTCTCCCCTGTAAGGCCAGGTCTGAGGGGAAGGGGCTTGCCAGAAGCTATGGCCAGTGGCTCAGCCTGGCTGCTGGCCAGCTTGAGGCTTGAGATAAGCGGGGTACCCAGCTGGGCCAACTCCCTGCCAGGGACCCGAGGGGCAGGAAGCCAGAACAGTCCAGGGCTGTGGGCGCCCAGAGAAGGGGCTCATCAGGGCCATGCTCTGTGTTGGTGCTGGACGTGGCTCCTGAGGGGCCCCGAGCAGGGCCCGAATAAAGATGTGAATGGCTGGGGGCCCCCTCTTAGTGTGGAAAAATAAACTCCAGGTCCTCCAGTTTCCTCAACTCTTTGATCCCGACATAGACCGTTTTCCTCTGAGGTTCTCGACGAAGCACCGTGATTTTGATGGGGTTCTCCCTGGGGAAGCCATTTACATCAGCAGCCACAGTGGAAAACTGAATCAGAGAGAAAAAGAAACGGATTCTAATTTCCTTCCCTTTCTAAATTCATTTTTATTTCCCAAGGACTTCTTATACCCGCTCCCCTTCAATTTCCATTTTCCTCCCTTCATGCTCCTATAATCAGTTATTTGATAAAAACACATTAAATGCTTACTATGTGCCCACATAGACAAAAAAAAAAAGTGAGACAAGTTCCTGCCCTCAAGAAGTTTGGGAAACATGTGTGTTCTTTAGTGGAAGGGGGCCAGTTTACCACCAGGCTTAGTGGTACAGTTGTTACTATTGTGTTCAGTCATTTTCATTCATGTCTGATTCATTGTGGCCCCAATGGGGTTTTCTTGGCTAAAATACTGGAGTGGTTTGCTATTTCCTTCTCCAGCATCTTTGACAAATAAGGAAACTGAGGCAGATAGGGTGAAGTGACCCAGGTTTACACAGCTAGTAAATGTTTGAGGTCAGATCAGAACGCAGAAAGGATATCTTCCTGATTTTTAGACAATGTGCTCTATCCACTGCCTGCTTACACTTAGTAGGGATTCAATATTTAATAAGTGCTTATTGACTAGTTGATTGAACAGCTATCACCTATTCAGTTTCCTAGTTATCTGCACAATAACCTAGAGCATTGATTCTCAATTCTTAATTATCTGTTTGCTAAGGGGTATATGTGTATGTGTGAAGGATTCCAGAGTCTTGGTTTTTATTATTATTAAAGATTTTTATCTTCAAAATACATACATAGATAATTTTCAACATTCACCCTTGCAATACTTTGTGTTCCAAATTTTTCCCTCTCTTCCCCCATTCCCTTCCGTAGACAGCATGTGATCCAATATATGTTAAACATGTGTAATTCTTCTAGATATATTTCCACAAATATCATGTTGCACAAGAAAAAACAGATCAGAAATGGGAAAAAAGAGAAAGAAAAAAACTATAAGCAAACAACATCAAAAAGAGTGAGAATGTTATGTCCTGATCCACATTCAGTCCCCACAGTTTTCTCTCTGGAAGCAGATGGCTTCTCCACCACAAGTCCATTGGAACTGAAAGCCCTGGTTTTGAAAGCTTGATTGTGGGTCCATAGATCTAACAGCATGATAGATTTTTGAAAACTAAAAGGGACTTTAGAAATTAATTTAGCATCAATCTCCTCATTTTATGGAGGGGGAAACTGAGGTCAAGAGAGATTAAATAAACCTCTGAAGTTAGAGTAAGGAGCAAAATCCAAAGCTATATATGGCTCTTGAGATTCCAAATCCCTCCCTCTCTGCAGCTGGAGCTGATTGCGCCTCCCTGCTCCCTTCCACTCTCCCCCTCCTGTTCAAAGCTCACTTTATAGGGCTTGCACCATTTCCCTGGACCTGCTGGGTTAGCGGCTCGAACGCTGATGTAATACTTGGTGTTTGGCTGCAGCTCCATAAGCTTGACCGTGGTGCCTATGATCTGGTTGAAGATCCAGGGGTGGTGTTTTTCCTTGGGCATCTCGTTCTTTATCCTTTCCCTCCTCAGCTCCATCTCCTGAAGGAGAACCTGGTAGAAACTCACTCGCTGCTTGCCCCGGCTCCTGTTCCAGGAGATCTGGGGAAAGAGAGAACCCAGGGGGGCTTCCTCATACCTAGCCATTCATGGTGCCAGGCACAAAAGCATATATATATAATGTATGTATATATGTATAAAGCATGTATAATAAGATATATAATATAAAAATTATATTAAATATATTTTCTCTATAAAATTATATATAATATAAAATATATAATATACACATATAATATAAAAGATATGTAATATAAAATTATATTAAATGTATATTCTATATAAAATTATATATAATATAAAATTAATACACATAATATAAAAGATATGTAATATAAAATTATATTAAATATATATTCTATATAAAATTATATAGATATAAGATATATAATACACATATATAATATAAAATATATGTAATATAAAATTATAGATAAGACATATAATACATATACAATATAAAAGATATGCAATATAAAATTATATTAAATACATATTCTATATAAATTATATATAATATAAGATATATAATACACACATATATAATATATATACTCACACATATCTATATACACAAAAAATATACACCCACAAATACACATATATAAGCTTAATAAGTGCTTGTTGACATGGCTCCATAGGAGTTGAAACATGGAATCATGGATTCTAGGTCAAGAAGAAACCTCAAAGGCTATCTAGAGTTCACCCCCTTAAATTACAGATGAAGAAACTGAGGGAGAGAGATGACCTAAAATGCTAACTCTAGAAGCTGGAAGAGATAAAAGAGGCCTCTGTCTAAACTGTGGGTCATGATCCCATACAGCGTCTCATAACTGAATGTGGAGGGTCACAAAATTATGATTTATTATCAAATGTTTGACTTGTATACCTATTTTATATACCTATAGACCTAGAGTTGAGTAAAAATTTCTCAGGTGAAAAGGGGTTGAAAGTAGAAAAAGTTTAAGAAGCTCTGTTCTAGCCCAGCCCCCTAATTTTAAAGATGAGGAAGGGCAGTAGATAGAGCACTCTGGCTCTAGAGTCAGCGGGACCCAAGTTCAAATCTAGCTTCAGATATTTACTAGCTGTGTGACAAGTCACTTAACCCAAATTGCCTCCCCAGACAACAAAACAATAAATAAAATAAAGGTGAGGAAACCCACAGTAAACACCAGAGGCAAGATTTGAACTCAGATCCTCTGACCTCAGAGCCTGGAATCTTTCTAATTTGAATCTATGAATGAGTCACAAAGCTCACTGTACTCTTGAACTTGACTTCAAAGGATCATAGATATAGAATTGAAAGCAAATTCTCGATCAATTAATCCAACCTATTGTTAGAAGTCAATTAATCCAACCTATTGTTAAAAGTTTAGTGATTTTACTCAAGGTCATACAGATAGGAAGCAGCAGAGCTGGGATTTGAAGCCTTGGATCTAACTCTCCTTCCCACACTTTGGGTCATATTTCTGAGGATGTTATTAAAAGGGAAAAAAAATCATTACAATGCTGCACAAAACTAGTCATACATAATTGTTTTATTTGTAATAGCAAAAATCTGGAAGGAAAGAAAGTCAATAACAATTGGAGATCTAAAAACGGTGCTATGTGTTAATGCAATGGAATCCTATTGAGCTATATACAAATGACAAGTGGAGAATAGCAAGAAATATGGGAAGAATTATCTAAGAGTGACATCAGCCGAATGATCAGACCAACATACCGTCACTGCAGCAAACAATGGTGGAAATAAATAGAAAAAGGAAGGACCCTTTACAAACAAGAGTACACAGGGCCATTTGGAAGGAGGGGACAGAGAACTACTGCATTGTTATGACTATTTTGTTCAAATTTAAATTAGAATTTTTCCCAAGTAAAATATAAGTACAGATTTGAGGATTCTTATTTGAGGACTAACTCCAGATTTTCCTTGTTTTCTTTTGAAATAATAATAATTATTTATTCAAAATTTTAAAAAGATTAATCATTCAGTTCAAATTATACTCTGACTGCATCCATATGTCTTCCGTTCTGGTGTGTATAGCACTTACTTCATTCATTCACCTCTTCATTCATTCATGTTTATTCATCTGTTGCCTGATCAGTGTGTAATCTTTTCCCTTATTTCTTTATAGCTTGGGAATCAAAAAGCCTCCAATCAAATTCCTCTACTCATTTATTCATTCTCTCATCATTCTTTCCCTTCTTCACTCATTCACTCCCTGGCTTTATTCATTCACTTACTCGTTCACTCATTCATTCTCTTTCTTATTCATTCATTTACTCATTGATTCACTCATTAATTCTCTCATTCTTTCACTTATTCATTCTCATTCACTTACTCATTCACTCATTCATTCTCTCATTCATTCACTCATTAATTCACTCAATCATTTTCTCATTCTTTTACTTACTCATTCACTCATTCATTCATTTACTCATTGATTCACTCATTCATTCTTTCACTTACTCATTCACTCATTCATTCTCTCATTTATTCATTTACCCATTGATTCTATAATTCATCCTCTCATTCTTTCACTTATTCACTCATTCATTCATTTACTCACTGATTCACTCATTCATTCTCTCATTCTTTCCCTTATTCATTCACTCACTGGTTTCATTTGTTCACTTCCTCTTTCACTCATTCATCCTCTCTCTTATTTATTCATTTACTCGTTGATTCTCCCATCCATTCCCTCATTCCCTCCCTTATTCCTTCATCCACCCTTTCACTGGCTCCTTCACTTACCCATTCTCTCACCACCCTTCCCCCAATCAGTGTCTGAGTTTTCCCCTCCCTGCCCACACCAGGCAGCATCACCCACCACAGCTGTAGAGTCACTGACAGTATGCTCACAGATGAGGGGGGCTTCGGGCACATCCACCACCACAGAAGACTCTGAGGGTGTCGAGGTAGTGTCTGCATCCAGCTCGGGATTGTCCAGATCCAGGGGTATGAAGTTCTGCGCCAGGGGCTTGGAAACGCTGGAGCAGACGGAGTGCTCCCCCAGCTCGTGGCCCTTGGCCAAGGAGGCCAAGCTGAGTTTCGTCAGCTGTCTTTCTAGCAAATCTGAAAAGATGTTGCTGCTGGGCTGGCTCAGGGAGAACTTGAATGGGGGCAGCAAGTTGGTGGGCACAGGGGAGGGACTCGTGTCCTCAGAACTAGATTCTTCAAATTCGAAAGGCTTACTGGGGAGAACAAGAACAACAAAACAGGTTGGAAAAGGCTACAGGCGCGACCACCCATCCTGGCTGGCCCACAGAGATCACTCAGGGATGCAATAATTACTCAGATCGCTACGTTTTTCCCCTCGCCCCTAGCTAGAAGGCTTTGCAGAATTGGGGGGTAGTTATGGGGATGGGGGGAACCTGTCCTTCCAGGAGCAGCTGATAGCAGTGAGGAAATGAGACCAACTAGATGGAAGCAGCTAAGACCACAAGGTGGTAAAGAGCAGGGGGATGCTCAGGAAAATACAGCAAAGCAACATCATTGTCCCCTGCTCGTCCCGACTCCAGGGAACTGGGCATTCCTGGGTCAGAGAAATGGCTCCCTCCTCTAAGGGCTCCCCATCCACTCCTAAGCCTTGTTCTTCTAGAGAGAAGGAAAGGAGGATGAGATGGGGCTTACATCTCTTCTGAGTCTCCTTCCTCAACCAGGGTGGGCTTGGTACATCTTGGGGAGATACCAAAGCCCTGGACAGAGAACCTCCGATCCACAGGCCTGTGGGTCGGGAAGGACTTCTTAAAGTTGCTGAAGGGGAGCTTCATATTGGAAAGGTCTTGGTCCAAACTCTCCTCATCTTCCTCTTCCACTCTCCAGAGAATTCCCGAGGCCATCTGGCCTTCACCAAGTCAGACCAAGAGGCTCAGTCACCTGGAAGCAGAAAACCAAGTGTCAGTGGAGCCTCTGCAGCCCTTGATTTTTGGGGGGGTGACTAAAGAGTGATGTCACCATAACACCAAACTGTAACAATTAGGTTCCCCCGGCTCCCTGATTGGTGGCTCTTGACATGATGTCACTGTAGTACAGGATAGCTAGGACAAGAGTTGGATGGAAGAGAGAGAAATCAGAATACTTGGGGATGAGGGTGGGGACAGAGGTGAGGGTTTGGGATGATTGCATGTTTAAAATAGAGAAAATCTGGATTTTTTCTGAAATCTATGGATTTTCCTCATGCACATACAATTTATGGGGAGACCTATTGAATCATGTTGATGATGTAGGGGAAGAAATTCTGATCTAGGAACCAGAAGATTTGACTTTGAGTTTTTGTTGTCACTAGTGGTGGGTTCTTAGGCAAATCATTTCTCGCTGAGCGAGGGCCAGAATCATTATCATCATCACTGTCACCAATGTCATCATAGCTAACTCACTTATATAGGGCTTACTGTGATAAGCACTTTCCCATTATTATTTCATTTGATCCTAACAACCCTGGGAAATAGGTGCTTTTATTATCCCCATTTTACAGATGAGGCAACCAAGGCATTACAGGAATAAATGATTTACCCAGAGTCACATGGCTAAGAAATGTCTGAGACTAAATTTTAATTCAGGTCTTCCTCCAAACTCATTGTCCTATCCACAGTCCCACCTATTTTGGATTATAGATTAGGGGTCCTTAACCTTAACCATGAACTTGTTTTAAAAATATTTTAATAACTATTTCAATAGTTATTGTAATCCGATATATTTTAGTTTATGCATTTAAAACTTGATGCTTAAAAGGCACTGTGGACTTCACCAGGCCGTGCCCAAGGAATCCAGGGCATAAGAAAAGTTAAAGAGTCCCTGGTTTAGAGGCTCTCTAAGGTACAAACATTCAATAAATGTTTATGAGTATCACCTCTTTATGTGTGGAGCCACTCTAGCTTTTCTCTGGAGTTCTCAAAGTAATTTATAGAGCTATTCTGGTGTTGTGGGGATAGTTGTTCTGATTTTATAGAGGGATGATAAAGGCTTGTCAGAATAGGGGAACAGAACCCTGTATTCCCTCACATACCAGAACCCTGGGGAACCTACAGCAAACTCCAATTTCTTGTGATAAGAGAGAGTGGCAGGAAAAATCCTCAGATAATCCACAAGGGCTCTAAAGGCTAGTAACCAGTCTTCATCCATTCATTTGTTCTGTCAGAAGTGTATGTGGAAGCAGTCCATCCAACTGGGTTCCAATGCTTATTGGCTATCCTAGTCACCTTAGGGGATTTATGTCACTTAAATCATTCCCATTCTCTGAGGGCTCTCCTAGTCACCTTAGGGGATTTATGTCACTTAAATCATTCCCATTCTCTGAGGGCTCTCCTAGTCATCTGTGGGACTCATGACACTTAAATCATTCCTATTCTCTGAGGGCTTTCCTAGTCATCTGT
Organism: Sarcophilus harrisii; assembly: GCF_902635505.1. Lineage (NCBI taxonomy): Eukaryota > Metazoa > Chordata > Mammalia > Dasyuromorphia > Dasyuridae > Sarcophilus > Sarcophilus harrisii. The sequence continues at coordinate 429,086,587 of NC_045429.1, forward strand.
GGGACTCATGACACTTAAATCATTCCCGTTCTCTGAACCTAAATTCCCTCATCTGTAAAATTAGGGGACCAGTAGTTTTCAAAGGTGAAGTGCTGAATTTCCCTAGATGGGTTGTAGAGTATGTCCCCCAATTACTTATATAAAAGTGATTTTAAAAAAACAAAATTTGTGAGCAAAATGTGATTGAGCACCACTGGGATCAAGATGTAATCTCTTAAAATTGTTCTGGATTATTAATGGCAGAAAATTCCTGAAGAGGGAAGGTCTACCAGATGCATTTGGCCAGCAATTCAGAGTGTGAAGGGGCTCCTCAAGCACTGAGAGATTAGGGTCACAGACTTCATATGTGGATGAACCTGGGTCTTCTTAGTTGAACCTTCTTTCTCTTTGCCTCAACTTTTCTAAGACATGTGCCAAATTATAGATAAAAGAATTTTTTGGGGTAGTGAGAGAAGGGAGTAGAGGGTCTGACTATGGGGAGAGCAGAGATTGAAAGGGGTGTCATGTACAGGGAAAAGATTCTACAAGGAAATGAAGATTGAGGATAAGAGAAAGGAAAAAGGAAAGGAGGGAAGGAAAAAAAGGAGAGGGGATGAAGAACAGAGAGTGGAGGAAAAGATTTTAAGAGAAAAAAGGAAAGAAAGGGGAGAAGGAAGGAAAAAAGGAAGAGAAGGTAGAAAAGAGGGAGGGAATGAGAAGAGAAGATAGAAGGAAAGAGGGAAGGGGAAATGGAGAGGGAAGGGAAGGGAAAGATGGAGAGTAGGAGGAAAGGAAGGAATAGGACAAAGGAGGAATGAAGAGGGAGGGAATGAGAAGAGAAGATAGAAGGAAAGAGGGAAGGGGAAATGGAGAGAAAGGGAAGGGAAAGATGGAGAGTAGGAGGAAAGGAAGGAATAGGACAAAGGAGGAATGAAGAGGGAGGGAATGAGAAGAGAAGATAGAAGGAAAGAGGGAAGGGGAAATGGAGAGAAAGGGAAGGGAAAGATGGAGAGTAGGAGGAAAGGAAGGAATAGGACAAAGGAGGAATGAAGTAGATTCCTCAGCCTCTCTCTGGGTTAGTAGAAAAAGCCCTAGATAGTCAAAGGATCTGGATTCGGGTTTGATTTCCCTTAGGAAAATGTCACCCAGGCTTTACGGGTTAGTTCTCCTTTATTCTCCCTTTTTTTATTCTTTTCTTCTTTCTGGTTATACGTGCACATAAACATTTTAAAATACACCTTTACATATCAATCCTGTCGGGAGAGAGACAAAAGAGGAAAACTACGAGAGGCAGAAAACAGAAGACAGCCTCGTCTCCTCGGGCGTGTCTCGGCGGGCGTCTCTCGGCGCGCGCGCGGACGGCACTTTTCAGCCCGAGTCTAGCGGGCTCGCCTTGGATCGCCGGAGCCCGAGAAGACCGCGTCTCCAGAGCGGGTCCCCGCGGGCTCCGGCTCCGGCCTCTTCCGCTCAGTTTATGTGAATCTTTCCCGCTCCTCATCATTTTTGATGATATTTTTATCATTATACGATACACTCCATTACCCTCCTACCCAAACGTTTCCGCCCCCGCGGGTCCCTCCCCTCCCTCACGATCCCCGTGGGACACGGAGCCCCCCTCATTGTGAAACGTCCTTCTCCCGCATCCCTCCCGGACCGCGTCCCAGCCCTCGGAGCCCCCGTCTTCGCTGGCGCTGCAGCCCCCCGCGCCGCCAGCAGGTGGGAGTGTGGGGCAAGGCCCAGGCGGGGCGCCGGGCGGGAAGGCAGCAGGAAGTGGGGGTGGCCGGAGCGGAGCGGGGCGCGAGTCGCGGGGGCGGGAAGCCGGGCGCCCTCCCCTCCCCCAGCCCGACCGGTCCCTGGCAGGGTAAGGGTGTGAAGCCGGGTGCCCGCCGCCGGGGTTGGGGGTTGGGGGCTGGGCCGGGCCGGGGAGGCCCCCCCTGCTTTCCGCCCCGCGGCAGGAAGGTCCCGGAAGGGAGCGCGGCTCGGGGATCGCTGGCCCCGCCCCCTCCCGGGCTGCGGACCCGGCCGGCGCCGTCACTCTTCGGTGCCCGAAGGATGGGCGTGCTCAGGGCGGGGCTCTGCCCGGGCCTCACGCAGGACGTGGTCCAGCTGCTGAGGGGCGTCGGCGTCAGGACAGGTAAAGGGGCTGAGGCCCGCAAGGGGCCTGGGTTCCAATCCTGCCCCCAGCGGAAGCTGCCGTGGGGAAGGCGCGGCCTTAAAGCGAGCTCCGGTTCTCTTCGGAAACTCGGGAGCCGCGCGGCCCGGGCCTGCGTCCGCCTCCGGTTTCTCTATAAAATAGGGACCTCTGTCCCGCCTTTCTGCCGGACAGCCGGGAGCCCCGTGTAAAGGAGCTGCTGTTTTCTTTGTTCCTGCTTAACCTCTCCGGCTCCGCTCGTTTGTGGCAATAATGGCACCTGGCAGGGTTGTTCCGGGGTTCCCCACACAGAGCGAAAAACGCGCTCCGAACGCCGGCCGTGTGGTTACTTAGACTCAGTTTCCTCATCTGTAAAATAATACCTTCCGGGTCATGGGTCAAATGAGTCTGTGAGGCGCTGTGCAGACTCTATGCTCATTATTCTTCCGATAGAGCGGGTCCGGTTCTGTTCTTTGTGATTGACAGCGGTGACTCTTTGTGATCCCGCTCGGGTTTTCTTAGAAAAACTGGAGTCGTTTTCCAGCTCACGGGACAGACAGGGAAACTGAGGCACACGGGTGGTGACTGGCCCAGAGTCAGTCGCACAGCTAGGAAGGGTCTCCCGAGGCAGGCTCAGGACTCTGCGCACCGGGCTTCCAGCGGCCGTGGGCAGCTCCTCCCTGGTGGCGGATCAGGCCGAGGTCAAAGCGGTCCAGTTCCAGCTCTTCTCTGCCCCTCACTCACTCCCTGCGTGATCTTGGATAAGCTACCTAATGGTCCTAGACGTCAGCATCCTCATCTATAACTAGGCTGCCTTTTAAGTCTGTGATCCAAAAAGTCAAATCTTGTTTCCACAATTGTCAGTCAGGAAGACGCGGATTCCGAGTCCCTTCTCGCCTCCCTGGGCAAGTCTCTTAACCCTGTTTGCCTCGGGACCCTCCTGTAAAATGAGCTGGAGAAAAAAATGGCAAACCACTTATCTCTGCCAAAAACCATCAGCGGAATATGACTGAAAGTTACCTGAGCAAAAACAAGCATTTGTTTATTTTTACTTTATTTTTAATGATTTAATTTAATTTAATTTTTTTTTTTTTTTTTTTTTTTTTTTTTTTTTTGGTGAGGCTATTGGGGTTAAGTGACTTGCACAGGATCACACAGCTAGTAATTGTTAAGAGTCTGAGTCTGGATTTGAAGTCAGGGCTGCTCTGTCTACTGTGCCATCTAACTGCCCCACAACAAACATTTATTAAACATTTTCTATATATCAAGCACGTTGCTTAGGCTGGGTATGGGAATCCAAATAAAATGGTGATATTTGCATTACTTACTTAATAGATCATGAGGAAGATATTCTGTTTGTTTGTTAGTTTTTATAAATCCTAAACAATGGCTTACATTTATATAACAATCTCAGGTGTCCCAAGTGCTACATTTGTTGCCTCATTTAATCCTGGCCAGCCCTATGAATGGAGTACTATTGAGTAGCTAGTAAGTAGCTAAAGTAACAATCAAACCCACATCTTTTTTTTTTTTTAATTTAATAGCCTTTTATTTACAGGATATATACATGAAACCCACATCTTCTTGATGTCAAATCCAGTATTCTAACACAGTATCCCACTATCTGTTAAAACACTATGGAATTAGGAACAATTTTTATTCTATGTTCTATATTTTTTGGAGGCAGAACTGGCAAGTTCTCAGAATCTGCCCATTGTCCTCAACATAAACTTGCAAATGAACAAACTTCCTCCATAGTTGTCTCCTCCAATGGAAAAGATTTTAGTTGGATTTGAGTTTAAATTTATTTTTATCCTTTTCATTTCATTTTTAAAAAAAAAGACTTTTGTTGATAATTTTTGTTTTTGTGTCACAATGCTCTCTTTCTATTCTTCTCTGCCTTCTGGCTTCCTTAAAGATTTATTTAAAATCCTACCCTCTACAGGAAGCCTTTCTGAAGCAGCTGGGTATTATTTCCTTCTTAAGCTCATTTTATAGATGAGGAAACTGAGGCAAACATGGTGAAGTGACTTGTCCATGTTTACACAGCTAGTAAGTGCCTGCAGTCAAGAACATGGTACACTGTAATAACAATATTATAGACTGAGTAATTCTGACGGATGTGGCTCTTCTCAATAATGAGATGATTCAGGCCAGTTCCAATGTGTCTTGTGACAGAGAGAGCCATCTGCACCCAGAGAGAGGACTGTGGGAACTGTGGATCACAGCATAGTATTTTCACCTTTTTTGTTGTTGTTTACTTTTTGTTTTCTTTCTAATTTTTTTTCCTTTTTGATCTGATCTTTCTTGTGCAGCAATGAAAAATGTGCAAATATGTAAAGAATTGCACATATTTAACACGTACAATAACTTGTTATCTAGAGGAAGGGAGGGAGAAAAATTAGGAGGACGAGGTTTTGCAAGGATGAATGTTGAAAACTAACTTTACATGGTTTTGAAAATAAAAAGCTACTATTGGGAAAAAAAAAGTGTCTGAGGTAAGATTTGAACTCGGGTTTTCCTGACTCTAAGAAGACATACCCAGCTCTAATAAATTGTTTAATTGTTGGATAACAATAAGCCCTAATAAGTTGTTGAATTGACTTGTCTCAGTCAGGGTGGGGAGGGACCAACCTACTGAGGAAGAAAGCAAGTCTAGGAGTTTTGTGGGTGTGTGACCTCTCCCAATCTCAGGGAGGATGATGGGGTGGGAGGTTGGTGGGGGGCTAAAGGGAGCTTCATTTCCTTCATTCTGTGTCTTGTTTCAGTGGTGGACCTTGTCTCTGCAGACCTAGAAGAAGTATCTCGGAAATGTTCCTTGTCTTATAAGGTGAGGGCAAAAGTGCTTCTTTCTGGGACTGAGCTTGAGAGCTCATGGAGTTATTTAGAAGAAATCTGGGGCAGCCAGGTGGTGCAGTGGATAGAGCCCTGAAGTCAAGAGGACCTGAGTTGAAATCTGGTCTCAGACACTTAACACTTCCTAGCTGTGTGACCCTGGGCAAGTCACTTAACTCCATTTGCCTCAGGGGAAAATTTTTTGTTCTTTTTGCACTGCTTTTTTAAAGTGTATTTTATAAGTAAGAAATATGGGCAAGAGGAATAAGATGGTCCCCATCATCTTTGCATATTTTCAGAGCTCTTCCGAACATATTTCTCTTTCAGAATTGAGAAAGTATGTCTCCCCCTTTTTTCAAAAGTGGGGCACTAGGGGTGCAGAGTGTCGCATATACAACCAGATAAGGAGGTTTTGTAGGATTCTATTGAACTTCTTTTTTCTTTTTTTAATTTGTTATGTGGGTTAGCTCTCAGGGCAAAGGGAGTTAGAGAGAGGGTGAGTCTATTTTTGGAGATGAACGTGACATTAAAAGGGAAGATTACAATAAAAATAAGAGAACTTTTTTAAAAAAATTAAATGTCTTCTGTTCCTGAACCCATACCTGTCTGTGCTGTGATGGAGGCAGGCTTTAGTTGCTGTGAGGAGGGTATTGCTGGCCCAATTTTCATCTTTCCCCTTCAATGGTGCTGACCTCTATGAAGAGTTCAAGAGCTCCACTGCCATCTTGGCCACCGGTATCGCAAGGTGTGTTCTGGGGAAGGGGGACCGCTCCCCGGCCTTAGCTTTTCAGACTTGAGTCCCCCCAGGTCCCTTTGTGGGGAAGGGCTTTGTGGCCCGGCAGTGAAGGCGGAGGTGACCGCCTGTAAGGATTCCCAGGTCTTCCGGCCACCAGGTCGGACATTAGACAGGAGAGTGTTTGTTCTGTTTTGGTGTTTCTCCAACGGATCTTCTGGAGGGCAGGGTCTGGACCCTTGTTGGATGACCTCTGGTGGGTCATAGTCCACCATTCTGAAATACTTGAATTTCAGGCTAATGGCTTTGAATGAAAATAAATTAAGGAGAACAATCCCTGCCCCCAACTTTCCAATTCAAGAGCATGTCTTAAGGAATAATTAGATTAAATCCAGAGCTGAAATGTTCTGATTTGTTCCTAGGTGGGTGGTGAGATTGGGGATAGGGAGGAGTTAGGAGAGGATGGGGATTCCTGCCAAACCACTCTGTGAAATTTCATATATACTTAAAAATAAGCCATACATAATAGAGGTTCATAGCATCCTACTCAATCCTCTTTTATCCCCATTGTTTTTATAAGGAAATGTTTTGGTGTCTTTTGGGGGGGCAGTCACCTCATCCACAAAATAGTGATAAGAAATACTTACTTCCTCTCAGGGTATCAGATAAGGAAATGTCAGTGTTTGTTGTATGTCACGTATATAACAATAAAAAATATTTATTATTACTTATAATAATAAATAAATATTTTTTGAAGGACAGAAGGGAAACTGGTCTGATTATTAGTTCAGTTTTAGACAAATCAAGTTTGAGGTAACAACAGGACATCCTTCTATTGGTGTTCTTTAAGCAGACAGAAATATGAGATTGACAAATGTTTAACAACCCGTTTTCTAGAAAGAAAAAGTACAGACAATACTTTAAAGTTTATTTTTTAAGTGTATTTTATATATATATTTATTTTTAAGTGTATTTACATACATATTTTAATTGTATTAGTCTAGAAAAAAGTACAGACAACACTTTTAAGTTTGTTTTTAGTGTATTTTATATCTATCTCTATATATTTAAGTGTATTTATATACATATATATAAAGTGTATTTATATATATATGTTTTAAGTGTATTATTATTCTAGAAAGAAAAAGTACAGACACTTTAAATTTATTTTTAAGTGTATTTTATATTATATATATATATATATTTTTTAAGTGTATTTATACATATGTATATATTTGAAGTGTACTTATATATATATTTTTAAAGTGTATTATTATCTAGGTGGGGCAGTGAATAGAGTGCCAGACCTGGAATCAGGCAGACTTGAATGCAAATGTGACCTCAGACACTTATTAACTGTGTGAATCTAAACAAGCCACTTTATCCTGTTTGCCTCAGTTTGCTCATCTGTCAAATAAGCTAGAAAAGGAAATAGCAAACTGTGCCAGTATCTCTGCCAAGAAACCCCCAAATGGGGTCACGGAGAGTCATGACTGAAATGATTGGACAACAACTTCTAAATGCATTACTAACATTTTTTTCATTGCTTTCTTAAGTCTAGATACTTAACAGAACAACCCTGATTTGCAGTTTTTGCTGATTTCAGGGGTATAAATGCTCATACTAAATATTTAATCATTGGCTCCCTGTTCCAGAGCTTAGGGGAGAGAAACCTTTACATTCCTTTACTACCTTGGAGAGCAGATGCATGAATATTTTTCACTTTCCAGAAGAAAGCAGAAAAGTCAACTTAGAATTTTGGGGGACAGTCACAGAAACAGGTCAAGAAGATGGTTTTAGGATGAGAAGATCAGAAGTCCCAGAGACTACAGAAAGGGAGAATTTTAAGGAATTAGTGTTAGAAAATCTCTGGTCCCTTACAGAGACTTTATAGGATAAAGCCTGAGAAAAGACCATTGATGAAGTCAGTAGTAGTTTTCATGATATTCTGAATTGAGTTCTGGGCTTAGAATCAAGAAAACCTGGGTTTACAAACTACCTTATTACTGTGTGAGTCCCAGTTTCCTTATTTGTAAAATGCAAAGGTGAGACTCGTGGTCTCTAAGTTGCCTTCTGGTATTAAGATATGGTCCTGAGGAAGGAGCCGGGAAGGAATATTTCTTTTCCATCCCAATTCTTTGTTTTGTTTTTAATTTTTGTTTTTTGGCTGAGGCAATTGGGGCTAAGTGACTTGCCCAGGATCACACAGCTAGGAAGCCTTAAGTGTCTGAGGCCAGATTAGAACTTAGATCCTGCTGACTTCAGGGCTGGTCTTCTATCCACTGTGCCCCCTCGCTGCCCCCATCCCAATTCTTTGAAAGGTGATTCTCTCCTTTTCTCCCTTGCTGATAGCCTGGATAAGCTGCTGGACTCTGGCCTCTACACTGGAGAAGTCACAGAAATCACTGGCGCTCCAGCCAGTGGCAAAACCCAGGTATGATGGCAGAGTTTTAACTAGCATAGGACCAACAGGGTTCTGGACCAGACACTCATATTACAGACACTCCTGCTTTCTCCTGGGGTGGAAGGGAGGGCAGGAATGGGCCCTGGGGGGTGGGCAAGGAGAGGGAGAAAACACTGCTGATTTGCTCTTTCTCTGGGAAGTCCATACTTCTGGTTCTGGAATTTCCAGAAATGTGGGCTGCTGGCTACCCCCTTCCCATTGTGTCATCAGTTTGTCTTATGGACCACTTTCCTCCTCCCAATAACATAACTTGTCCCAGGCTCAATTTCTGAGATAGATAGATAGATCATTCTATAGGTCTGTGTTTATATAAATCCATCTGCAGTTCTCTCCAGCAGGATAGGTTGATAGGTAGACCTGCTACATATAAGCATTTTGAGAGCAGAGATTTTTAACTTCTCTCTTTATCTCCATCCCATAGTTTTGTGCTTGGTATATAGTAAGAACTTAATACGTGCTTATTGACTGATAGTTAATTAAGTGGGGAGGGGGTGGGGAGAAGGGAGGGAAAAAAGTTGGAACACAAGAATGAATGTTGAAAATTATCCATGCATATATTTTGAAAATAAAAAGCTTCAATTAAAAAAACTTTGAGTGGGTACCAATTCTTTGTTAGGCAAGGCTACAGGGGCCCTGCTGATGAGGAAACAGAGCTGAATTTTGCCGTGGGCAGCAGCAATTTGGGAGGTTACATGAGTTGGCTGAAGTCTCTGGGCCCGATCTTCCCGGCTATATCGGAAGGGCTTGGGGAGTCTGGGGAGAACATGACCGAGACTGTCTGGAGCTTGAGCTCAGCCCACCTCCTTCCCCCAACGCAGGTGTGTCTCTGCACAGCTGCCAATGTGGCCTACAGTCTGGGCCAGAACGTCCTGTACGTCGACTCCACGGGAGGTCTGACAGCCTCACGCCTCCTCCAGCTGCTGCAGGCCAGGACCGAGGACGAGGAGGATCAGGTCGGGATGCGGAGAGCTTCTCTGTGGCACAAATACACTCTGTGGGACCAGTTCCTGGCCTTTAGGCTCCCCCCAAAAGAGCCACTGTCTCCTCCCAGATTTGCAGACCTGAGGTCTGTTTTGAGGACTCCCCCTTGGCACTGGTTCCTCCACTGTTCTGGACCACTCTGTGCATTTGTGCCCCTGAACGCAGATACTTTTCCCTGTCATTTCTTTTGGAATGCCTTTAGAGTTCTCCCTGGAGACCCTGAATCTTTCTTTCAAGGGGCTCAATCTCCCCCTTCTCATTGTGTAAGCTCTCCCTGCTTACTAGGAGTCTGGAAAATCTGCCTTCAAATCCTGCCTCAGTCACTTAATAACTGTATGACACTGGTCAAGCCATTTAATCTCTATTTTTTAAGTTTTTATTTATTTAACTTATATAATTATTTAATTTCTATTTATCTCAATTTCCTCATCTGTAAAATGGGGAGAACAATCTGTTAAAAAAGGAGAACAATAGCTCCTCTCAGGGTTGTTAAGACCATCAAATGAAATAGTAATTGCAAAACACTTAGCACAGTGCCTGGGATAAAGTAAGCACATACATATATGTGTGTATATGTGTATGTATATATGCAATTATTATATATATTATTTAATCTACAGATAGATATCTATAGTATAGATTATTCTATCTATATTAAAGGATTTATTATTATAGAATTTACTATCCCTGTGACACTGGGCAAATCACTTAACCACTGTCTGCCTCAGTTTCCTCATCTGTAAAATGAGGATAATAATAGCTACTTCTTACAGAGCTGCTGTGAAGCTCAAATAAGACAACATATGTAAAGTGTTTAGCAGATTTTAAAGCACCAAGTGTGTGCTAGCCATTGTTATCCTGTGCCCCTGAAGCAGGGTCTCTGGGATGCTGATGTCTGTGTTTCTCCTCCTTGCCAGGCAGGGGCTCTGCAGAGGATTCATGTGGTACGTGTATTTGACATTTTCCAGTTGATGGACACGTTGCAGGACCTCCGGGGCAGCATCTCCAAGCAGGTGAGCCCCCATCAGTGGTGCCCCAAGAAGCACGGATGGAATCTCCTGTTGTTTTGTGGTGGTTGTCCCGGGACAAGTCGCCCTCTGAAATGACCAGCTGTGCTTCCAAGATGTAGAATCCTAGAGTTTTAAAGCTGGAAGGGCAGGCCAGTCCTGCAGAGCCCAGAAAGGGGAGGGAACTTGCTAGTCAGAGACAGAGCTCAGACTAACGCTCAGCCCTCAACTTAGAATCATTGACTCTCAGTTATGAGGGACCACAGGGACAGCTTAGTCCAACTCATACCTGCATCCTTTCTGCCATGTACTTGAGCATATTGTCATCCTCTGGGCTTGCTTTGAAGATGTGCAGAGAAGGAATAATCTTCCACCTCTCCTTCCCCCTCTACCTCAGTTCCCCTTTGTGCATCATCCTCCCAATTAGAATGCAAGCCAATTGAGAGCAGGGACTGTCTTAGCTGGTAGCTGCTGCTGCTCTCAGGCAGACCAGGTTGTGTAAACTCCGGTCTTCCTAACTCTAGTCCCAGTGCTCGGTCTATTGTACCACCTTGCAGTAATGTTCACAATTAGAGATACAGGGAAAAAAGATAATCCCTGCCCTCAGAAAGTTTATGTTCATTCTGAGGAGTTGTAGCTTTGAAAAGGGGGTTGGGCCTGAAGAACCTTGCAAGTGTTGAGTTGACATCCCCTTACCTCAAACCAGTGGTGCTTTTGATTGGGACAAGAGGCAGAGAACAGTAGAGGAAGGGTGGTAAGCTTTTGGCAGCGTGTGTGCAGCAAGGTGTCCTGGCTGGGCAGCCCTGTAGGATGCGAAGGTCAGTCTGGGTCTGGTCCATAGTCTGCACAGTCAGCAAGGTGGGCTGGTTTGCAGTCAGTCACTTATCCGAATGATGGCTGGGAGCATCAGTTTGGGAGGTCTGGGTGTGGTGTGGAGAGTGCTAGTGAGGAAAGGAGGTGGGGAAAAGCAGGCTGGAGTGGCTGAAAGATGGCAAGAGTGAAGTTGATTCAACTTTTTTCCCGTTTTAAATTTATTTTTATTTTCAAATCATATGCATGAATAATTTTCATCACTCACCCTTGCAAAACCTTGTGTTCCAAAATTTTTCCCTCCCTTTCCCTCACCCTCTCCCCTAGATGGCAAGTGATCCAATATGTGTTAAACATACACAATTTTTCTATACATATTTTCACAATTATCATGCTACACTACTTCCTGCCTCAGTTTCTTCCTCTATTAAAGGGGATGATAAATCAAAAAGGAAAAAACTGCAAGCAAACAACAAAAAGTACTGTGTTGTGATCCCTATTCAGTCCTCCACAGTCCCTCTCTGGGTGCAGATGGCGCTCCATCACAAGACCATTGAGACTGGCCTGTATCATCTCATTGTTGACGAGAGCCACGTCCATCAGAATCAATCATCGTATAGTTCTCTTGTCACCGTGTACAATGCTCTGCTGGTTCTGCTCCAAGCTGAGTTACTTTATGAAAATTAGGCACTGAGGAAGCCTGATTTTCCTAGGATGCCAGAGGCTGTAGGTGGGAGATGGAGACATGTTTCCCCTTCACTTTCTCTTGTTAAGCAGCAAGTTTATCCTGTAAAATTGACCCCTTGCCCTGGAGGCCACTAAGGAAAGGAGGAGGACCAAAGAACTATTTGCACCCTCTTTCTCTCTGCAGGTGACCAATGCTTCAGGGCCGGTGAAGATAGTAGTGGTGGATTCAGTCTCTGCAGTTGTCTCCCCTCTTCTGGGGGGCCAGCACAGTGAGGGTGAGTATGATTAGAAGCCAGAAGCGTGGGGGACCCTTACCCTTGACCTTTCTGTCCCTGAACACCCCCTGCCACCCTCCACCCTCCAAACCATCTTTTCTTTCCAAGGTTTGGCCTTAATGATGCAGCTGGCCCGAGAGCTCAAGACCCTGGCCCGGGAACTGGGAATAGCAGTCTTGGTGAGTTGAAACAGTAATTAAGATCTGGTGCACCCCAATTCCCTCTGATTTCTCTCACCTCTGCAGAGGGATGGAATTTGGTTTTCTATTTGCAATATAGATTGCCATTTATATAACCCTTTGAGATAGATCATTCAGTTAATAAGCCTTTATTAAGCACCTACTGTGTGCCAGGACCAGTACTAAATGCCAGGAATAGAAAGCTCAAAGCTAAATCTGGGTTCTCCAGATTAAATTGATATTTAATTTATCTATTGCCCACATACAGATGATCAGACAAATCTCTTTCCATGCCTTCATCTTAATTCTGCATAATCTAGCCTCCCAAAGACTTGGAAGAGACCCATACCTTTGTCATAAGCAGCACCATGATATGCTCGATGCTGGCCCTCTAGATTAAACAGTCTCATAGCCATATAAAGACAGATTCAAATAGTAATAAATAGTAATAAAAGTAAACAGTAATAAAATACAGTAATAAATAGTATTAAAACAGTAATTTTAATAGTAATGGTAATATTAAAAGATAAATAATAAACTTTTCCTTACAAGTACAACCTGTAACAAACCATAGAAGTACCAACCAAAACTGCCACGGCACTGGGCATGATAGCCAGGTTAGAATCTTGGGATTGGGAGCCACTAGATGCCTCAGGGGCATAGATGAAGCACTGGGCCTAGAGTGAAAAGACCTGAGTTCAAGTCCAACTTCAGACGGTTATAAACTGTGATCCTGAGCAAGATGCTTACTGTCTGCCTCAGTTTCTTCCTTTGTTAAAGGGGATGATAATAATAGCATTAATTTATTTAATAATTATATTAAATTTAATTAACTATTAATTTAATGATATAATAATTTAAATTTTAAAATCTTAAAGGTCATATAAATGTTAGAGGTGATGGTGATGGGGGTGATGGTGCAAGAAAGTGACCTGATCAGACCTGCTTTTTAGGAATATTACTTTGGCAGTCACATGGAGGAAGAGTCAGAGAACCTTGAGGGAGACTGATGAGGAGGCTGTTGTAAGAGACTAGGCTGAAGGGGATGGAGGGCCAGAGCCTAGGGGGTCGCTGGGAGAATGTGGACAAGAGAAGGGCACCCACAGGAAAAAGGTGGCCAGAATTAACAAGATGTAGTCATTGATTGACTATGGAGGATGTGAGGATCAAATGAGAGAATATGGTAGTCATTATTAGAAACATTATTTACTTAGACCACCTGAAAGCCTTAGTCCCCTCGCCTGTGTAGCTCTTAGAGCATGTGACCTATAATGAGGGATTGGATGGATAAGAATTGATCATTTCTGTCGAAGGTGACTAACCACGTGACCAGGGAGTGGGAGAATGGGAAGCTCAGACCTGCCTTGGGACGATCCTGGAGCTTTGTCCCCAGCACTCGCGTGCTTCTACAAGCCTGGGAAAGGTCAGGAGCCCCAGGGAGCTGCCGCATAGCCTCTCTGACCAAGTCTCCACGGCAGGTGAGGAGGGACAGGTGGGGGGGCCAAAGCTGGAAGAGAAAAGGACTTTGCGGCATTGTCCATTTCTATGTTTGCCCTTCTCTTTTCAGTACTTATGATTTGGTACATTCTGGACTCATTGGTCCACTTTGCTTTCAGGGTGGATGACAGAGGATTATGGAGGGTTCTCCCCTGGGCATAAGACTTAACTTCTGATTGCCTCAGTTTCCTCATTTATAAAATGGGTACATTAATAACTTTTGCCTCCTAGAATTTTTGTGAAGTTCAAATAAATAATATTTGTAAACAAAACAAAACAAAACAAAAAAACCAGTGTCTGGCACAGAGTAAGTGTTTAATAAATGAATATTCATTTAATATTATTTAATATTAATTTAATACGAATAAGCATTTATTGAGCATTTTTCATGCTATCATGGTTCTGTACTAGGTCTAGCTCTTTCTCCTTTTCTTCCTACACCACTTTGGCAGCATTACCCTCTCTGTATTCTGGGTAACTAAGTGGTACAGTAGAGTGCCCTCCAGAAAACCTGAGTTCAAATTCAGCCTCACACTCTTATTAGCTGTGTGACCCTGAGCAAATCAGTTAACTCTGTTTATTTCATTCTTCATCTGTCAGATGAACTGCAGAAAGAAATGGCAAACCATTCAGGTATCTTTGCCAAGAAAACTCTAAATGGGATCATGAAGAATAGGGCACACCTGAAATGACTGAAAAACAAAAAACAAGGCTGAAAAGGCAAGTTGAATTTCATCATTTTCCTGCTTCTTGCCTCAGTTCTCCCTTTCTTTGTCTTGAACTCTTTGGCAGTCTGAAGCCTATGGACCCCCTTCTTAGAATCATTTTTCTTTTTTCTTTTTTTTTTTTTTTTTGTCAAGGAGCTCAGAGTTTATTTATTTATTTTATTTTTTTTTTTCCGATTTAAGCATCTTTTTTTTTTTTATTTTTATTTATTTAATAGCCTTTTATTTACAGGATATATACATGGGTAACTTTACAGCATTAACAATTGCCAAACCTCTTGTTCCAATTTTTCACCTCTTACCCCCGCCCTCCCTAAATGGCAGGATGACCAGTAGATGTTAAATATATTAAAATATAACTTAGATACACATAAGTATACATGACCAAAACATTATTTTGCTGTACAAAAGAATCAGACTCTGAATTATTGTACAATTAGCTTGTGAAGGAAATCAAAGATGCAGGTGGGCATAAATATAGGGATTGGAATTCAATGTAATGGTTTTAGTCATCTCCCAGAGTTCTTTTTCTGGGTATAGCTAGTTCAGTTCATTACTGCTCCATTAGAAATGATTTGGTTGATCTGATTTGCTGAGGATGGCCTGATCCATCAGAACTGGTCATCATCTAGTATTGTTGTTGAAGTATATAATGATCTCCTGGTCCTGCTCATTTCACTCAGCATCAGTTCGTGTAAGTCTCTCCAGGCCTTTCTTAGAATCATTTTTCAAGCATATCAAATAAAATACAAAGGATTACAGAGTAAAAACAATTATGTTGAAATAAAATTGTCAATATAGTTTTTTAAAAGTTCATGGATTCCAGATTAAAAACTTCTCTGCTAAGGTAATTTTGAGAAGTCTTTTTTCCCCTTTAATTAAAATGTTTTGTGGATGCCCATTTGTCTTTATACTAGCCATTCATCATTCCCTCTAGATCAGGAATTCCTTTTTTTTTTTTTTTTTTATTTAATAGCCTTTTATTTACAGGATATATACATGGGTAACTTTACAGCATTAACAATTGCCAAACCTCTTGTTCCAATTTTTCACCTCTTACCCCCCACCCCTCCCCAAATGGCAGGATGACCAGTAGATGTTAAATATATTAAAATATAACTTAGATACACAATAAGTATACATGACCAAAACATTATTTTGCTGTACAAAAGAATCAGACTCTGAATTATTGTACAATTAGCTTGATGAAGAAATCAAAAATGCAGGTGTGCATAAATATAGGGATTAGGAATTCAATGTAATGGTTTTAGTCATCTCCCAGAGTTCTTTTTCTGGGTATAGCTAGTTCAGTTCATTACTGCTCCATTAGAAATGATTTGGTTGATCTCGTTGCTGAGGATGGCCTGTAGATCAGGAATTCCTAACCTTATTCTTGTGAACAGATTTCAAGGGATCTTGAATTTGCTTAAGAAAATAATCACATCTTTATTTTTTTACTAAAGTTTGACTGAAAATTAAGATTTTCTCCAGTCATTTAAAAACATCATTCCAAGAAGGATTATACCATAGGTTTCATCAGACTTTGACAAAAGGGTTCATGACACCAAAAAAGTGAAGACCTTTTGCTTTAGATGGAACCCTTCCTTAAGAATTTTTTCCCTGTTTCTTGTATAATCTGATTAGCAGAAGGTACAGCTAGATCCCAATTACTGGAAATAGTGAATTCCATGAAATGATTGTGTGTGTTTGTATTAGCATTATTTGAAGTTATAATTATATAAAATTAGTTCTTGGTTCCAACCCAGTGGAAATATACAATGCATATTTAATGTGACTGCTTCTTAGGATTCTTTCTTTGTACTGATCAGGATCTGGCTTCATTCTATAACGAGGGCACCTTTTGTAATTGCTTACCTGTGATTTGTTTGGAAAGTCTGCCCAGTAACTCCTCAGTAATCTGAAGTTCCTCAAGAACCCAGTCCCTTAAATTGTAGTTTGTGACCCCCTTTATAGGATTGTATAACTGAATTTGGGGTGTCACAGAATTATGATTTATTATCAGTAAATGTTTGATATGTATAACTACTTTATATACCTATATACATAAAAATTGCTTGGGAGAAAAGGACTTATGAGTGGGAAAAGTTCAAGAATCTCTCCTCCAGAGGAAGCTTTCAAGGGAGTGGACAAAAATCATGTCTCAGGGTCTTGAGCATTACTGATCAGTGCATTTCAACAAATATTTATGAAGTTGGCAATATACAAGACATCGTATAGAAGATGCAAAAACAAAAATAACACAAATCCTGCCTCAAAGAGTTTACCTTCTAGTGGGAGAACACAATCTGCACAGATAAGTAAATCTTTGATGACTTGAATACATAGAACAGAGGACCTAAAGAGACAGAGACAGACAGATTGCATATACGTGGGCGCGCTCATGTACGTGTGTGTATGTGTGTATGTAGGTGTAGGGGTGGAGGTTGGGGGAAGTGGCATTTGTGCTTGAGTGCCTAAGAAAGTTAGAGAGAAAAATAAAAGCTAAAGAGGCAAAGGCAGCATAAAGTAATGTCTAGAACACCATATTTGCAGTTAGAAAAACTTGGATTTAAATCCTGTCTCCTTTTCTAACTAGCTGTGTGACCCTGAACTAATCTCTCCCGGTTCAGTTTCTTCATCTATAAAATAATAAGAAGAAAATAGTATTTATATAATGCTTTATATATAATTCTCTCAATAACCCTGGAAGGTAAGTACTATTATTCTCATTTTACAGATAAAGAAACTGAAGGGGAAAGAAAGGTTTTTCCAGGATCATATACACAAGCAAGACAGGATTTCAACTCCTGATTCCTTTCTTCCCGATTTCAATTCCAGTGTGCCATCTAGCTGACTAAAAGGAGGGGCTCGGAGTCAGTGACCGACCACCTAAGGGCCTTTCCAATTCCATACCTATGATCATTTGAGAGTAATTTAGGCATGGAGGGCAAAGCTAAAACAGTCAGTTGAAGGTAAATAGCAGGAAATAAGTCTGGAAAGGAACACGAGCCAGATTATGGAGAACTGCATATATACTTCTCCTTAAATAGCTTTTATTCTTCTCTCTACTAACTAATGCACAATGATAACACACTTCTCTTCAATAAACACAATTTAGCCAGTCGCCACAGTTACCTATATTTATAGGCAAATTGCATTCCCTTCACCATCTGTCTTTGTACTGAAGGCCAGGCTCCCATGTTCTCTCCCTTTACTCATGTATATTCTATAAATTATTCATGAGTGGGTGGGGGGGCACTTCACTTTACATTTTTATTAGCTTTAACTGTGGTCACTTCCCCCTACAGATAAATGAGGAAGTCCAAGGGTGTCATTCTAGGCTCTGGCCTATCCTGTAGGTAGAGCATTGGCTTTGAGGGACAGGACCAGAGTTCAGGTCCCGGCTCTGCCCTGTATGACTTCACACAATTCATTTATAACCTCTCTTCCCTCAGTATCCTCATCTGCCAAAGTTGAAATTGAATCATAATGAATTCCCAGGTCCTTTCAGTTCTGAATCTACATCCTTTAATCCTATGATTCTGTGATGCTAGGCAGATTTCTTTCCTTGTTTCTTCCATCTGGATTTGGGGATAATACTAGCTAGCATTTATATAGCACTAATTATGTGTCACTAACACTGTGCTAAGAGCTTTACAAATATTATCTCATTTGATTCTCACAACCATCCGGGGAGGTTATTATCTGTTATTGTTCCCATTTTACAGTTAAGGAAACTGAGACAAAGAGAAGTTTAATGATGCGCTCCTAAGTATTTAAAGCTGAATTCTGGTGTAGGCCTGGTGCTCTGTCCACTGAGCCATCTAGCTGCCTCTGAGAAATTCATGAATCCTTCAGAGTGCTTCTAGTGAAAGGGCTGCCTTCTTGGGTTCTTTAGTTAATTCCTCTCCTATGTCCCCTTTCAGCCCACAGGAATCCAGGAGGTAATAGAAATTGGAGTCTGTGAGACTCCAGAACAGAACTCTTCATTAGAAGGGAACAAACTATAACCATATCATCTCTTTGGAATATGAGAAAGGCTCGAAGACTCCCAGTCATCCACTTCCAGAGAGGAAACCAGAGCAGTCACAGAGAAGACAAGAAGGCATGGAATAGTCTGTATAGAGTGCAAGACTGGCTCCGAGGAAGGAAGACCTGCTTCTGATAGTGTGAACATGGGCAAAGGATTTTACCTCTCTGGGCCCCAGTTTTTTTCATCTGTAAAATGGCAATTGGTTAGAAAACCTCTCAGGTCTCTTTCCATTCTAAATCTATGATCTATGCCCTATGTAACCGCTAAAGTAAAAGTGGCCCAGCATGAGGGATCCAGAGTATAAACCTCATCTTTAGGCTGGCAAGCCTGACTCAGAAAGGGAAGGATATCCCTGTTTGCAATGATACCTCAGTATCATTTCTTGTAGGAGATAACTTAGAGCTGCTAGTGAGTGAGGCAATCTGAAGCTGGTACTTGAGTCTCATCTTGCTTGAATTCTATCATTTCTCTCTGTCTCTGAGAGCCATTGGCTGAAATTAGCTCATCTTTGGAACCTTTAGAGATGAACCAACAGTTGGATATGTGAATCTTGCCACCCAGGGTCAGGACCAAACATCACATGTCACCTCCACCCTACCTTAGTTTCCCCGAACTGCAAAATAGAGCTATCACACCACCAGGAGAGAAGCCGCTTCAGGTGAAAACAATTCCTTTTGTCCTTGACCTCAATAACAAGAAAGAAATCTAGTAAGTGGCTCTGACCCAAAACCACCTAATTTCCCCTCAATGAGATATGTATCCTGTTCTCCCTGGGAGGTTCCAATAAGGACTCTTTCCTCCTTTTTCTTCTGGATGATTTGATTTCACACACACCTGCATGTGTCCCTGTGTTAAGGCTCAGGTGAGAAATCTAGTTCTCTGTTGTCCCAGGGATATAATTTAACAAGGAAAATAGATGTGACCTGCTGCTGGTGAATTTAGCCACCTGTTTAATATACATGGTGCCTTAGGGGGCCCCATTCCCAGTTCAGAAGAACCAAAGGCAGTAAACTATGGCTGTGTCCATAAATGAGGAGAAGATGGCCAGCTGGGAAAATTGATGCTGGTGTAAATAATACATAGCTAGTCTCGTCCTTTATGCAGATATTCACTGCTTGTAGCTCAGGGACTCACTATAATCATATAGCTCTTTCTGCCAGCTGTACCCCAGCCTCCTGCCCTGTGGGAATGAAATCACCCTTCTGACTGGCATCAGCATCAGCGCCATCAGTCTGTGAGACCTAGCAGCAGAGAAGGAGCCTAGGAAAATGGAGAAAGGGAAATAAAAGGCAAATGAGAGGTGCTATGAGCTGTATTTACTGAGAACATCCTTTGTAGAGGGTCATCTATCTTCATTAGAAAATCCCAGGAGTGTAGTTGTGATGCAGAAGAATGCCTTCTTGCGATAGCAGGGATTGGGGAAATGGAGGCAAAAGGCCCAGGAACAGAGTGGAATGATGGTCAGCCTTTATATGTACTTACTGTGTATTTGGTACTGTGCTAAGTACAGGGGATGGGGGGGGGAGGGGGGATTCTGCCTTCAAGGAGCTTAATCTTCAGAAACAAATCTCTCAGCCAATCAGGAGTTATATCTCTGCAGGTAAGCAGCATATGGTTTGTCCTTTAAGATAGGTATCAAATTCAAATAGAAATGGATCCCTTCAGAAAACCACAAATTAACATTTTCTGTGTTGCATTGTATTTTTATTTTATTGAACATTTCCCAATTCCATTTCAATCTAGTCAGGGCTGCACTTGGACAACTCTGCTTTAGGGGGCTATACTGCAGAGAAAAAGATAAAATCAGTGTAACTCCTGAATTCAAGGAATTTTACCATTAGGAGAAGAGAGGATTGTGTATTATATACAGATAAGCGCATCCATGGTTGCTGATTGTATGTAGATAAATATAAAGTTATTTTACAAGGGAAGTAGCCAGAGGCATAATGCAAAGCTTCTCAAATTTTTATAATACTAAAAATTACTGAGGACAGCAGTTTGGTTTTTTTTTTTTTAATGTGGGCTATATTTATCAACATTTGCCATATTAGAAATTAAAACCAAATTTTAAAATATTTATTTTAAATAATAATAAACCCATTACATGTTACCACAAATAACATTTAAATGAAAAAATAACTATTTTCCAAAACAAAAAGATTCAATGAGAATATCATTACTTATTTTTGTGAGCCTCTAATGTCTGGTTTAATATAAATAGTTAGATTCTTCAATCTGCTTCTGTATTCAATCTGCTGTGATATGTTGTTTCGGTTGAAGTATGTGGGAAAAGTTATATAGTAGGAAAAGGGAGAAGTATTTGAATAGACAAATAATGTCTTAGGATTATTATCAGAACAGTTTTGATTTCCCAGGCCTCTTGAATGGACATCAGACACCCCTGAGAGCCTCAGACTCAGCCTTTGATAGTCTTTATGGTCTAATATATAGAATAATGTTAATTTGAAATCAAGTGACACAATAGATAGAGGGCTGAGCCTGGAGTAAGGAAGGCTCATCTTCATGAGTTCAAAACTGGCTTCAGATACTTACTAGCGATATAATTCTGGGCAAGTCAGTGCCTCCTATTTGTCTTAGTTTCCTCATCTGTCAAATGAACTGGAGAAAGAAATGGCAAACACTCCAGTATTTCTGCCAAAAAAAAAACCTCAAATGGGGTCACAGAATGAGATACTACTGAAATGACTGAATAACAACAAAAATACTTGAATCCTGTCTGAGGTGCTATATGTGTAACACTGGGCAAGTCCTATATCCTGTTTTCTTATTTGCAAAATGGGAATAATAATTGCAATTTGCTTCTGTGGTTATTGTATGATTCAAGTGAGTTTTAAAATATGGCTTCATGCCTGGTCCAAGATAAGAAAAGGTCTTCCTTGTGCCCTGGAGCAGCAGAGGTGTCCTAGTCTAGACGGTTGCCGGAAGCTGAAGGTAAAGTCTCAGGTTTGTCCTTGTATGCACTGGGATCTTGAGTCAAAACTCAGACTGACTTATAGATAAGGCCCCAGAGTAGTGGAATGTAATAGCCTGGGATCTCTAAGTGGCTTATTTAAGGATCATATGTCACTACTTCCCCTTCCTTATAACAACTAAGTAAATTCCAGCTTCTCAGCATGACTTGCTTAACTTAAAAGGTTCTAGGACAGAGATCCCACTTGGATCAGCATTTTCCAAGGCCCCCAGGGTGGGGAAGGATGGAAAGAATGGGTGAAATCAAGAGTGGAAAATATTTGGAAGAGTTTCCATGAGTTCTACTGCCCTCCTGGCAAGTTGGAAGCTCCCCTTCCTTTTTTTTTTCTTCCTGTATTTCCAGAATCTTGAGGCCCCCTTGGTTTCCTTCTAGGCCATTTCTGGAGGTGATAACTTTGATTTTTGGCCAAAGACCCTAAGCTGAGCCAGCAAAAGGATCAAAAGGTCAACTAGTTCAGCCATTTTACAGAGATAGAACTGAGGCCCGGGGTCACACCAATACCAAGTAACAGTCTTAGGAGTTAATCCAAGGTGTTCTAGCTTCAGTAGTGTTCCGCCACTAGGTCATGCTTCCTCCACTCTCCTGAGATCTCACTTCAGGCATCCCACTTACCAGGCTGAGGGCTGAAAGGGCACCAAAACTAGCTGGCCTGGCCTTCCCATGCAGTGGACAAGGATTTAAGTAGTGCACTATGGGGCCAGGAGTCAGGGAGACTGGAGTAGCTATGTCACTCTGGGCAAGTCATTTTACCTCTCTCAAACTAAAGTTTCCTGATCTGTTGCAAGTTGTAATAATATACTTCAATATTATTGTGAAGGTCAAATGAGACAATTTATGTACAGTTTTGTAAACCTTAAAATACTATCTATTATTAAAAATTATTATCCCCTTCTTAATTTGAAGAAGAAATGTCTCTTTTCTTTAAAAGTAACTCATCTATCTCTTGATCTTTTCTGTTCCCTCCTCTGCCTTCTATAGGACTATGTTCCATTAACTATATCCTTTCTGGGTCAGCTAAATGGAAAAATGGATAGAGCACCAGCCCTGAAGTCTAGAGGACTAGAGTTCAAAATCGGCTTCCCAGACACAATATTCCCTAGCTGTGTGACCCTGGGCAAGTTACTTAACTCCATTTGCCTCTCCAAAAAAAAAAAAAAGATTAAGAAAAATCATACCCTTTCTATCTGGCTTCTTTTATCTTTTCTTTTTTTCTTTCTTTGTTGTTGTTGTTTTTTTTAATAATGTATTGTTTTTGCCCTCAATCACATGTAAAACCATTTAAAAAAATAATCTTTAAGTTCCAAATTTCCTCCCTCCCCTTTCTTCTGTTTTAGAAGGCAATTTGATGTAGCTTGGACATGTGCATCTGTGCAAAACATTTCCATATTAGTCTTGTTGCAAAAGAGAAAAAAGACCAAAAAAAGAATATTAAAAAAGTATGCTTCGATTTTCATTCAAACTCCATCAATTTTTTCCTCTGGAGGTAGATAGCATTTTTCATCTTAAGTCCTTCAGAATTGTCTTAAATCATTGTATTGTTGAGAATAGTTAAGTCATTCACAATTGATCATAGTACAATATTACAGTTATTGTGTACAATGATTTTCCTCTTTTCTAACCAAATTATGTTTTAACTTTTTAGCTCAAAATTCACCAAGAAATTCCCTTTTTTGTGTTTATCTTCTACAGGTTTCCCCACATTTCAACCAACTTAATAAATCAGTTAATATACATTTAATCACCAACTAGGTTGAAATTAAGCATAACACTTCACAGAAAAAAAATGTCATTTAGTAAAATAGGATTTCATGTTTTCATAAAGAGAAGACCAGAATTGAACAAAAAAAATTGATCTCCAATAGCAACACCCAAAAGAAGCCTAAAAAAGGAAAAACAAAACATAAAGGATTCAATGGAGCTGAATTGTTTGTATCTCTCCATGGAAAGATAATACTTATAATTCTTAAAAATTGTACCACTAATAGCACAGCTAGAAGGAATATATATATATATATAGACAGAGAGTATAGGGATAAGGTAAATTAGAGGAAATGACACAAAAAAATTAATTGACAAGAAAAAGAAGTACATGGAGTACAGAAGGTAGGGAGAGGTAGAAGGGGTAAATTATTTCCTATGAAGAAGTGTGAAAAACATACTAGAGTGGAGAAAAAGTGGGAGAGTGAACACTGGGTATTGCTTGAACCTTACTTCCATCTCTATTGACTCAAAAATGAAATAATATGCATAATCAGTTGAATATAGAAATCTATATTACTTGATAAGAAAGGAGGAGGAGGAGAGGGGATGACAGGAGACAGGATAATCCTGGAGAGGCAGTAGACTGAAACAAAACAAGGTCAAAGAGGGAAAGGGTGAAAGGAAAGAAAGGACAAATAAGAGATATACAGTAATCATAATTATGACTGCGAATGGTATGAACTTACCTATAAAATAGAAGAGGATAGCAGAGTAGATCACAACTTAGAATCCTATAATATATATATTGTTTACAAAAAAAACATGCTTGAAGCAGAGAGAGACACATAGAATAAAGGTGACTGAAGCAGAAACTATTATGCTTCAGCTAAAATTAAAAAAAAAAAGGGCAGGGGTAGCAATCCTGATCTCACACAAAGCAAAAGTAAAAACAGACCAAATTAAAAAATATATATAATTTTTTTTTTTTTTTTTTTAACCATGTAACATAGATTACTTGCCATCTAGAGGAGGGAGTAGGAGGAAGGGGGGAAAATTGGAACACAAGATTTTGTAAGGCTCGATGTTGAAAAATTATCCTTGCATATGTTTTGAAAATAAAAAGCTTCAATAAAAAAATAAAATATATGTAGATCTCGCTAAAAGGTACCAAAGACAATGAAATAATATCAGTATTATATATATAAGCATCAAGTGGTATAGCATCCAAATTCTTAAAGGAGTTAAGGTAGTTATAGATCCATCCAAACAAGAGATAGAAAGTATTGCAAAAGGTAAAATAGAAAATTTTAATTATATTAAATCAAAAAACTTTTGCACAAAAAAACCCCAACACAACCAAGATTAGAAGGAAAGCAGAAAGTTGGGAAAAAAAGAAAAGCAGAAAGCTGGGAAACAATCTGCAGTAAAAATCTCTGATAAAGGCCTTCCCAAATATATGGCTGCTTGGCTTTAATGAAACATCCTTGGTTTTACTCTTGACAGACTGCAATCATTCCCATTCCTCCTCCTTTGATTTCCTCAACTCCAAAATGAATTGGTTGCACTAGATCATCTCTGTGGTATCTCCCATTTTAACATTCAATGATGGCAAGCCATAATAAAGGAATTCATCACTCCTCTCTTAAATTTAGAGCTGGAGAGGAATTTTAGAAGTCATCTAATCCAGCACTCCTTTTTTATTTAGACTTTTTATTGCAGATAAGTGACCAGGACAAGTAGCTTGGTGGGTAGACTACTGGGTTTGAAATCTGAAAGACTCATCCTTCTGAGTCCAAATCTAGTCTCACTCACTAGCTGAATGAGTATGGACAATTCATTTAACCATTTCCTCATCTATCAAATGAGCTGGAGAAGGAAATGGAAAAGCACTTCAGTATCTTTGCCAAGGAAAACCCCAAACGGGATCACAAAGTTGGAAACAATTGAAATAAGTGAAAAACAGAAAAAGAACATATGTTTGTTGATGAAGTATAGGGAATAAATAGCAAGCAAACTAATTTGACTGGAAGTGGCAGAAAGGCTGGATCCAAATATTATTAAAGGACTTTACAAACCAAAGGACTTGCTTTTTATACTAAAGGCAAGAGGGAGCCATTGAATTTCTTGAGCTGGTCAGTGACAGAGCCACACTTTAGGAAATTAATTTGCAGTTAAATTTAAACTATTCTCTCTTCAAAAATATCGAAACAAAATTTCAGGCAATAAAGGTAGGAAAATAAAGAAGAGAAAATGGATATCGTGGTCTGTATATATGATCTTTCCTCTTCGGTTCTAGATTTTTTTTTTTTTTTTCTTATTGGACGAGTTTACTATCCCTTTTTTGGGTAACAAACAAACAAAAAATAGCTATGCTCGGCTTTAAGATTTACAAAACATTTCCCCCCAGCAACCCTTCGAGGTAATTCCTGGAATTTTTATTACCTTTTATTTTGGGGACTGAGAGATAAGATTGGTAGTAAAGTTTACTCTGGGGCAGTCCTTCTACCTGCTGCATTACAAGTTACATAATTTTCTAATCTAAGGGATACCAAGGCAGAAATAATCCCTGCCCTCAGGGGCCTCACCCTTTAATGAAGAAAACAACATGCAAACAACTGGTACCAGCTGGATTTTTACTGAGTTGAAGAAGTAAGATTCCTGTAGGCAGGCACTATCTTTGGGGACTGACCAGAAAAGGCGTCCAGATGAAGGTGAATTTTCAAGGTATCCCAGAGGGCTAAGGGGTGGAGAAGGGGATGTTTTCCAGACTTGGGGGAGAGCGGCTCGGGGAACAAAAACCAGTTGGAGTGCCGAGTGTGAGAAACCCGAAGGCAGGTATTGTTGGATTTTAAATTCGTGGATAGGAGAAAGGTATGAGAAGACTGAAAAGGGGTCGAGGAAGGGACTGATTGTAAAGGGTTTTGAAGGCTGAGGGTTTTATATCCCGGAGGTAATAGCAGGTGCGATGACTTGGTCAGCTCTGTGGAGGATGGATTGGAAAGGGATGAGATAGAGCATTGTGGTAGACACACATTACCTGAGCAGCGCTGAACGAGAATAGGTGAGATAGTGCAAAGGTAGATGAGACTTGGCAACAGATTTAATGAATGGGTTGAATTCAAGAGAGGAGATGAGAATGATACTAATGTTGTTAGCCTAGGTGCTTGGGAGGATGGTGGGATCCTTCACACGAATACAAAAGTTCAGAATGGGAGGGAGGGCGTGAGGAAGGCGATAAATTATTTTTTGAACATGTCAAATTTGAGACCTAGTTCTTGTTTAAATCGATACTGGTATAGCTACCGGAAAATGTGGATCATGCTGAGGCTCCATTCACAATCTGACTCCCCACAACCAAATCCCTTTTCCTAACTCCATTCCGCTGTTTATGTTGAATCTTGTTACTTGAGGGCAGGGACTAACTTTTGTTTTTGTAGTGGCCAGCACATAAGTTGCTTAATAAATACGTTTGCATGTTTATTCGTTCCAGTATTCATTTATTTACTCCTTTGCTGGGCTCTATGGTCAACTGCAGAGCTAGGTCTCCAGATTGCAAACTCCCTCTCTCCCTAAAACGTTCGGTGAGCCCAGGCGATATGCCCGAAGGCACACAGTGGGAGCTGCGTGGGATTATTAGGTTTGCCGCTTCCAGAGCTCGGGGCTTCTAAGGAAAGTGATGTGATTTATATGGTTTTACCACTGATGGGGAAAAGCGAGCATTTCATAAATATGTATTGGGAAATACTTAGCAAATGAGTCGAAATAATAAAAATATGTCGGAGTAAACAACAGCTATAAATATGCCACTCGGTAGAGGAATTAGTGTTTTA
Organism: Sarcophilus harrisii; assembly: GCF_902635505.1. NCBI lineage: Eukaryota > Metazoa > Chordata > Mammalia > Dasyuromorphia > Dasyuridae > Sarcophilus > Sarcophilus harrisii. The sequence continues at coordinate 429,113,446 of NC_045429.1, forward strand.
TGACCACCAAATACCCATTGCTTTACCAGGATAGAATTACGGATTACTTGCACAATGGGTGCATTATTGAGTTTCTCTAACCAATAAAAAAGAAAAACTGCTTTGACTGTTACTGCTAACTCGGGGAAGGGTAAGTCCCTGGGGAAATGCACTTCTGAGAACTCTCTGCCTAGATAATATGCAAATCATTAAGCAGTCTTCCAGAGATTTAGCTACTTACAATATATAGAAAGAGGATGCCGAGTTAATGATTTCCCCCAAATAGCTCTATTAGGGAAAAAAAAAAGCATAATTATTGGGTCCAATGGGTGAGTTAAGCACACCCTTTCTTGGAAAGAAGTCAGGTGTTCAGTTCTTAGGTAAGCTATTTCTTCCAGGAAGACCATCTGATGATTTGGTCTTTGCCCCTCCGGGATAGTGGACCTGTGACTTTCAGGAATTTTAGGTATCGCTCAGGGGAAGGAAGATGTGGCAAGGCACAGGTAATCCCTCTTCTTTTTACGGGACTGGGAAGATATGAATGAAAATTCATCTAGATAATGAGAAAATGACAGTTTTGAATTTTGAGACATATGGTCTGAGATGGTGGTGGGGAAGAGAGAAAGTAAAAATTTAAACCCTGACTACCTGCCATCCAGGGGAAGATGTGGAGGGAAGGAGGGAAAAAGTTGAAACAGAAGTTTGTGCAATGGTCAATGCTGAAAAATTACCCATGCATATGTTTTGCATATAAAAAGCTATTTAAAAAAAAAGAATTAAACCCTGGGAAAAGGAAACTGACTGGGGCAAGAATTGCCCCAAAGGTGGGACACAATTACAAAAACTGCCTGGCTCGAGAAAGTGGGACGTATTGAATTCAGGTAAGGTGCTCATTTGAAGATCATTATGTATTGCTTTGTTAATTATTTAATAATAGCGCAGAATTACTCTGAAAAGTGTAGATAAGTAAACTGAGGCATGAAAATTAAATTAACTAGAAGGAATGATTCAGTTTTATAATTATCTGTATGTATGGTTAGGATTCTGTTTAGTTCAGGAAATCTCCCATCTCTTTGGGATGTCTTCCCAGTTCTGTCTTTTGAAATATAATCCATTTTTCATAGTCCAATATTGTGATTTAATGGTTACCTCTCCAGGAAGCTCTCTCTGCTCCAAAGAAGCTCGGGGTGATTGCTGTTTCCTCTTGAAATGGGGAGCATTTTGTAAATACCACCCATGACACATCATCTACCCAAATCACAACCTACTTGGTGTTTATTTGTTTACCTGACATCTCCCTTACTGCTCACTGAAGGCAGGCTCTGGGGCTTAATTCTTTTTGTGTCCTCTACAATTTGTTGAATCAGTGAATATTAAACAGTGAATAATTGGTTTTCATGGATAGGAGACAAAAGGAATGTGTGGATGGATGGGTTAACGCAGTGATGACGATGTTCAGTTATGAACTTTTTTGGGGTTTTCTTCACGAAGATACTGAAATGATTACAGATGAGGAGGCTGAGGAAAATGGGATTAAGTAACTTGGCCAAGGTCACACAGCTTGTAAAACTCTAAGGTTAAATTTGAACTCAGATAGTTGAGGTTTTTGGACACCAGGTCCAGTACTCTATCCACTGTGTCACCTAGCTGCCTGAAGGGTTAATGCAAACCCATTCCTATTAGAAAAAAGGCATTATTTTTCCCTAAGTGAACTGTAGTGGTTCGAAGATCAGTAGTACCAGCTTTGGAATGAAGATCAGAACATGGGCATTTTCAATTAAATATTTATTAACTTTATTTCTGATAAATAGCTACAAAAAGAGACATATATATATATATATATATATATATAGTTAAGAGTCCCTAGGAATTTATCAATCAATCAACAAGCCATTAAGTCCCTACTATGTGCCAGGCACTATGATAACTTCTGGGAATATAAACAAAAATAAGAAAATCCCTGCCTTCCTTGAGTTTACATTCTATCAGGGGAGTTAACTTGTACGCATATAAATATAAAGTCATTCTGTTGAGGAGAAGGCATTAAAACTAGTTCATTAGACTATGAGTTCCTTGAGAGCAGGAACTGTTTTTTGTCTTTCTTTGGTTCTCCAGTGCTTAGCAAGGTTCCTAGCAAATACTAGGTATTTAATAAATGCTTAATGTTGATGGCTGACTAGCTGCTGGTGGGTGTGTTACTCAGACTGTGAATGAGTTTGATGGGGCAAGGGTAGCAAACCCCAGGTGTGGGGGATAACCATTTTGCAAAGGCATGGAGACCGGAGATGTAGTTTTTGAATGTGGAGAACCAGTGAAATCTATTGAAAATTAGAATGTGTGAAGGGAAGTAATGTACCAGGAAGGCTAAAATACGAAGTCAGAGCCTAGTTTGGAAGGACTTTAAATACCAAGCATAGGAGTCTGTATTTGATGATTTGATTGTAGAAAATAGAAAAATAGCTCTGTAGTTTATTGAGTGTGTGTGTGGGGGGTTGGGATTTGGTTGCATGTGTACTTTTAGAAAGATTGTTTTGGCAGCTGTGTGGATGATGATCTGGAAAGGGGAGAACCTTGAGAAAGAAAGGCTCATTAAGGAGGGTATTCCAATGGTCAGGGCAAGAAGTGATTAAGTCTAAAACTAGGGTGGAATAGAGGAAGATTTGAGAGGTGTTGAAGTAAATATATAAATGAGGTAAATCTTGACAACCGATTGGGTGTGGAAGACAAAATTCTTGCACTGCAGGCACAAACCTACCAGAAGTAATTTTCATTAACTTATTTATTTTTGTTCTAATCTAAGAATTGTTCTATCTGCAAAGAGGAATGTCCATAATGATGAGTCCCCTCATACCTTTAGACATATCTATAAAATACATGACTATTGTTGTTGCTTAGTTGTGTCTGTGTCTCGCTTATGCCATTTGGAGTTCTCTTGGCAAAGATACTGGAATGGTTTGCCATTTCCTTCTCCAATTTATTTTACAGATGAGGAAATTGAGGCAAACAGGTGAAATGACTGATCCAGAGCTAGTAATGTAATGCTGAAGAAACTGAGCAAGACAGAGATTGAGACCAATTCAATGGTTTATTAAATGGAGAGAGATACTGGGACCCAAGGATCCATGGATCCATGGTTGGTCCCAGGGCGCCCCAAGTATTGGGACAGCAAGCTTTTTTATAGGATAACAAGAACAATGGCATAATGGGGGAGATACCTAGGTGGGGATAACCTAATGGTGGAGGAGGCCCCTAGGATGACACCATGGAGAGAGGTTACTGATATTCTAATGACATCTAAAATGGATAAATCTTTATCCTGTCAAACATTAAGAAGGAATGTCTATAACCTAAAGATATAAAACCTTCATCTCATACAACCATTTAAGAGGGAATGATTATAGCCTGGGGTTTTGGAGCAACTGAGATAGACCTTTATCTCATCAAACATTAAGAGGGAAAGGTTATAACCTGAGGCAGAATGATTAAATAGAACAATTGGAGAAACTGGGTCTGGACTTTAAATGGGAACTTTGGCACAACAGTAAGTGTCTGAGCTTGGATTTGAACTCAGATTTTCTGGATGCCAGGCCTGGCACTCTGTCTATTCGAGCTACCTGTTCTGAGTAAGTTACTTCTCTTTGCCTCAATTTTGTCATCTCTAAAATAGGAATAATAATAGCTCTTACCTCACATAGTTATTGTGGGGAATCAAATGAGTTAACATGTAAAACACCTTGTAAATCTTATATAAATAGTTGCTATTATTTATTAATGTAAGACATTTTAAAAGAAACACTTACGGGAATCTTGAACAAGGAAAACTTATGAAATAGTTACAACACTCAGGGTAAGGTACCAGTTAACATTTTGCTTCATTAAACAATATAATTGTTCCTTAATCTTTCCTATACACCCTTATGGAGTCATTTTCCTAAAACCATTCATTCCTTCTACGACCACTTCCCTCGACTTCCCACTCCAAAATAGTCAAGGGTGAATTTAATAAAAAAAGACCTCCTTCCTCTGATCAACAGCCTAATACCTTCAGAAATGGTGAGAGAAAGGATTGCTTTTAGGTAGGTGATTATGCTAATCACTTCTGTTGATCGAAAAAGCATTGACTGGGATGACAGAAATATCCATATTTCCTTTTCAAAGAGGGGTTACCACCTTTGATCCTTTGGGGAAGGGGAAGTAGAGCCTTACCTTTGATTATTGATGTTTCACTCATGTTCTTAAATCAAAGAGAATGTGCTTAAGAAAAAGAGGAGTTGGATTTTAGTGGAGGGCATGGTTTACTGAGAAGTTCGATTAAGTACTGATAAAGTTTTCTTCAGGTAAGTTTGGAAAGGGCTTTGGCTTGAGAAATGTTTATTTCTTAACATTTTTCTGCTGAAACTAAGAGAGAGAGAGAGAGAGAGAGAGATTTTAATAAGCTTAAAGGGTAAGGAATTAAGGTTGAGAATCAGGGTGCCCAAGAGAACAATAGTGTCTTGGATAGAAATAAGAATGTTCAGCAAAGGGGTGGGGTTGCAAAGGTCACTTTTGGATATTGTGAGCTCTCTAACTGAGATCCAATTAGAAATCCCCAAAGAAGGGGACAGCTAATTGGTGTAGTGGATAGAGCACCAACCCTGAAGTTCAAGCCTGAGTTCAAATATGATGTCAGACACTTAACACTTCCAGGTTGTATGAGCCCGGGCAAGTCACAACCTCAATTGCCTCAGCAAAAAATAAGTAAAAAATAAAAAAAAAAATCTGTCCAAAAGCAGCTGTGGCATTGGTATTAGGGATCAGGAGAGAGGAGAATGTTGGCCATACATATTTAGTCAAATCAGCAAGCATTTATAAAGCACTTATTATGTGCCAGGTACAGTGCTTTTTTTCAAGGAACTTTTTTCAAGTCCCTTTTTTCAAGAAACTTACAATCTAAGTTGTAAAAAAAAAAAGTCCAAGAAAACGACTATTACAAACAAGATGTAGAGAGGTAAACCTGTTTCAATCAACAGAATGAAGGCACTAGAATTAATGGGATAAAGAAAAACCTTCTTGTATAGATGGGATTTTAGTTGAGATTTGGGGAGGAGGTAGAGAGTAAAAAAGTCTGGAGTTGGAATGTCTTATTTAGGAAATAGCAAGGAGGATAGTGCCACTGGATTGCTCTCTGCCATTGGGGGTAGACTAGAAGGGTAAAAGGGGGACAGGTTATAAAGGGCTTTGAACTCGTAAGAGAGGATTTGATATTTGATTTGGAAGAGAGTACAGAGGCACTGCAGTGTATTGGGGTGGGGCTGGCTTAGTAATACTTAAGATCAGTTTGACCACTGAGTGGAGGAGGATCTGGAGTGGAGAGAGACTTGAGACTGGCAAACTTACCTGAGGCTATTAGAATAGTCCAGATATGAGGTGATAAGGGGGCTTACATCAGTGTGAAGGCCCGAATTAGAGAGAAAGGGGTGTATTTAAGAGATGTAAAAGTAAGTAAAATTGTAAAATTTGATGTAAAATTGATGGGACTAAGCAAAGGATTGGATAATGGTAGTATTGGGGGGAAAGAAATGGAGAATTGAGAATGACCCCTAGGTTTTGAGCTTGGAGATGGTGTTGCCCTTGACAGTGATGGGGAAGTTAGGAAGAGAATACAGTTTTTAGGGAAAGATAATGAGTTTTATTTTAAATAGGTTGAGTTTGAGATGTCTATGTTACATGCAGTTCAAAATGTCCAGTAGAATTCTCTCTCAACTCCAATATCAAATAGGTGGACATAAATGATACATAAATTATCAGCAGATTAGAGATGATAATTGAATCAATGGGAGATGAGAAAATTAATAAATGAAATAGTATATAGAGAGAACAAAAGAGGGCTCATGACAGAGCAGCGTGTCTCAGATTGAAGATCCAGCAGAGGGTACTAAGAAGAATCAGCTTGACATATAGGAGGAATTAGGATAGAATAGTGTCATAGAATCTTAGAGAACAGAGACCTCAAAAATTCAGAAAAACCAGTTCCTGCCCTGGGAAGAACTGGGAAAGGCATTTTACAGAGTGTGACTTTAGGCAAGAATTGAAGGAAACCAGAAAGTGGAGGTGAGGAGTGAGAAATTTTCAGGCATGGGACACAATCGATGAAAATGTCCAAAATTGGGAGATGATGAAGAAAGTAAGTAGAAGTAATGAGAGTAAATGTATCTAGCTTTGCAAATATGGATTCTCTGTTTTCAGTGCACAGTTTTTGTAGTTATGAATTTGTACTTTATAATATTACCTGTAATTATATTTACACATGATTATTGCCAGATAGATGACAGATAAATATTAAACACTTATGTGCCAAGCAAAGTTTTAAGTGCTGGGGATACGTGGCTTCCAGGATTTTACAGTCTAGCTGAGGTGACAATACATAAAGAGAAGCTGGGAAGGACTCATTCTGGGAGTCATGAACTGAGCAATGCTTTTTAAATTTTTTTTTACTGGGGTTAAGTGACTGGCCCAGGGTCACAGAGCTAGGAAGTGTTAAGGGTCTGAGTTCAGATTTGAACTCGGGTCCTCCTGACATCAGGGCTGGTGCTCTATACACTGTGCCACCCAGCTGCCTCCTGAGCTATTCTTTTTTTTTTTTTTTTAATAGCCTTTTATTTACAGGTTATATGTATGGGTAACTTTACAGCATTAACAATTGCCAAACCTCTTGTTCCAATTTTTCACCTCTTACCCCCCACCCCCTCCCCTAGATGGCAGGATGACCAGTAGATGTTAAATATATTAAAATATAAATTAGATACACAATAAGTATACATGACCAAACCGTTATTTTGCTGTACAAAAAGAATCAGACTCTGAAATATTGTACAATTAGCTTGTGAAGGAAATCAAAAATGCAGGTGGGCATAAATATAGGGATTGAGGATTCAATGTAATGGTTTTTAGTCAACTCCCAGAGTTCTTTTTCTGGGCATAGCTGGTTCAGTTCATTACTGCTCCATTGGAGATGATTTGGTTGATCTCGTTGCTGAGGATGGCCTGGTCCATCAGAACTGGTCATCATATAGTATTGTTGCTGAAGTATATAATGATCTCCTGGTCCTGCTCATTTCACTCAGCATCAGTTCGTGTAAGTCTCTCCAGGCCTTTCTGAAATCATCCTTCTGGTCATTTCTAACAGAACAGTAATATTCCATAATTTTCATATACCACAATTTATTCAGCCATTCTCCAACTGATGGACATCCATTCAGTTTCCAGTTTCTAGCCACTACAAAAAGGGCTGCCACAAACATTCGTGCACATACAGGTCCCTTTCCCTTCTTTATAATCTCTTTGGGATATAATCCCAGTAGTAACACTGCTGGATCAAAGGATCTGCACAGTTTGATAACTTTTTGAGCATAGTTCCAAACTGCTCTCCAGAATGGCTGGATATATTAGTGTCCCTGTTTTCCCACATCCCCCTTGAGCTATTCTTTTAAGGAAGCATGGTGCTTCCTCAAATGGAAATTTGGAGGCAGCTTTCAGTTACTGGAGGAAGAAGAGGCTGCAGGGTTGAAAGCATTGTCTGAATGGAGTTACCTGAGGTGGAGGTGGAATTGTCTGGGAAAAGTGCTGACCTCTTCTTTTCAGAGATACGAAACCCAAGATTACTCGGTAAACATAAGCAGTGAGGGTTTAAGAGTTGGGATATAAAACCTCAGATTTAGAAGTGACTGTACAGGTTTACTAGTGTAGGTCCCTATCCTACATATAACATCCCTGACAACCGCCGCCTTCAAACTAGACTAGTAACTCTCATAGTTGTGCTCTCTGAAGCACATATCCAACTCTACCCACAAACAACCTCTTTTTTCTTTCTTTTTTCTCTTTCCTTCCATCCTTTTTTCTCCTCCCTCCCTCCTTTTCCCCCTTTCTTTTCCCCTTCCCTTCCCCTCTCCTCCCCTCCCTCCAATTTCCTTCCTTCCTTCCTCCCTCCCTCCCTTTCTCTCTTTCCTCCCTCCGTTCTTCCTTCCTTCCTCCCTCCCCTCCTCCCTCCCTCCCGTTCTTCCTTCCTTCCTCCCCCTCCTCTCTCCCTTCCATTCCTCCCTCCTCCTCTGTTCTTCCTTCCTTCCTCCCTCTCCTCCCTCCTCCTCTCTTCCTTCTCCTTCCTCCTCCTCCTCCTCCATTCCTTCTCCTTCCTTCCTCCCTCTCCCTCCCTCCCCTCCCTCCTTCCTTCCCTCCCTCCTCCCTCCTGTCCATTCCTCCCTCCTCCTCCCGCTCTTCCCTTCCTCCTCCTCCCTCCCCTTTCTGCCACTTTCAGACTTAGCCTAAATCACAGAATGGGTGTTGCCTCTGTTAAACACTTCCGCTTTGAAAGGCCGAGGTCTCTCCCAGCACTGGGGAAGCCCTCACGTGTCCCTCACGTGTCCCTCACGTCCCGCTTGTCTGCCCTGTCTTGCGAGGGAGGCCAACGCCCTGGAGAACTCGAGGCGCGCTTGCATCCCTCCCTACTGCGCGGTCCAACTCTCTTGCATGTTACAGACACCCGGATGTCATAGCCTCTTGAGAAGGGATAGCCCACCTTCCAAATGTAGCTTATCCGCTTGTTATGCGCGGTCGTTAGACTGCAAACTCCTTGAAGGCAGGAACAGACCAGTTATATTTTGCAGGGTTTTGGCTCTGCTCCCACTGACCCAAATCGCGCATCCAATGCCTTTTTCCTACCGCCAGGGGGCGGGCGCACTCCGCGACGCCTCTCTAGCTGCCGGCCTCCCTCGAGGCTCTATGGTGCTGCCCTGGAGAACGGCGGCGGCGGCAGAGGGCGCAGGCGCAAGAAGCACTTGAGGAGAGGCGGGGCGATGCGGCGGGCGGGCAAGCGAGCTGCACGAGGGACGTGCACGGCTGAGGGCGGCCCACGCCGGGCCGGGGAGGAGACTTCCTGGGGCCGCCGGGGAGGATGTTGCCCCCCTCGGCCCCTCTGCCCCTTAGACGCCGCCGCCGCCGCCGCCGTCGGCGCGGCGCTTAAAGCGACCCCTCCCCGACCGGGAGCGGAGTGGGACCCGCCCCGGGCTGGGCGGGGACGGGGAAAGGGAGGGGGGACCCGGGGAGGGGCCCCTGCCCGACCCAGCCCGCGCCCCTCCCCACCGCCCCTCCAGCCCTGCCCCCCGGGACCCCCCGCCCATCCCGAGCCCCGAGAGCCAGCCCGGACCTTCCGAGCGGCCGCCGGCTCCGCAGTCCGAGGACCTGGCTGCGAATCCCGCTTCTGCCGCGCGCTTCCCGGTGACCTTGGCCGAGTCATTTGCCGGTGCCCTGCCTCAGTTTGTTCTCCCTGCAGTAATTGGTTTCCAACTGAGACTTCGACTGGGGTCCCTCCTGAGCTCGGACTTCCGCAAACTGTGTCGCTTTCCCGGAGTCATCAAATGCGCTTGGGGAATAGTATTAGCTAACACGTCTATAGTGCCCTGTATGGGCCAGGCACTCGGCTAGTCCCCATAACTCATAGTGGCTGCCCTTTCCGTGGCGCCTGTGCCATTATGTGCCCACTGTGTGCCAGGCACTGGGCGAGGGCAATGGCCGGCACTCCGATTCTCTTCCTGGGCCTACCTACTGTGTGCCGGCACCGGCAGTCCCCATAACCCAGTAACCTTTCCATGGCACCTGGGTTTGTATTGACTTGTGCCAGGCACGGGGTCCCATAACCCTTTAGTGGCTGCCCTTTCCTGGGGGCCCCAATATTTTGCCCACTGTGTGGGCACTGGGCTGAGGGCTTTAATGCGCCTGGCACTCAAGTTTCTTCCAGGCCCCACCTACTTGTGCCAGGCACCGGCCAGTCCCAAACCCAAGTAACCTTCCACACCTGGGTCGAGGCCCCCGTGTGCCAGGCACTGGGCTAGGGCTTTAACATTGAGCACTTCAAGTTCTCTTCCATGCCCTTACTGTTGCGGACTCATAGTCCCCATAACTAACAGTAACCTTTCCATGGCACCTGGGTCTGTATGTGCCCACTGTGTGCCAGGCACTGGGCTGAGGGCTTTAATGCGCTCTGAGCACTTCAAGTTCTCTTCCTATGGCACCTACTGTGTCCGGCACTGCAGTCCCCATAATAACAGTAACCTTTCCGGCGCCCGGCCTTACCCCACTGTGGCCAGGAACTGGGCTGAGGGCTTTAGCCTGGCACTTCGCCCTCTTCCTGGCACCTACTGGTCCGGCACTCCGTCCCCATAACAACAGTAACCTTTCCATGGCACCTGGTCGATGTGCCCACTGTTCGGGCACTGGGCTGAGGGCCCGCTCTGACACTTCCCGATTCTTTTCCTGTGGCGCCAACTGTGTGCCAGGACCCCAGTCCCCATAACTCATAGTAACTAACCTTTCCATGGCACCTGGGTCTGTATGTGCCCACTGTGTGCCAGGCACTGGGCTGAGGGCTTTAATGCGCTCTGAGCACTTCAAGTTCTCTTCCTATGGCACCTACTGTGTGCCAGGCACTCGGCTAATCCCCATAACTCATAGTGACTAACCTTTCCGTGGCGCCTGGGTCTATAAGTGCCCATCATGTGCCAGGCACTGGGCTGAGGGCTTTAAGTGGTAAAGCAAATACTTGTCACGCCTTCTATGTGCCAGGCATTGTACTGACCTTCCTATAGTGCCTGTAACTATATATGTCCAGCTTTGAGTAGTAATAGCTGACATTTCTATAATGCCTACTATATGCCAGACACATAGTACTTCAAATGATACCTAGAGTCTTTATATAGCGCCTGTTGTGTGTCAGGTCGAGTGCTAAAAGCTATACAGTGACTTCCTTTTTAAATCCCTTACACTTTATCCCCATTTTTAGATGGGGAAACTGAGGCACAGGCAGTGATTTATTTGCCTGGGGATGCCCGAATGGGAAGTCACAGCAGCCTGTCTCAGAGGCCGTCCCATCCCTGCTTCTCCCTGTCTCTGCTCCACTTACACACCCTCCTGGGTGGCCGCATGGTGGAGGGTGGAGCAGCTCGGAGAGCTCTGGCTGCCGAGTCCTTCAAGATCTCAGTTTTGCTCATTTACTCTTGGCATGAGCTGGGCCAGGTCATATCCTTGCAGGGTTTCTTGATGTCTGAAAATGAAGGGGATCGCTTTTGACTTCCAAGTCCTTTCTATTCCTAAATGATGCATCTTGTTTAGTCGTATCCAACTCTTCCCGACCCCTTTTGGGGTTTTCTTGGCAGATGAGGAAACTGAAACAGAACAAACAGTGGAGTGAAATGACTTATTCAGGGCCACACTGGACTTAAAGTCTTCCTGACTATAGGCCCTGGACTCCACCTTCTAGCTGCCAGAGCGTGGGTCTAGTAACCCAGGATTTGTAAAGCTTTTCCTCCCTTAGTGCCTTCCCCCGCAATACCCCCTATTGGTCCTGTCTGCAGCTTGTTTGGATTTAGCTAATTTACTTGTGATCTCTCTTTTGAAGGAGGTCCTGAGTGCTGGGGCTGTTTGTTGCCTTTGTATTATCCCAGTTCCTAAGCACTGTGCCTGGCTTGGAGCAAGATTTGTCTGAATCCTGGCAGCCAGAGGCACTAAGTGAAGGCTAGCCATTATCATTCAGGAAGCATTCGAGGAAGCACTTGTGGCTGCTGAGACACTTCCTGCCCCCTGGGATCTTTCTTTCTAATGAGGGGGAAGAACTCTCTTCACTTCTCCCTTCCCTCCCACTTGAAGAGATTACATTTGGTGATCTGCATAATTCCATTTCCATTTAGTTGATTCTCTTCTTTGGACTGATGGAGATGGGGATGGGGATGGAGATGGAGGTGGAAGTGAAAGGGCATGTGTCTGTGTGTGTGTAAGTGTGTAAGAAACCCAAGTGCTATTTTCTCTGGATTCCCTGACTTCTGTTGTCTCTGACCTATTCCAATACCTTGAGTTGGATTGTTGGGGAAGGTGCCTTGTTTATGGCTGGAGCTAGAGGTAACGTGACTTTTTTTTTTCCTTGAGAAAGACCCTTTTTTTTTTTTTTAAAGAATAATCACCACCTTGGAAATCCTAATGCCTGAGATTTGATTTGGATCGTTTTGGAGAATTAAGGTTTCTCCGCCAGTATCTCCTGGCCTTCTGGACAGCTCTTCTGCCTTTGCTCCTTGTTATGGTGTATGGAGGTAGCTGCCCTGGGAGCGGACTGTAGTGGGATGGGGGTGACAGGATCAGCCTTCCCCTTCACTGCCCCTTCAGGGTTGGGAAGCAGAGAATGAAGCAGGACGGTTCTTACTGCCTAGCTTCCTGGTACAGACCCCCAGCAAGCTTATTCCTTTTTCTGTTTCATCAGTCACTTGAACAGAGCATTCTGCTCTGAGCAAAAACTATGTGCCATTGAGAAAGAATGAGGTGTTAATATTACTGGTACAGTCTTCTCAGCGGGGAATGCAATTGGTGCATCACACGTGTTTTTTCCCTACTCCCCTTGCTTTGGATTCGATTTAACATCCAGTATAATGAGGTGATGAATAAACATGCATTGTGTCTGCAGCTTGCCAAGCAGAAGTTGAGGCATTGCGTGGTTCTTAGAGGCAGAGACCAGTCCGGAGGGCACCTGCACATGCTGCTGCCTCACATGCCCATTCCTTCAGCTCAGGCGATGGGCTGCTCACTGTAATGGCAGGGTCTCCCAGGGAAAAAAATGAGACAGTGCCGACTCTTTTAACGTCTGCCTTATTGTAAATTCAGCCAGCCCACTTGCTTGTGACTTTTAAAGAGAATTTGTTTGATAGTGTAGATTTTTCTTCTCAACTTCACAGGCATAAGGAAATAGGCCGCTCATGTATTATTTTGCTGTGAATCCTCAACAGTGGACTAGACTATGTTATTTTTTTCACAAGATGTAGTTGGGAAATGAAGGAAAGCTCAGTGCATCATAGGCCGGAGAATGTTATTTTCACAAGATGTAGTTGGGCAGGGAAGGAAAGCTCAATGCATTGTAAAGATTGAAAGAGAGTCCAGCAGATTAAGCTGGATTTTGCCCAAAGAAGGAGTTCTGGGTGTGGAATTTGGGGCTGGTTTGTCAGATGGAACTCATGTGGCCACTGGTGGGGGGGCTATTGGCTTTTTTTGTCTTCAAAACCTTTGTGCCAGGGGGATAGCTGGATAGGAGAGAGGGAAAGACTTGTATTGGGAAATAAAAGGAGGTGAAGTAAAAAAGATGAAGTCAGAGATTTTAGTATTGGAATGGAAACCTAACTGGCTGGGCTGTTTTGTAGACTCAGGAACAGGCATAGGGCCTTGTTTCTAGTTACCTCAAGGTTCCACTGAGACTTGAAGTGAACTGGAATAGCTGGATTCAATTCAGAATATTAACCATTACATTAGTAGATACTTGATGTATTTTGTATTTCTGGAGTGGCAAATGGAGTGCGTTTTGCTTTCATATAGCTCCAAATTACGATTGTGTGGTTAATAGCAAAAAGCTTGCTTTGTACTTGAAGAAAAATGTGACTATACTGCAAGACACATTTGAATGTCTATATTTAATTACAGAGACCAGACTCCTCAAAACCTCTGAATCGATCAGCCCAAAAGCTATTATCTTGATCGTTTACATCGGAATGCTAGGTAGTAAATTCTCTAAACTGATTAGTTAATTTAAGCAACTGCTAAAAGAGTAGAATATTCTGAAAAAGAGCATGCCTTAGAAAGCTTTTAAATTAATGCAGTTAAAAACTTTCTAATGCAAAGCAAGTTTGTGTAACTCTGATTTGGCTCCCTAAAATGCAAATGGTTAGTTGAGTGGGGAAAGGAATAAACATTTATATGACACCTATGGGAGCTAAGCATTTTACAAATTTTATCTCTTTTGATTCTCACAAGTAGCTTGTGAGATAGATGTTGGTAATTATCCCCACTACAGTTGAGGAAATTGAGGCAAACAATAAAGTGACTTACCCAAGGTGTCTGAGACCAGATTTGGACCCAAGTGTTTCTGGAACCTGGCTGACTATGTGACAGCTACTGTGGATATTTCTTGGTAGTGATGAGCATTTAAAGAACATTTATCTGAAAAATTAACTTTCTCTTTTTGTGTTCATTTTAAATAAATGTTTGAGACTCCTACATGCCAACTGGGTACCAAGGATTTAAAAAAAAAAAAAAGCATTGAAATTGTCCTTTTACCCTCAAGGGGTTTAAATTCTTGGGAGGAAAGGGAGGCCATTTGTTGTAATGCCGGAGAAACTGAGCAAGACAGAGGTTAGAGACCAATTCAATAGTTTATTAAATGGAGAGAGATACTGGGACTAAATGGGCTGGACAAGATTATCATCTCTGAGTCCAGCCCTGAGTATTGGGACAGCAAGCTTTTTTATAGGATAACAAGAACAGTGACATAATGGGGGAGGCCCCTAGGATGACACAATGGAGGGAGGTTACTGATATTCTAATGACATCTAAAATGGATAACCCTTTATCCAGTCAAACATTAAGAAGGAATGTCTATAACCTAAAGATATAAAACCTTCATCTTATCAACCATTTTAGAGGGAATGATTATAGCCTGAGGTTTTGGGGCAGAGCAACTGAGGTAGACCTTTATCTTCAAACGCTGAGAGGGAAAGGTTATAACCTGAGGCAGAGTAACTAAATAGGACAATGAGGAAACTAGGTCAGGACATCAAAAGGGAACTGTGGCACAACCTTGTAAATTTGGCAAGTATATACCTAAAATTTTTTTGAGGGCAGTAGAAAAGATACTAGCTGCTGGAGGAGTGAGAAAGTAGTGGAGAAGGTTGCTTTGGTGGAAACTTGAGGTTCTTAAAAGGTATGTGTTAGGAAAGGCTACATTTCAGGGCTGGGGACCAACAGCTGGAAATGGAAGGTCTTATATGGGAAGCTGCAAACAGGCCAATTGGACAGCATGGATTTTGCATAGAAAGGAGTAATGTATAGCCTCCAAAGGGAGGTGGAAGCCAGACTTACTTTGAGGTTTGTGTGACAGGGCTGAAGACAAGTTGATCTACCTGGGCTTCAGTATTCTCATCTGTAAAATGGGACACTTGGACCAAATCAATGAGGATCTCTTGCAGCTCTATATTTTCTTCAGAAGAAAATGTAAAATCTAGAGCAGTATTGGTTGGGCAATTAATTACTCGCTATATATTCATTTTATATTGTTTCTGTTCTGTTATGATTGTTACTTAAAGTGGAATCCTTGATATTTTAAGGAGCAAATGGGAGGATATATGTAAAGTGTTTTTTGAACCCTAAAGATATGATCATGAGGTCATGGTTGCTAGCTAGCATTTGTAGACAGGCTTGGAAGTTTGCAAAATTCTCTGCCCTTGTCATTATCGCATTCATAGCATAGAAGTCACATGTGCTTCCTCATTTTATAGATGTGGAAATGGAGATAACTGGTGACTTGGCCCGGGTTACCCAGTAAGTGGCTGATCCAGGGCTCTGGATTAGTTCTGTGTAACTAAGGGCTGTCCCCAAGTGGAGCAGAGGTGAACAGAATTTGCAAACTGGGGATACTATAGAAGTGACTACTGCAGTTATCTTGTGTGGCAAAGGGACCAAATTGTGGTCTCCTTTTGTAACCAGCTAAGCTAAGAATGGTTTTTCTATTTTTAAATACAACAAAACTGTTTAAAAGTGTCAAAACCATTCTTAGCCAGGGCCCTGTGAAAACAGACCTTCTACAGTTTGCAGACCCCTGTTTTGCACTAATTATGTTGGTCTTTTATAATAATGATAATTATTTCTTTAGCACTTAAAGATTTGCAAAGTGCTTTGCATAATAGCACCTATCTTCAGGGTTTTTGTGACAGCCAAGTGAGATATTTGCTTAAAGGTTTATATAAATGCTAACTAAACAAATATCTTTTTTGGACCACAGAGCATCCTGGAAGATAAGTCTGTTTTAATCTGCAGTTTATAGATGAGGAAAATTAAAGAAAACTAAAGAGAATTGCCGGGAAGTATCTGAGTCGGAATTTGAACTCGGGTCCTTTTGACTTTTACTTTCAGTACTTTGTCAACTACTTGGTAATTTATGTGCATTCAATCTGTGTCAAACATTGAGAAGTATAAAGATAAATAAGAAATGGATCCTGGTGTAGAGCTCTCGGTTTGGGGTTTGGTATCTGACCAGACTTGCCGCCCCCAAGATATATCCAAATCCATATAAAAATGATTGATGCGTTGTAACCAAATTATATCGGATTATATTTCTTTTACATTTCTAAAGTGATGCATTAAAAACAAAGTATTGCATAATTGTGAATAGGAGAACTATTATTTTAACACAACTAAAGAGAATGGCTACTTTTTTTGCAGTTGTAATTTGTTGTAAGAGGAGCATTTGAAATGTATCTGGTTAGAAGTTATTTTGTAACAGGAAATTTTATTCTAAAAACACATATGGTAAAATTTTACTTCTGCCTAGTAGTGTCCTTCCCCACTCTCCCAGGGGAAAAAGACCAATCATTAATTAACTTTTTGATAGCTCTGAAGGGCTTGAATTTGTTTATATCTCATCCAGAGACAGATCAGGATTCCTTTCAGCTGGCTTCCTTGGTGGATGATGATTATAGGTGTACACTATATTTGACATGCTTGAATTCTCTTTCTAAATCATTCCATTATTTTTTTTTTTAAATGTTAAGAGCATATAATCCCCAATGCTGATTTACTAAAATCATTTTTCACTAAAGTCATTTATTTAGGATTTAATTTCACTGCTTTTATATTTTCCCTTTTGTTAATTATTTTAAAGCCAAACATGAACTTTAAGTTTCCTGTGGGAAAAACTTTTTGAGTTTCTTAATATAGACTTTGCATTAGGTAAAGTCTCATCACACAAATTCTGCTTTACAGAGTTCTGGAAGAAATCCATCTTGCCAAAACCCCCACCTATGTTAACTTTACTGTAGCTGCTCCTGGGCTCAGTGATCTATTAAGTCCCCCCCCAAAAACAAGCAAACAAAAACCAAAAACCAAAACCCTCTACATGAAAGCAGAACATATGTAGAGACCAAGATATCTATCATTTATCTGTCTGGTTCTGAGTGCCTTGTCTTCTCTCCCTGTCAGATACTGTGTATCCCCTGTCCTTGTGCCTTCCTCCTCCTGCTCTCACTTCTCTGTCCCTGACCTCCAGGTGTCCTTGGATGGAGAATGGCCCTTTCCCCTCATGGTACATGACTTCCTTCTTGCCTCTCTCCCCTCCCCCCATCCTTCCATTCTCCCCCTTCCTCCTCCCCTACCCCCCTACATAAATCAAAAACTACCTTAAAAAAGCTGGGTAAGCTAGCATTCTGTCACTTAGAAATGTTTAACCAGCACTTCTGGCCTTTGCTGACATTAATAACTAAGACTGATCATGATGACTGAGGCTCTGAAAGAACCTAACGTGCTGCTTGAAGATATGTTCGGTATGGATCTTCTCCAGCTTATCTTTATTCGATATTTTTGGGAATTGAAGTACTTGATTAATTCACAAAATACTGCATTCCCTAACCTCTCCAGGTAACTAAAGCTTGGGATATCACATCCAAATGAAGGCCCTTTTCAGCTGCATATTCTCTTTCTTTAGCCATGAGGGAAAGCTGGGTTGGGGATTCCACTGGACTCCTGAATGACCAGTGAGTGATGCTGCTGAACCAGCCTGCAGCCTGGCCGGGCCATCTGCTCTGTCTCTGGCAGTTAGATTGGAACTTATCACACTGGGAAAATTTTGAAAGGAGCCAAGGCAGCTTTCCAAATTCTTCATTTCTGGATGCCCTTGTGAGTAATTCTTAAATAGATTTGTAGCTTTCCTTGGAGGTTAAGTCTCTGCAGGGGAAGGCCAGTTCATCTCTACCTGTCCCTGGCTTCTCTTTTGGTTTTTGTGTATGCCCTTCCACCAATTTGCCATTGACACACTGTCCCTGGATGGAGGCCTTTTCCTGTTTTGTAGAGACCAGGATATTACATGGGCTGCCATGCTTATGTTATTATCTTCTATAGGACAAATCTGTCTCCTGACTAACTCACCTTTTCTGAATGTACATTTCCTGGGTGATATCCATCATGAAGCTTCTTGCATATAAGTCATTGTGGGAAATATCCTGTAACCTATGTAAGCCCAACAGGTGGCTCTCCATTGCCCTTAACTTTTTTTTGGTCCAGATTTGGGATTTCATTGACAATGGGGAACCTCTCTCTACCAATGAGGATCACTAAGTACTGGTTAAGTTCCTGCTCTATGCCAGGCAGTCCCCTTGAGACAAAATTAGCATGTTTATCTTGCTTTCCAGAAACCTGCATTCTAAGGTGGGGAAGGGGAGATGTGTGTATGTGTATGTACCTGCTCAAGAAATAACTACCAGAAAGGCTGGGGAGGGAGAGGAAAGACAGGTACCACATAGAGAAGAGACTGTGTTAAAGTTGAGTTTAGAGGAGGGAAAGAGGGAGGTGGATAAATAAGTGTGATCCTCAAATGGGGGACTGCTTGGGCAAGGAAAGGCACAGAGGTGAGACTTGGAGCAATGAGAGAGAGAATGGGGCTGAACTCTTGCTTACTCCTGGGACAATGATACATAACGAGTTTGACCCAACTTCTGAGAGGCTTTAGGTACCAAAGGAGTTTAAGAGTATGTATGAAGCCACATATAGACAGAAGATTGATTTTTGAGTTGGTGAAGAGGTTAGCTCCTGCTGCCAGTCACTGGGCTATAAAACAAAGGACCAGGGTCACACAGCTAGTATCTCAGACCAGATTAGATAGATGTGGTAATTGTCTGTATAAAAGTGATTGGATTCTTGGGAAACCATGAGAATGGGAGATAGAAGAGACAAAAGCTTTGGGGAATGAAGAAGTAATCCTTTAGAAGATAGCATTTTAGGAATGTGTGATGAGATCTGGCTATCTGGTTAAATAGGAGAAATCATAGCCTCCAAACCAAAAAGGAATTCCCTTTATCAAGGGAAATAGCAAGTTCAGACATAAGAAGTTACAAAGCAAATACCATTTTATTTTGACAGACTGGAGAGGGGTAGTGGATCTGGACTGTCAAGGAGGTGAGGCTTGGCTTGAGTTTTGAGAAAGGTAAATATGGGGAAAATGTGTATTTCAGGTGTGGAGGTGAAGGATGATTGTCTTTAAAGGCTCTGACACTGGGAATGGAAGTGTGTGAAGTATGTCAGGTGAGCTGAAATGACTAAAATGTGGCAAGGGTGAAAAACTGGGCTAGAGGGGATTGAGAGATGGTTATCTAAACAGGGAGTGTGTCACCAGTTACCACACACCTGTGCCAGCAAACTCTAAAGTTTGCACTAGACTGAAGAATGATCAAGAAAGCTAGTGAGGCAATAGAGAAACCATTTTTTTCTACTCCAGAGAGTAGCAGCCCCCAGACTTATTCCATCGGGGCTTAAGGTCCCTGAGCCAAATCAAGACAACTAGAGTTAAGAGAGGTATTAATTGTAGACTACCTCTTGAAGGAATTTAGCCAGAAAAGGGAGGAAAGCTAAAGAATAAGACTACCCAAAGATATTAGAGAGGGTCCTAAATCTAGTGTTCCAGGTCTCAAAGTTTCACAGGACCAAAAAACCCTGGGTAGAGGTTAGTACAAAAATCCAGGGCTGAACCTATGGCAATTCCAGTCAGAGTTAACTAACCCACCCAAAAGAGGACCAGGAGGAACAGCCTGATCCTGGCACAAAGCCCTAATTCGGGAACTAAAGCTGGAGAGATGGGAAAAGGAAAAACAACACTGCATGGTAACAAAAATGATTGCATAGTTAACTATAGCAACTAAAAGCAGAGATGTAAAGAAAAAAATGGGTTTCCCATAAGGTCTGTTTAGATACCTAGAAGAAAGAAAGCAAGAGCTTAAGAAAAAAAAAATTTCTCAAGGAAAGAATGGGAAAGAAGATAATTAACCTAGAAGAGAAAAATGGTAAATTACTCAACAATCGGAATTCCTACAAAATAGATTAAATATAGAGGCAGCCAGGTGACAACAGTGGATAGAATGCTGGGCTTCAAGTCAGGAAGTTTTATCTTCTTGAGTTCAAATCCAGATTCAGACACTTCCTAGCTGTGAAACCCTGGACAAGTCACTTAACCCTGATTGCTTCAATTCCTCGTGTGTAAAATGAGCTGTTGAAGGAAATGGCACAGCAATCCAGTGTCTCCACCAAGAAAATTCCAAATGGAGTCAGGAAGAATTGTACATAATTGAACAGTAACAAAAAAGACTAGAAATATATATCAGTGACTCTTTGAGGCATCAAGAAATTTTAAAATAATATTAAACATTGAAAAAAAAGGAAATTAAAGCATCTGATATCAAAACAACTGACCTAGATGGAAAACTGTTCAAAGAGAATTTAATAATCACTGGATTTCTTTAAAGCCATGGTTTAAAAAAAAAAAAGAGCTTGACACTATATTTTATTATTACATTTTTTTAATTAACAAAAAAGTGGCTCTTCCCCTATTCCTGTTTACTGTTGGAAAAAAAAAAAAAAACTCCCATACACTAGCAAATCCCTCAACATAACAAATAATCAAAATGAAGTCCTACATTGGCTATATGCAAAAAAAACAAAAACAAAACAAAAACAAAAACAAAAAAACATACACAACCTCTTAAGAATAACTTACTCTGCAAAGTTGAATATAAACACAAGAATCCAGAGAAACCTAGAAAGGTAAATGTACTTGAGCAATTGCAAGAAGCTGTATGATGATGTAGTGCTAACACTTTAAAGTCTAATCCTTTGGTTGTGTTTTGAGCCTGTATGTGTGTATACGTATGTATTTGTATATAGGTTTAGTTATGTAAATAGGCATGGATATCTATAGATCTATAAGATATTGGCTCAAGATTAAAGAGAAGCAGGGGCCAGTCAGCTGCAGGAGACTAGATAGCATGGGTGACTGACATTGAGCCATAAATGAAAGTTTGACTAAATCATAATAAAAAGGGTTGGTAAATCTCGTGCCAGCCACCATGGGCATACATACGATTAATCCAAATTAACAGAAGAACAGCATAAAGTGTCTTTAGGCATATCATTTACCCTATATAAATATAGGGAGGGGAGTTGGTTTTGTCAAGAAGAGGCAGCCACCTTTTCACCAGAGACTATGGAAAATGAATGGAGATTTAATGTTCAAATTGAGAGGAAGAAGGAAATGGCTTCTAATTTCTCAGTGTGAAGGAAGGTCCTTAACTAAAAGGGTTGGAAGTCATGAGAAGAGAAAATTGAGAGAATCTTTTCCATGCCCAGGGTGAGTAAAAGTCAATTAGAGAAGAATGGGAAGATTACTTTACAATAGTGAGGACCTAATAGAGTTTAGAGAACAAATTTGTGATGCACTCAGATCAGTTTCCTGAGTTTCTGCATCACCCTGTGGTGGCAGTTGTTAATTGAGGTGGAGGAGGCAGATGCTGAGATGCTAATCTAGAGTTGGAGTTTAACAGTGTATCTGGCTGCAAGGGAACCAGGGACTTGAGAGAAAAAAACAATATAAAATTGACTAACTGTAAAATAAAGATTGGGAATGGAAAAAAGTGAAAGCTGGGGAGTGGGGGGAGACAGGATTGGAGTTACTTGGGTAACACAGTGAGGGTCAAGAATAGGTTTAGGAGAAATGTGTTTTTGTGTTTTTTTGTTTTTTTTGATCATGGCTGGAACATTATGGTGAGGTCAAGGAAAGGCCTGTGCAAAAAGAACATAGTTAAGGAAAGCACTTGGAGGTCATTTAATCCAGTGCCATTATTTTTCATGAAACCTCTTTTGAATATGCAGGTCCTTTAGAAAATCATGTGGGAAGAATAACATTGTAATGAACTAAGAGAAAAGAAAAAGAGGGAGTAAATGAATCTTAACATAGATAATATACATTTTCTAAAATAGATATGTAATGCATACATATATATATGTATACAATTATATATAATTTCTTGTAATTAGAACCAAAAATTATTTCATTCTTTATGCATTTATTACTCATGATCACTAACTTATAATTTTGGTTAAGTTCTAATACTTTTGAGAGGCAGATGGGGCAATTAATGGATAAACTTGCCCATCATATTTGTCTCTTTCTTTAAAAAAAAATAGCAATGAATGAAGAATCAGATTGCTTAAAGCTAGAGAAAATAGGTTTTGTCTTTAAAATGCTTATATTTTTCTTTTCTTTTTCTTCTCCTATTGCTTCCCCTCCCTCCTTGGCATCTGATACCTCCAAATATTGCTTAGCCACTTCTTGCAAGGTTCAAAGATATTGGCCTGTTCCATACTGATACATGTCTTCTAAGTGGGTTGAAGCTTTCTAGCCAGGATTTGTTTTTAAAAGCTGAATGGTAGAGCATAATTTTAAAAGGATTATCAGTGATGCCCAGTAATATGTAAATTATAAAATGGTATAAATCCAATTTTAGATATAAAGTACTTTCATAGAATATTAATATTTTATGTGGAACTCTGTGAGCTTTTTCTCCTTATGTACAGTAATCAGTATTCTGAATAAGTTGGAGACCTTTAAGGGCTTTCTAAGTGCTGATTTGTAATACAATTAAAGTTTTGTTCACCAGGACTGCTGACATAATTAGTTTAATTTCTTCTCCTTATATATTTCTTTTGGCAGTTGGGAAATTAAAATACCACATGTTGCATGAAACTGCCTTTTTGGGGTGGTATTACTATCAGAAGAATAGGCTGCAGCCCCCAGGGAACATTCTTCAGGATATCTTATTCAACTTTTTGTAATAGGCTCTTTCTCTTTTGGCATTAATGCTTTAGGCATATAATTGGCTATTTAAGCATTCAGAAAGAACAATGTTTGCCCTTTACTCCATGATTATATATTTTCTTTTGAAGAAATAATGTAATTTTTGGAAACTCCAGGCTATTACTGTTCATACAAGTAAATGAATTTTTTCAGTAGTTTGCCTGAATGGCATGGTATTCTCTGAAAAGCCACATTATTTTATTTTATTTTTTCCAAATCTGCATTTTGTTCTTTTTTAGATACAGCTTCAGCTGACTGAAGGTGAAGGTGGAAGGTCTATAATTCCTAATAATTCTTTTCATATTTTTCTAAGATGTGTTTCACTGTTAATAACCTTAGTCCTTAAGAACAGTGGTTGTTCACAAGGAGATTGTACATTTAATTACTCTAATCCACACTTAATTTCCTACAGAATTCTTGGATAGATTCTGCAGTCTGGTGATCTAATGGCTTTTGAGGTGTTACATAGTGACTGACCTACTTAGGCTTCTATCTCTGAAAGTTGCATGCTTCTTTTCAAGTAAGAGTAACCTTGATACAGAAATTTC
Organism: Sarcophilus harrisii; assembly: GCF_902635505.1. NCBI lineage: Eukaryota > Metazoa > Chordata > Mammalia > Dasyuromorphia > Dasyuridae > Sarcophilus > Sarcophilus harrisii. The sequence goes on from NC_045429.1 coordinate 429,136,699, forward strand.
TCCATCATTTTTTTTCCAGTAAAAACTGATACAAAATCTCTTTTTTGTTCTTTCTGCATCCTTTTTTCCCCCCCTTTGCTTATCTGAAAATTCCTGAAGGGAGGAGGGCTTTGTTGTATGTTGGTTTGAGTATTAACTTATGTTTTCCCTCAGTTTTTTAAAAGTTTTGAGGAGCTATGTCTTCTCTCCAAGTGAATGACATGAATATAATACTTATATTTTAAGAGAAAATGCACTTTTAGTCTTGGACTTGAGAAAGTCCAACTTGCTTTAATGTATAAATTAAGTGCATATTTGTAAACAGTAGCAGTATTTCTGTTCAACCAAATTCTCTTACTTGAGAGCAATCTCTTTGAGGTCAAGGATATGTTTCATTTGTCATTGTGTTTCTATCAGTCTAACAAAGGAAAATTGTTCTCCGTTTTAAAGGTTTGTACAATAAGTGAATGTAAAAGGTCATTGGACAAGTTGGGTCTCTTAAGTATGTAGTTGAATAGCCCTTCTCCTATCCTCAGTCTTGATTATATTGTTCATTTGCTTAGATAAACTGCACAAAGGTCGCTGGGGACTATTCACATTGTCACATAATAGGACGGTAGCAGAGAAGTCTTTAGAAACTAAACATATGATATAGAACTCTTTCTGCAGAGGAGGAAACTGAGGTCCAGAGCAAGCCAAGGTTTCATATTTAGTGGCCAAGTCTCCCCTGGAACTTCCAGTCCAGTGTTGGTAAGTGCTTTGAGGGCTTATGTATTAAGGTTTCACTCTATAGGTTGAAAAAAAGTATTTGTTTCCCAACCAACATCTTCAGCATTCTTGTGTCTACTGCTTTTCTAGTAATACAGATCTACTTTTATAATCTTAGATTGTCTCAATATATTTTCATCAGACCTCATTATGCTTATAGAAAATCTTGGGATAATTTTTTTCTAGTTTGATTGCTTGAAGTTGCAATATTATTCCTATGGAAACTGCTTATTATGCTTTTTTTTCCCCCTGCAGCTAGTGAAAAACAATTGTTCCTTAAAGTTGGGTTACCCTTGGAATGTTTAAAATTAAGTTGACTTGAGAAGTAGGGGCACTAGACTTGGAGTCCCAGGACTTTCTGGCCCTGCTACTAACTACTTGATGCGTCATCACAGGAAAGAAGACCCTATCACTTTCTAGTATTGTTTTCCTTATCAATAAAATGAAAAGGTTGATCTAGACCAAGGATTCTTAATCTGGGGACCGCAGACACCAGATTTCAGGGGGTCGTTGAACTTGGATGGGAACTTTATTTTCCTTAACTTTTGATTTTCTTTTCTTCTCTGATGAAAGAGTTTATATAATATATGGTTCCATAGACTTCTCAGGTTGGTATTATCAAAAATCCTGATAACCACTTTGCTTATCTGAAGTGAAGCAGTGTGAACAGGCTAAGAGGAGGATTATTTTAGGGTAGATCATTTTATATTCTGCTACTGAAACCTATATTATATATGGTTCCATAGACTTCTCTGGTTGGTATTATCAAAAATCCTGATAACCACTTTGCTTATCTGAAGTGAAGCAGTGTGAACAGGCTGAGAGGAGGATGATTTTAGGGTAGATCATTTTATATTCTGCTACTGAAACCATCAGATTCTTCCTCTTTGACTTGACTTTGACCCAGGAGTCAGTGACTGAGCTTTTCTTCCAAGTCTTCTAAAATATAAACAAAGTCTTTGGTGGCCCTGTTTGAATCTAGGATCTGTACTTGAACAAACTGCATGCATGTTCATTTCTTTGGGTCTGTTAGTTTTCCAACCTCTTGCTCTGTATTTTTACACTCTGGTCTTACCTAGCCACCAATTGAGAGGGTAGTAGAATTCTTAAAAGTGAAATTTCCGAGTATAGCTTATGTTGAGGAAAGTTTGTCTCTGAAGCTTCCTTTGAAGAAGGGTTGTGAAGAACAACAAAGGGGCTGAGAATGTGCCTTTTTAGTTAGTGGTTATGTTTTTATAATGTCAGACTTAGTTTGCTGATTTGGAGCAGAGAAAACTTTTCTTTTGCACGCTTGGCATCTTGGGTTAATTGTATAGCTGGGTGAAATGTCAAATTTGATAGATTATTGGAGTTGTTATTTTTGTGGTTAAACAATAATGAAACTGTTTGGATGTTTGCAGAGAAACACTGCTGCCTGTGTCTGGACTTTGGACTAGAGAAAGTTTCGATTGTTGGGAAGCACTACTCGTGGAAAAGGCCGCTTGTGTGGCTCGTTGCACAGCTGTCTAAATGACTCTCTCTCTCTCTTGAGGCCATTTGCACAAGCATGACCTAACACTTTGGGAAACAGTTTATATTTCTGATTCCAAGAAAGGCCCAGGGTTGGCTTCTGTGGTGAGTTGGACAGTGTAGCTATTGGAGAAAACAATATTCTACATGAGTTGGACAGTGTAGCTATTGGAGAAAACAATATTCTACATGAGTTGATTGAATGGATCAAACAAACCTGATGTTTTCCTTTATATTTTGGAATCTCTAGCTCCTAGGGCTTTTTGAATTTGCTTATCAGGAATAAGCATCTCTAAGACAATCTTTTAAAAAGTTAAGCACTTAAAAAAATGAGCAAAAAAAAAAGTTAAGTACTTCCTATACACCCTGATACTTTTTCGTTAATAGGTCACTTAAGTATTTGCTGAGTTTACCAGGTTATACTTTAGTTTTTATGCGGTCATTGTGAACTATTCTATCAAAGAAGCGTGTAGGTGGAAGGCACAGGAATTTTTTTTTAAAATTGAGGGTTTAATTGAAAAATCTTAATTATCTTGGCTCCAGATATATTGAAAGTGGCAGTTTGACATGACTATTTCATGTGTTCAAAGAAGTCTGTAAATTGTTTATCATGATTTGAAAAATTTGTTTTTTCCTCCTCCTATTGTAAAACATTTTGAAACAGAAATACATAAAGCATTAGATTTACTTTGTAGAGTTTATTTTATTCTAATTCATTTTTCTAGGTGATATTTCTTTTGGATGAAACTGTATTTTTTGGTTTGATTGATGGAAAGATTGCTTTTGTAAAAAAAAGTCAAGCAAATTTTGCAGAGGTTGTTTACTAAAAAGTATCTTATATTTGATTAGCACTTTAACATACTGCAGAGTTTTAATAGTGATGTGTGAGAGTTATTTTTCAAGGTGGCCTGAAGTTTATTCCATTTCATTACATTAAATATGCTGTTCTAGGTAGGCCAATCTGTATATAAATATTTTAAAAAATACTCTAGTCATTATGATTTTAATTGTGTTATTATTGAAGTATCATATTTCAGGGTAGTTTCTTAATTCCAGATTTTCTTGAGTGAATTTGTTATATGAACCTCTATTATCTCAACATACCAAAATCTAGAAAAAGCTTCCAAACGATGTGATTTACTATCAGAATCCACTGCTAATATTAAAATGGTTTCCCAGAGGAATTAGATGAATGAGTTTTATGCTGAAAGCAACAGGCCCCTTTGTCATATTTATGGGAAGGCCCAAAAGAGACATCCAAGAGATTTAATTGGAGACACCCAAGGGAGTAAGAGATAGAGACAAGACAAGGATACTAGGACAGCCTAATGATCCCCTCAATGGGGTCAGGACTGACACCTCCAAACTAGGACAGCCCTTTAACCCCCTCACAATGGGTATGGTACTGACACCTCCAAACTTGGGTTAGCCCACCAAACCCCCCCTCACACTGGGGTGGCTAACACTTCAAAAGTGGGATTGGGAAGGGATACCACCAGGGATGTCACCAGAGAGCCTCAGGCAGGATGGTATTCAAGTCATAGCTGAAAGAAGAAATCCACAATGGACCCTTGAGTCCATTCTTCGAGGCAACTCAGGCAGCCCTTGGATCAGGGCAGCTCCTGAATCAGCTACAGTGTCATGGCCAACCCGGGATCAGAGTGGCTCAGGTGTTTTTATAGGGTGGGGAGGAGTCCTAGCCAGGAAGGGCTGATTGGTTTCCCACTCCTGAGGTCACAGGCAGGGAAGTGCCAATCACCTAGGAAACAGGAAGTTTCTAGCCTAGAGTGTTCCAAATATACAGGTTTCCAGACCTGGTGGGGTTGGGAAATTTCTTAGAAAAGGGGGCAGGGTAGGACTGTGGAAGAAATATAAATATGCAATAAACAGTCTATTGTACAAAGAAAGAGTAGGCCAGGAAAGTCAGAGCTTTCTTCCAGGTTTCAACACTTATGCTCAGGGGGAATTAAGTTAACATGGTCATACATTGTGCAGGATGTTGGACATTCTACAATGGAGATTCCTATTTGGGGATTCCGTTTTGCTTATGAATTTTATACTTTGATTTCATGTGGCTATTCTTTGCAGTACTGAATTGGGCAAGCCTATCTATATCTTCTTTAGGGTTAACTGTTTCTTGCAAATCCTACACAGGATAAATTCTCAGTCCCTTTGGGGGCTTTTGTGTAGTTCTGATGTGTGCATATGCAGGCTGTCCGTCAGTTTTGTCTGGTTCTTGGGTGTGACTGTCCTGTTTTGTTTTAGTTGGTGTCTTCCTGGTGAGATGCTTCTATTGTACAGAGTTCTTAGTGATGTATTGCAGCTTATTCACATGCAGCATTTGCTTTTATATTGTTCATTGGGGATCTCCATTTTAATTTTTTAATTTTTTGACTCTAATATCTATGCGTTGGGGCATGGATAGGATCATCACTAGTAGATTGGTTCCTCTACCATCCCCTCTCACTAGTCATCAATCTCTCCTTGTCTATTGGCTGCTTTCTAATTGCTGACAAACATACCTATGTCTCCCCAGCCTCAAAAAAAACTCACTTGACTCATCCATCCCTGCTAGCCTATTGTCCAATATCTCTTTCTTTGTATGGCTTAACTTCTTGAGTAGTCAGTCTCCATTCAGGGCCTCTACTTCCTTTTCTTTCATTCCTTTCTTAACTCTCTGTAATCTGGCTTCTGACCTTATCATTCAACTGAAACTGCTCTCTGTGAAGTTACTAAACGATCTTGTAATCATCAAATCTAATGAGCTTTTCTCAGCCTTTGTCCCTTTTGACCTCCTTATAGCCTTTGACACTGCTGATCACTTTCTTGTCCTTGATATGATATTCCCTCTCATTAGATATTTGTGACATTGGTCTCCCCTACCTTTCCTCCTGTCTTGCTGACCTCTCATATCTTCATATCTACATCACATTATTTTGATTACATGTTTCCTTGACTCTTTTCTCTCTCCATACCCTTTTCCTTGGCGATATCCAATCCCATGGATTCAACTATTAGCTCAGTGTAGACGATTCTGACTTCTAGTCCTGAATATCTTACTGACTCTTGGACACTTCACACTGGGATGGCCTGTAGACATCTTAGAGTCAGCATGTCCAAAACTAAACTCATAATTTTACCATTCCTAGCTTTCATCTATTCTTAACTTGTCTGTTGTTATTATAGATACCTCCAACTTCTCAGATATCATGTCTTACAATTTAGCTGTATCAGCCTTGATTTCTCACTCTCTCATCCCTTTTATTCAATTGGTTGCTGACACTTGTCATTTTTGCCTTTTTAACATCTCATCTATACATATTCCCTTCACTCCTGACATTGCCACTGTCTGGTTGTAGGCCCTTACTGCCGCAAACTAGACTTTTGCAGAAGCCTTCTGAAGCTCATAAGGTCTCTTGACCTTGTCTTTCCCTGCCGCAAACTAGACTTTTGCAGAAGCCTTCTGAAGCTCATAAGGTCTCTTGACCTTGTCTTTCCCTGTCTCTAGTCAACTGTCCAAAAGTATAATGTTCCTGTTCACTCAGTTGTTTCCAAGATCAAATATGAAATCCTTTATTTGGCTTCTAAATTTTTGCACAAATGTTGCCCTTTCTACCTTTTCAGTGCTTTCACACTTCCCCTTTCCACCCTAACATCCTACCACGTGTCAGATACAGTAACTCTGGCAATTTGCTCTTCCACAAACATGATACTGTCTCCCTATTGTGGATATTTTCAGTGGCAGTACTATATGCTTACAATTATACATCCTCATGATGTCATTGGTCTTTGAGAATGAAGGATGAATAAAAAATTCCCTCCTCATCTTTGATTCCTAGAATCTCTGGCTTCCTTCACTATATAGCCTTTTTCAGTCCTTTCTAATTTTAGTACCTTCTGAGATTATCTCAGTTTAGCAAATAATGTATTTTTGTTGTAAACCTTCACCAAGATCCTTGAAAACAAGGGAAGGTTTTTTGCCTCCTTCTGTATCTCTTATGCTTAGTATAGCACCTGGCACATAGTAGGTGCTGTATAAATGACACCAGAATAATATCAGTGTTGAAAAGCTCAGCTTTTGTTTCAGGGAGAAGCTTAGGGGTCCTTAAAGAACTGCATAATTCCCCAAAAGTGCTAAGTTGTAGGATGTTGCAGAGCCATAATTCAAAAGAACTGGACTTGGCCATACACACAGGGAAAACCCAAGTGGATACTGACTGCTTATCAAAATTATATGAAAGGCAGATGAATGAACAGATAGATGATGCTGGTCCATCAGTCAGTATATTTTGGCCAACACTGTGGACAGTGAGCTTGGATTCAGAAGTGATCAGGAGTTGGAGATGGGACTGATTGCCTCTAGAAGGTTGTGCAGTGTTTTTAATCACACCCGGCTACTCCCAGAAACAAAGACCCATTCTATTCTCTAAAATAACTGTTATTGTGGTGCTTTTGTGTAGTGAGATAAGGATGGGAGATTACTTTCAGATCTCCATTCTGTTGAAATAAAGAGCTGGGTCAAAATGAGAAGTAAAACCCAAACTTGATCTATTTTGTGATCTTGATCTTGCTTTGGAATATGTCTTGCTGTCTGTACATTAGTACCTTAAGAAAGCACTGAGAGGGGAAGCATATGGGAACCATTGGCAATATTACTGTTCCCAGATCTCTTCTCTCTCGTTAAAATTGTTACTGTGACAGTTGCTATAACTTTTGTAAGAAAACTGTTTGCATAAGCCTGTCAGATGTGTGGTACCACACCTGGTGAGTACATCTTCCATGTATTTCACTGCGTTAATTTGTCTAATTAATGCTAAGGTATATTTGATTCCAGGCAGATACTAGTTAGATCCTGAATTAATTAATTGGACTACTCAATTCTGGATAGGCTCTGCCAATTCCATTCTGGCCTAATCGGCACCAGGATAGCTTGGATAAAAATACATACCAAGAAGGGGCAGGATTCAGGTAGGGATTGCAATTGAATTTAGGTATCTGGGCTAGAAAAGTAATCGAAATTTATTTTTTTTTCCTGGCCAATTCATATGTACAAAGTGCAGGTTGATTAGATTATGTCATAAAACTGGTAAAAAAATTAAGCTTTTTTTCTTGAGTTTTATCATGAAATATTTAGTCCTGTATATAGTTGTATACTTTTCTCAATAATTCCTCAATCTATTTCTATGAATGCATTTCCAAATAAACTGAAAGTACTTCAGAATGGATCTAAAAAAACCTTTCTTTGCTCAGCTTTAAAACTTAAATGGACTTCACCAATTGGGCTTTCCTTCTGAGCACTTGCGTTTTCTTTTATATGAGGAAAGGACAATGAATACTTTAGAAAAAGCTAAGAAACATTTTTGAATTCACAGTTGCATTTGGGTTTAAATAAACTTGAAGTTTATTTCCAAATAAACCGGAAGGCATTTATTCCTGTATGTTACTGTATTTTTCCATTTTATTATAAATAATGTAAGCCAGATTTTATGATGAGAACTCTTACAGAACCTCAGGGGGGGGGAGAGAGAGAGAGAGAGAGAGCACGAGCGAGCAGTGTGCACAGTAATCTTTAGAGAGTATACAGTCTTTTGGGAATTCATCTTCTCATCAGCCATGTAGGTAGATGGAGTGTTTTCTTAAGCACTACTGAAATGTGCAGTTCAGTGCTGATTCTGGAATCTCTCCTGCCTTCTCTGCCTCTCCCATCACTTTGCTTGGATGGACCATTTATGCTGTACAGGCTTATTCTTTTATTTCTCTATCCTGCAGAAACCAGTTTGAAGATTAACTGTCAGTGAACAGGTAATCTAATCTACTTGGCTGAAACTGTCTGTCAAAGTGAAACAGTATGGGCAACTGTCAATGAAGGTTCTATTAGGCTGAGGGATAAGGTAGAGAAGTATCTCAGTTTTTGCCATTTTTAGTGGAAATCATGGTGAAAATTCATCTAGAAAGGAAGGTTTAACTAATAAGATAAAGATGAAACAGGAAAGATATCCAATAATCAGGAATTTTAGCAAATTTCTAGTCCTTCATGAACTCTCCATCTAGATTGCAGAATTTCAGTCTATTGTCATTCCCCTGAGAGTTGTTTACGGAGGTAAGGGAGAACGATGTAACATTTGTCACTTTATTTTCCTGCCTTTAAATTTATTCAGTAATATTAGCGGCTTTATCTCCCATCATTCCTTCCCTCCTATCTCCTCCCACTCCTCCAATATCTCCTTTGAATTAGCAGCTCAGCAGTAGCTTTGTGTAGGAAATTACTCTTGCTGAAGGTTTCCAAGAATTTGGATGCTAAGTTTCTGAGATGAGCTGCTCAGGATAATGATTTAGTCAAGTCACCGGCTTCCCATCCATGTACTAATGCATAGCTTTCACTTTCTTTTTTAAGAATAATGAGTGCTATGGGCTGTTGGAACCCTGGGCTGCCTGAGGTCCTTTGTCTGTAAATGAAAGTGGCTCCTTAAAGATTAAAGGGACTGGCAGTCTTTCTGGCCCCAGGATGGAATGATCCCTGTTATGGCGACAGGTTTTATATCCCAGGAGAGGCTACTTTATACAGCAGGTCTTTGCTTCCAGGGTTACACTGAGCCTGTATTTGCTGATGTTGCAGAGATAAGTTGGCATTGGGGTACTCTTAAGATACTTGAGCTGAAGTATATTGAGGTTTGAATTTCTAGGTAAAACTTGCATATCAGTAAGTCAAAAGCTTTCCCCCTCCCTTTTGTTTTATTTGACTTAGAGTTAAGTGAGCTTTAATTTGCACAGGGGTAAAAATAACATTATTGTGACATCTCAGGTGCAAAAATGTCTCTGAGTAACAAGACTTCATTTGACAGTTGAAATACTTAATAGAAATTAGGATCATTGACCCTGGAACCTCCAAAAAATGAATGGTTTAACCCTCAAAATTAATAAAATTTAATTTGTTTATTCCCTGGGTGTTATTAAGGACAAGAGACAATTCATTTGGGGGATTTTGCGCTAGTAAGTAAAATCTAGCTTGTGTAGTCTTTGTAAAAACAATTGAATTTTTCTATAGTGAAAGCAGAGGGGGTTTGGTGAGTTAGGAGAACTGAGTTGCTGGAAACATCTGCCACTGGGGACTGAGCTAGATGTGGATTCTGCCTTTTTTCCACCCCTGTCCTACCAATGTGATTCCTACATATCATATTAAAATTATTTTTATATTCAATGCCATGTCATCTTCTAGGGAAGAAAGAATGTTAGGGGAGAGTAAGGCAACTTAGAAACTTCAAGTTATATATATAATGTTGTATAGTTTTTTCCTTGTGAGCATACAGAAATTGCCAGATAGATTAAACTCACTATATTCTTTGGTTGTGGTGTATTTCATAGCACTGAGAACTGATATATTTTGCCTCTGTTCTGACAAGTACTTATTGTTTATAATCTAAAATACATGGGAAGAAAAGGGAATGTGGGCTGTGAAGAGCATTACATATTTCCTCTGGAGCAAAATAACATGGGTGTGTGTATATATAAACTTTAAACATCTGTTGTGACCACCCATGAAAAATAAAACAACCTATTTTAAATTGCTGTTGGGTGGTAAATTACCTGTCTAAATTTTGAAATACTGTACTGAAAGAGCTTTGAATCTAAAGCTCAGTTTTATTTTCTCCTACTTAGCAACTTTGTGTATTTTCATGAAGTCTCTGGTGTCTGAAGCAATGGAATGTCTGGAATGTGGGAATAGTATGTATTGAATGAAAATCAGTATTTTTTTATAGGGCAAAAGTCTTCTCCCTCCCTTACTCAAAGAAGATTATGGGTTGAACAAGTTATTGTTGTTTAGTCACTTCAAGTTGTGTGACTCTTTGTGATCTCAATTGGAGTTTTCTTGGCAAAAAATATGGGAAAAGGCAATTTGCCATTGCCTTCTTTAGCTTATTTGACAGATGGGGAACTGAGGCAGGCAAGGTGAAATGACTTACCTAGGATCATACAGCTAGGACGTGTCTGAGGCCAGATTTGAATTCAGGAAGATGAATCTTCCTATTTGGGGGGCTTCCTACCTGTCTGCTCCCTTGTACAAATAACAGCACTCTTTTGTCATTCTGGTGTCTTAAAGGAGAGGATTAATGCAGGTGCTAAAGGCCATTTCCTATTAGGCATCTATAATACATAGTTTTCTTCAGGAAACAACATTTTTAATATCAAGGGGCTCTAATAGTAAAAAACAACTGGGACAGGTGTTCTTTTTTATCTTTCCAGTTTCTAAAATTCCTGTTTGTTTTGGTGTGGCACCACAGCTGGCATCTTACCCTTTGTGTTTCCAAACCAATGAAGGAACCATTTTGCTTTCTCAAGTGTGTCAGTAAAAAGAAGCCAGACGTCATTCTTTGTCCTGAGTCTTTTCCCTGAAGTTGCTACGGTAGTAGTCTTAACTTTGAGAGCTGTTTTACCTACAGTTTCTTACCTTTATCTTTCGCTACCAAACTATTTTAGCAGCATGGCATGTGAGATAACAGTTTCCACCAAATGCAGCTAAAGTAGACACAATACTCATCATTTTAAAACTGTTGATTAACAAATAAATTTTAGGGAGTCTTCTTAAGCTTAAATATAACCTTTTCTGTAAAGAAAGATGTTCTAAAAAGAAACTGTTTTATGTAATATTATAAAACTTTAATTATTTTAGCAAATACCCTACTTAAATAATGGTATTAAAGAAGTCCAAGGAGTTTGGGGATAAAGAATTAAGTTGAATACAACCTCTCCTCCTCTTTCTCCTTTCCCTCCCTCCCCTCCCCCTCTCCCTCCTCCTTCCTCTCTATTCCTTTTCCTTTATTTATTCTCTTTTCCTTTCAGCTTCTGACTAGATGTATATATTTTAGGCGGTTTTCTTTCCAGATGTGCTCTTGTACAAAGTAGGGATTTTGTCTCTGTATGGCACCATTAGAATTGCCACTGTGGTTGGAGAATTTTGTAAATATTAACAGATGATGATCGACTAGTTAAAAAAAAAAAAGTTTTAAATAAGCAAAACAAGAAATGAAAATTCACTAGCTCTTAAGGAACTTGGAAAGTGGGTATTAATAGATGCTTCGGTTTGAATTTCATGGCTATTTTTTAATATTCTTGTTTTTCTTTATTTATTATAGTGGCAGGATAATTTAGTTTTTCTTTGCCTCACTGGAAACCTTTAGAGAAAGTGGTAACTGATAGAATGGCTGAAGTGCTTCTGTAATAATAAGCCAGGCTTTGTGTAGTTAAAGAAAATGGAGAGGAGAGTCCTGAGGGAAAAAAGAAATGAGCCAGGTTTGAATTGACAAATTCACCCGAATGATCCGACTCGCCTGGGCTGAATGGACAAGTAAGTTCCCAGGGGCCAGTGACCCAGATGCAAAGTAACTTTCTTTATCCCCTTCCTTGGGAAATCATCAGAATTTACCAATGAAGCAGAGGCCGGTAACCTAGCACCCCTAGCACCGTTGAACTCCCCTGCAGTTTTCAGATGGAATTTCAGAAACTGCCCACAGGGGCTCTCAGGAAAAGTGTCCCCAGACTGCGGGAGCCCTGGTGCAAGCAATACTGCCAGTGTACCGTGAGTGCTTTACTTCATCTGAGTCATTGGTTCTAAATTTTAAAAAGTCGGACTCAACTTGATCATCTTCTCTTGCTCATAGAGGGCATCCAGAGGCTTTGGGTAAATTCCAGTTTTGCACGGCATGAGTCAGCACTTCTCAGAGTAAAGTTTGCACTGTGGCAGTATTGCTTGCCAAAGACACATCCCCAGGAGGCACCATTCACTTTTCCTGAAAGCTGCTGCTGTTGGTTCCTGAGATGATCTCATCTGGAAATGGCTCTGATGTCTCCAGCTGCAGGAACTGGAAGGAGCTTGCTTTCTGCTTGGGCGATGTTCTGAAACAGGCAAAACGAGGTAAATGTGACATATTTCTCTGTAGTTCCTAGATTCTGGATCAGGGAAAGTTACTAAGTCATTAGACCCTAATACCTTAGATCTTTTTATTTCGAAGTTAATAATAGGACTCTCTGAAGAAGTCATGGAGGGAGGAAAAGTTTAATTTCAGCTTTCAGTTGGCTTAATTCTAGCCTATTTTGACTAGTTAGGCTTAAATTAAATTCAACACCTGATAGAACAAAATTGTAGTATGGTTATTCTCTGCTCCTCTTGGGTCAATCTTATGAGATGTTTTTGTCACACAGCTGTTGCAAAAGGTAGGAAGACCTGAGTCATTGTAAACCCAATATGATAATGAAGTAGTGGTATCTTTTATGGTCAGAACCCTGCATGAATTTCCCTCAATGCTGATGAAACATTGCCTTTTACACTAGGGATGTTTACCTTTGCGATGTTGCCAGTGCCTTTGCTCTGATATCCCATAATCTTTTTTTGGGAGATATACTAGAAAGGATTTGTGGTAGAGTCAGGATCAGAACTCTTCTGTTTTGACTACTATGCTACCCTTGACGGGAAAGAAGAGGGAAGAAAAAGGAAAACCCCTGATTTGATTAATTTGAGCTTTTGTTTGTCAGCTTCCTGAGAATGTTGAAGTCAATTTCTAAAACCATCTCTCTGATCAGTTAGCATTATTTAGAGGATTTTGAAGGACTTTCTATAGGCAAGTTTTAATTAACATATAGATAGGAAATTGAAGACATCATCCAGAATGCCTTTTTGACTGTGACTGTGACTGTGACTTTGACTGTGAAGTTTAGATTTAGTTAATTTTTTGTTTTAAGTTAAACATATTGATGTGCTTTGCTAGCTCTAACAACATGACGATAACTAAAGTATTGGTAGCTACCAAAGACTATTTATCATGGATTAATTTGGGATCATTTCATCGTTTGGGCAGAAAGAGCATTAGGGCTTACCAAGGGGCCTAAATATTCAAAATTTCTAGGAGGCCTAGAAATAGACAAATGTTTTGAGACATTCATTTTTTTCCTTAAGCAGCTTCATCTTGCCCCAGCCCAGGTCCATTTAATTTAACAAAAAGTAGATAGTATGCACTACATGCAAGGTGCTATGGGTATTCTTGATAGAACCGCAGAGTTGACATAGATCTTGCTTTTTAAGTTTATAGGTCTAATGGGGAGAGAATAAATATATCAGTCCCACTCACATCACAGTCCCTTGTACTCTGGCTTCTGTCAAGTTGCCTTCTACAAAGTCAATGTTACTCTTTTTTTTTTTTTTTTTTTTCCTAAATCCAGTTGTTGTTTTTTCAGTTTTCAATCTTCTTGACCTCTTTTCTCATTTGACGTTGTTGATCACTCCTCCTTCAGTGTGCTCTTTCCTCTCTATGTTTTCATGGCACTGATCTTTGTTCTCTTTCTAGCTCTTGATTGAGTTTAACTTTCTCTTAGGTCTCTTTTTCACCATCTCTGTCCTGACACTTATGTGTAGGTGTGCCCAGGATAGCGTTATGGGTCCCTCTTCTCTCTCTAGAAGACAGTCTTGGTGATCTCATCAGCATTTATGGATTTGATCATCAGCTCAGCTCTTTGCAGAAAATTTCCAAATCTTATTTGCAGCTCTCATTACTGTCCTGAACTCTAATTTCAACTCTTCCTGTCTGCTTGACACTTCTACTTAGATATTCCATAAGTATCTTCCATCCTTCTCTCTTTACTCATACCACACCAATCTGAGGCCAGCTTCTGATTATTTTCTTCCTGAACTCTTGGGAAAATGTATTCATGGTAACTTCTTTACATTCTCACTTGCTTTCTTGCATTTAATTATAATCTCTTTGGAAGTGAATTCCCAAATCTGTGCAGCCATCTCTCTTCTGCGTTCCAGTGCTTAATCGCAAATTTCCTACTAGACATTTTCAGTTGGATGTCCTGAAGACATCTCTAACTCAGCATGTCTAAATAGAACTCATTAAATTTCCCTTCAATTCATCTCTGTGCCAAACTGATGAGATCACCACTATTTTTCTAGTCATCCAACTTCTTGAAAACTGGTCTCATCCTTCTCTCATCCTTCCTTTCATTCTATATATCCAGTTAGTTGTCAGATCTTATCATTTCTACCTTCACAACATCTTTGGGGGTGACTGGATCCTTTACAAGTCCATATGTGGAATTCGGGAGGACATAATTGGGGGAGGTCGATCATGGAAAATCTTGAGTGGCAGGCTAAGAAGCTTGGATGATATTTGAATAGACATTAGGGAACCATTGGAAGTTTTTTTTTAAAAGCAGGAAAAGTGACAGGGGCAGCTAGTTGGTGTAGTGGATAGAGCACCGGCCCTGAAGTCAGGAGAACCTGAGTTCAAATCTTATCTCAGACACTTATCACTTCCTAGCTGTGTGACCCTGAGCAAATCACTTAACCTCAATTGCCTCAGCAAAAAAGAGAGAGGAAAGAGAGAGAAATGACAGCACCAGAGCTGGCATTTGAAGAATTCACCTTCAAGTGATATATTGAATGGATTAGAGGTAAGAGATTATTGTGTACCTCCTAAGAGGTTTGAGAGGTAGTGAGGATTTGATTTGTATGGCGTTGGCCATAAAAGGGTAAAGGAGAACAGAAATACTGCTGAGAGGTACTTGCTGACTGAGTAAAGAAGGAGGCACTGAGGAGCAGGGGAGGAGGGAAGCTTCTGATTGAGTAAATGGAAAGCAAGGAACAGAATTAGGGAGAAAAAGCTGATTGGGGAAGAAGGTGTTGAGTTCGATTTGGAGATTTCCTAAGCACTTAGCAGGAAAGGATGGGACCGAAGACACAGCTCTGGGATGGGAGGCTTTCTTGGAGTTGACATTGTGGGAGTGACTGAATTTACCAAGGGAGAGAGAATTATAGAGAAAGGAGGGAGGGTCAAGAACAAACAAAACCTTAGGGAATGCCTCAAATAAAGAAAGGGTGGGGATGAGGAGGACAGAGGAAAGGAATTGGAGAAGAGGAACAGTAAGAAAGGTCAGAGAAATGGGATAGGGCAGTGTCATAGAAGCCAGAGGAGGAGATGGCATCAAATGGGTCAAGGAATAGGTCAGTAATAGCTAACTTTTATATTGGGCTTAAAGGTGTGCTGAGTGCTGCACAAATATTTTCTCATAGATTTGTAATACAGCCCTGAGCAATAGATGCTCTTAATTATCTTCAGTTTACAGGTGAGAAAACTGAGGCAGACAGAAGCTAACTTGCAGATGGTCTTGCAACTAGTACCAATCAGCCTGAATTTGGATTTGGGTCTTCCTGATTTCAAGTTCATCATCCTATCTATTCACTGCATCATCTAGGAACTTTGATTTATCTATGAGAAGACCTCTGATCCTTCTCTTTGGTTCCTCAGACTACCCATATTATCCCTTTTCCCTTTCTTCTGAGCAGAGGACCTTCTTTTATACTTGTCCACAAGCATTGAGACTGTCTGTCATGAGCTCCCTATTCTTATTCAGATACACACTTAACATCATCCCCAATTTTCTTCCTCTGTTGCTCCAGCCTTGTAAGAAAAAGTGGCCCTTTTTCCTTGCCAATATCAAATCTTTCTCTTTATCCATTGTCTTCCTGTCTTCTCCAGGAGCTCTTCCCTTGGACCATATCTTCTCTCTAATTTTTAGTTTGCCATTATCCTGTGTCTCCTTTCAGCCTAGTTAATAATATGCTTAGATCTCTCTCATCCTTTAAGCCTCCCACTATCCCCTTAAGCTTTCATACCACATTCTCCCTTTCACAGCTCAACTCCTACAAAAAACTGTCTCTCCTCCCAGTTACCCCCATTTTCTTATTTTCCATTTCTTTCTCAAAAGCTTTAGAGTTTGGCTTCTGACTGACTTTGAAGCTGTTCTCTCTAAGGCCTTTTTCTGAATCCAGTGACCTTTTCTCATTTCTCATTCTTGACCAAGATCTTTGTAGCATTTGACCACTCCCTCCTCTTCAACACTATCTTTTCAAAGGGTAATTATTGTGTATGTGTGTATACATATACACACACATATATGTATGTATGTGTATATATATATATACACACACATATAGTCTCTCTTTGTCCTCTCTGCCTGTCTGATCACTACTTCCCTGTCAGTCTCTCTATCTATCTATCTATTGGCTTTTCCCCTTCTCCTTATATAGTCTCTGTCTTTTGGTGAGTTCATTAGTTCTTTTCTAGCCTCCTTCTGCTGATGACTTCCAGATCTGTATAAATCAGCTATAATCTTTTTTCTGACCTTCAGGCCTACATCAACTACCTTTCTGTGCCACTAAGAGTCAAGATGATTTTCAGCCATATCCTGCCCCAAGCACTTACTCTAGTTATATGATACAGGGCAAAGCATTAACTCCCCTCAGTCTTAGTTTCCTTATTTGTAAAATGAGGAGCTTGGAGTTGAAGCCTTCTAAGGGTCCTTTCAGCTCTAAATCTAGGATCTTATAATGTGAGGGTCTGATTTCCAATAGGATGTCCTGTAAGCATCACGAACTCAAAATTCATTCAGAATCGGAACTCACCTTTTCTTTAAACCCTCCCGTCCATCTAACTTCCTTATTTCTGTTGGAAATGCCATCATCCTTCCAGTTAGCCAAATCCATAACTCCAGAGACATCCTTAACGGGTTGGTTATTCTCTCACTCCCTCTCCTCGCCATTAAATTGCCCTGGCTTGTCTATTCTGTGTCTTCCTCAGACAACTCTTGCATTCTTTTTCACGAATGATTCAGGTCTTTATCACCCCTCACTATTGTAATAATTGCCTGATTAGTCGCCTCTCCTCTTACCAATCCCCTTTCCAGTCCGTCTTCTGTGCAGCTGTTAAATTATTATACCTGTCCAGATTTGACCATATCACCCACTTTCCCATCCCCCACACAAAGCTCCAGGGACTTTTTCCTGTTACCTCTAGACTTAAATGCATTGTGCTCTGTTTGGTGTCTAAAGAAAGCCCTTTTCTGTCTCCCTCCAGCTCAGCTCCTGAGGTTTGTTATACATTTTTGTCCTTCATCGATTCTCTGTTTTAGTTAGACTTGCCTCTTTACACCTTCCCTTTCATGACATTCCAGCTCTCTGCCTCATCTCTGCCTCCCAGAAGCCCTTGTTTTCCTGCTTAGCTCCAGTGCCACCTGGTTATAGGAAGCCTCTCCTGATCATCCAAATCGCTAGTGCATTACTATGTATCTGTTTGATATTACTGTTTCAGTGTATACAGCCCTAAGACTTTAAGCTTCTTGAGGGCAATGGATTTGATTTTTTTTTTTTTAAAAACATCTCCAGGGGTAACATCTGGCACTATCTTCTCAGTAATGTTGGGAGAGTGAGTGGTAGAGGCAGTGGTGAGGATTTGGGGAAAGTGAGTTGGGAAGGGTTGGAAGAACACTAGGAAATACGAGAGAGTTCCTTAACATGCTTGTTTTCCTTTTTTTTTTTTTTTTTTTAACTTGACAGAAGGTACTTGATAATTACCATCTTCAAATCCTGGCACTACCCATCCTTCCCCTTACTTGTGGATGAATGAATTGATGATCTTCTAGAGAATATTTTTAGTTGTTTATAGGAACCACATGACAGAGTGCAAGGGTATAATAAGTTGGTGAGGAATCAGAACAGTCATAATAAATTTTAAGTCTAAGGACTGGAAAAGTTACCAGTCTGTGGTTCTGTGCTAATGTGGCAAAACCATATTGACAGGGAAAAATCTTTGGTATAAAGGAGACTGAAGAAGGAAATACTGGAAATGGAGTGGGGAGGAATTAGGGAGAAGAGAGGATTTGAGAAAAAACAGAGTGGAGGAGGATACATTTAGAAGATCACCATTGAAAATACCATGGAATTGCTAAGCAGTAGCAGTGAGGGACAAATTGAAGTTAAAAAACCATCCATTTGTTATGGACTTTGCTATAACATTGGGTAGCCCTATAGCAAGAATGGAGAAAGCATATTATATTCTTATTTAGGGTTGGGAATTGGCAAAAGGGATGGCTCTTGATCTTGTTCTGGGGTCTTAACGAGATGATCGTTCAAAAGGAGAATGATGAGATGAATAGATAGAGTAGGGAGGCAAATAACACCAGAAGGGTATTGTGGTGGGTTTGGTAAACTGGGATAATGGAGCATTGGAAGGGCTGGAGGCTCAGGACAGATTCAAGGAAATAGAAGGTGCTAATTAGGTAACTAATCTGTGATGAGGCTTTCTTTTCTTGGACCATTGTTTCCTTATTCTGTAGCAAGTCAGTTCTTTTTATATCTTACTAGCCCATTTGTTATCCACATATCCCCTACAGCTGTTCCAAACCAGTCTTCCTATGACAACCTCTCCCTTTGCCTTCTCACTGTTCAGGACTTTGCTCTCTTTGTTTACTGAGAAAATTGAGGCTATTTGTATTTCACTCCATCCTCTCTCCCCTCCTCATCTCATATCACTTGAGAGAAATATTTCTCTGCTTTCTTCATTGAAGAGTTCCAGGGTAAACCCCTTTCCATATACCTTTCATCTCTTCCCTTCCCAACCCAGCCTAGGCAGCTAGGTGACGCTATGGACGCCCATAGTGCCTGCAGTTAGGACCTCCTCAATTCAAACAGATAATAATAGTGTCCACCTTCCAGGGTTGTTGTGAGCATCAAATGAGATAATATTTGTAAAGGGCACTGGTACACAGTAGGTGTTACATAAATACTTAATTCTTTTTCCTCTTCCCCTATCCGTCTTTTCCAGTAAATTGCCCCTTTCAGCCACCCCATAGAGATTGAATATGTGCAAAATAGAGCTTACCTCTCCCCCAGGAACCATACCAAAAGACAAGAAATCCATCCTCTTCCCTCTTCTAAACTTCTCCGCTCAGCCAGGATCTCGGTGATCTGTCCACTCTCATTCTCCAGATCTTGTTCTATCTCCATAATATCCTGGTCTGGGTGCTTTCCTCTCACAACCAGCATCCGGTACAGGTTCTCATCACCTCTCTACCTGCACTGCAGCAGTCACCTGTTAGTTGGACTCCCTGCCTCTTTATACCCTTCAGTCCATCCTACAGTCAACTACCAAAGGGATTTATTAAAACCCTCTAAGTCCATCAATTCCAGAGGCTCCCCATTACTGACAGGATCAAGTATAAAACCACCTTTTAGACTTTGGAAACCTTCCATTACTTGGTCTTTTCGTTCCTTACTCTTCTGGTTCAATCATAGCTGTCCTACTTGTTGTTCTTTGTACATGATTCTCCTTTACTAGTTGCCTCTCTAGACCTGGAATGCTTTTCAACGTCTTCTTCCTATCTTTCTTCAAAATTAAGTTCAGTCACCTTCTATGGAAGATCTGCAGGAGACAACTTGATGTTGCATGGACAGAGAATTGGTTCTAGATTCAGGAAAATCTAGTTCCGTTCCAGCCTCAGATACTTAGTAGCTTTGTGACCCTGAGCAAATCACTTGAATACTTTGCCTTGGTTTCTTCAACTTGTAAACTGGAAATCATAATATCATCTGCCTTGCAGGGTTGTTGTGAGAATCAGATAATACCTGGTACATAATAGGCACTGTATAATTGCTTATTTCCTGCCTCTTTCTCTTTCCTTACTGCCAATCCCTTTCCTATGAAATTACCTGCCATGTACAGTATAAATCATGCGCACACCTTTTCTGCTTTTTGTCTTCCCCATTCGAATGTGAGCTTTTTAGCCTCACTGCTTAGCCCAGTGCAGGGTGTTTAGTAAGAACTTAATAAATTCTTGTTGATTGATTCTCAGCTTCCTTTTTCCTCTACCTTGCTTGTTTGTCTTATTTAAATTTTTTTGTTTCTTCCCTTGAATGGATTCATCTATGTTTTGTACCCCCTTTTTGTGTTGATTTTGTTCCATTCTTTCCCTTTAACATTTGGTGGGTGGGAATACCACATGCTGGGAGTTAAATTTTATGTGACCATCTTATCTTCCTTTTGAGTCCTCTTACTGGTGTGGGAACAGTTCTGATTACATTACACAGCCTTAGAAAGCTAAGCAGCAGTTTTTGAGGCTCTCTTGCCTGCTGCTTCCATTTGAAAGTAAGTTTCAGATCCATTTAAAGGAATTAATGAGGAAAATCTTTTCATTTATTTTGAGGAAAGATCAAAGCTCTAGATTCACATTATAGGATACCTGAGGTGTCCCTTCTTGTCACCATAGTACAACAACAAGATAGTAGGGAAACTTGAACCATTAAAGTTGGCCCAGGATTATAGGATTTTTTCAAGCTGGTAGGGACTTTAGAGAGTATCTTCTCTAATGCTTTCATTTTGCATAAGAGAAACTGAAGATTACCTAAAGTTACACAGACACAGATGTTAGGTAGTTTAGGATTGATGAATTTCTTTCTTTCTTTCTTTTTTTTTTTTTTTGGCTCAGGATTTGCATTCCTCCTCAGAGATCTTAGCATTTTGGTCTTACAGGTTGCTTGTAGGTCACTTCAGTTCCAAGACTTGAAGATCAGTTGCCTAAATTATGCAGTGTGGTGTAAGAAAGCGATCTCTTTGGAGTTTTGCTTTAGGTGGAGGGAATGTTTCTTTCTGTTTGCTCTCTTCCATTATAGGTATCAGTTACATGATCTTTCCTTATTGGTGATCAGTCTTTTGTATAATAGAATGTCCAAAACCAATTCATTTGAGAAGTGGCCAAATGTGCAATTATTTAAACTTTGCAGAGTTTTCTTGTTTGCTTTTTGTAGCTTTACATTATAAATTTTTGCTTCAAATTTGTTTCTACCACCTGGGTATCATTTGCCACTATAGAGTAAGTATCAGAGTTGTATCAATCAGTCCAAAGTGACTGTTGCCACGAAGCCTGGATTTTCTGAAGTCTAGGAAACTTCTCTGAGATTTTGGGTTATTTTATAGGTGCCCATTATTCAAGACCAGCTGTAATCATTTTATGCTTAGTGAGGGTAATTCATCTTGTTCTCTTCTGTACAACTAGGAATCTAATACTTAAACTGCTTACCTAACTGGATGTGAGGAAGATCAAAAGAGATAAGGTATGTAAGAAAGGGTCAGGTAATTAAATGTTAGCTCTTGTTAACAACAGACATTAAAAGACTGTTCTGTAAGTCAGGTGTAAGTTAGTTGTGATAACATATGAGAAAGGATATGTGTTTGTTGTCCACTTCCTGATACTCAAGTTTTTTTGTTGGTTTAGGGAGCAATAGTGAAAGAGACTGCACTGCACAGAACAGGAAGTTGATTGCAAACAGGATATTCTGGTCTTCCACTGTACCTTGTGACCTTGAGCTTTAAAGCTTGGGGTAGTTGAAAGTAGAAAGCACTGTCTTGGATCTGGACTTATACAAATGCTATGATCTTTCAAGTGTGGAACAAAGCTTTGTGTGAATTTGACTCCACCCACTAAAGTCCAGGCCTTTCTCCTTTCAAAGAGTTAATTTCCTCCCCCCTAGCTATTACAGCATATTGCATCCATATGAATTGTAAAATGAAACCTTTGATGGTTGAACTGTGGCTTTGGGGAAGACAATCTTTTCTGGGCTATATGGTTTGTAACAGCAGAAGGAAATGTTAGACAACACTGGAAAATACAAATTCTTTACTATTCTAACTTTTTATATAGGTCCTTTAATTGGAACTTATTCTCTGTGCTTAGATTGGTGTGTGTTTGGGCACACTTCCAGAGCTTAACTACTATTTCCCTATAGAAATTCTTGGAAGATTGGCACCAAGATTTGATATGATGGTTATAATATTGAAATATACCTTGTTTCTGATAGACTGGTTCATTTGCTGTTCCCCGTTTATGACATTCTATATCTGGTATCTTTTGCCTTTGTTTGGAACCCACCCACCTCCTGACCTCTTTGTGAAGCCTTTCTTCAAGTGTCAGGAGATTTAGGCCTTTCCTAAGTGGTGAGGACTTCTCATTTGGAAGTGACTTTGTGCTTATTTTGCTTACAATTTGTATTCATTTATCTATTTTCTTATGCCCCTAATCACTCTATTGATATGGACAAGTAGGGAGGTCACAACTATTAGACAGTAATTGGTGGAGGAAAGGGAAGAGAAGCTTTGATGAGGAGAGTATTGGAAAACTGGGAGACTTGTGGAAAGCTATTGAGATAAATACCAAGGTTTGGTATCTAATCTCTAAACATTTTGCTTTCCTGTATTTGTTTTTCTGTTTTAGATGTAAAATTTCCTTTATATTAGTAAACTTAACATTAGTAAAAAAAAATCCTTATCTCAGTACTTGATCAAAGTAGTTGAAGAAATCCTTGATCCAATGAAGGTGATACAAAAAGCTGATGTCAGTCTTGGTTTAAGGAATCCCTGATCAATGCAAGGATTTGTTAATGACAGTGACTAAGCAGGTCTAGGAACTCAGAGGTGGGGCCTGATTTCGGACTGCAATCTGGACTATGGTCTTGTACATAAACTAGTGACATGGCTAGCCCAACAACTTCCGCCTCTATTAAATCAAAGGAAAGTGATGAAACTGCTGACGGTACCTTTCTGCCTCTCCTCTTAGATTTGGTGGTGATGTCACTAATGGGTTGATTTGATTGAGTTTTGTTCTTTGTACATTGTAGAGTTCAGAGCTTACAGTAAAACAGGAAGGAGACCTAAATTTGAAAGTCAAAATAGCTTCAATTCTATGGAGTTGAAAAATCATATTCTGCGACTTGGGGATGTTGTTAAATGATTGTGGATATTCAAAGGGTAAGAACAAAAGTGTGGACTTTGGAGTTTGGGGATCAAAATGCCAAGTAAAAGCTTCTTAAGTGGTGATCTGTCTGTTGTTTGACCTAAATCACAGAAGTTGAACCTAGTTTTAGTATTTATTAAGGATCTCCCTCCTGTATGTTTAGCATTGACTTCTTGATTAGTCCCAGTAAGGAAATGCTAGAAAACCTGTATTTAATTCTATGTCAAGTCAATAAGTACTTAACTATATGCCAGGCATTGGGCTAAACTCCAGTGACTCGAAGAAAGACCCTAGACTCTGCCCTCAAGAAGCACTTAATCCGCTGGGGGAAACAACATGCATCACTCTGTATAGGAAATGAGTATAGAGAGAAGGATTGACACAGAGAAGGCCCTAAGATAGACTTTTTTGTAGATATGCTACTTTAGCTGGGACTTGAAGGAAGGCTGGGAAACCAGGAAGTGTGGACACTGCTGGGAATGGTTCTGGGTACATCCAAGGACTTGTCTGTTCTCTATCCCTCTCTAAATTCAGGAGCAGAAAGGGATGAGACTGTACAGAAACTGGGGAAATCAGTAAGTAGAGATGGGATTCCCTTCAGGTTCTGCTAAAATCCTAGGAGGGAAGAGAGTCCCAGGAATAGAAGATAGTGAGAAAAAATTCCTGGAATCAGGAAATATGGACTGTTGTGTGTTCAGGGAGCAGTTCTTTTGATAGTAGAAAATATAACCTCCCTTCCTTCTTGTCCAACAGGTTGGATTTGGACCCTTTTTAGTCTTAATAGACTTTGTCAGGTAATTAAGCTACAGGTCTATTTATTCTTGGTCTTCAAGATTATTAGTTGGCTTCTCTTTGAACTGCTCTTTCCTGACTGAGTTAGTCCCCAGGGCAAGAATGACTAGGCTGGAATTAAATGTGTGGGCTTCTCTTTCACAGTGTTCAATCTGTTAGCTATTCTGAATCCTACCCAGATTAGAAGCTACCATATCATTTATCAGACCCGAGGGCAATATTTTGGCACAGTTCCATTGGTCAGAATTACTTTTTATTAAACTGTCTCTGGCAGCTATGGCAAGCCTCCTCATCTGTATTTGTCATAAACTAGGTGGAACAAGAGGGAATTCCTAATAATATTTACAATTCAGAGTGATTGTCCCCTGTAAGGGGGGCTCTGTTCCCCCTCCCCCCCCAATTTTTTTTTTTGCGTTTTTCTAGTGAAATTCTCGTTTTCCATAATCACATGGTTGGTATGAATATGCTGCTCTAGACTCAGGTATTTATTAGTGATTCTACTGCACGTTCCCCTATCCCCACCTTCTTTAGCCTACAAGGTAAATTGTAGGCTACCTTGTATTATTTTGTAAATACTTTATACAGATATAGAATATACTTAAGTGTTATCTCCCTTGCTAGAATGTAAGCTGCTTTGGATATACTGAATGGTTTAGTTCCTAGCTGCTACTGGAACAACATGTCCAAGCCCAACTTTGACATTTTAATGCTACTTTTTTTTTGCAAATGGATCTGTGGTTCCATCTTTGTACTGAGCTCCTAATGAAAAGTTCTATGGTGCAATTGATTACCCAGGGTACTGAGCATTTAAAACTTGTCTCAAGGTCACCCCCAGGCTGCTCAGGTCCTGGCAAAAGATCGGACTGGAACCAAGTCTTCCTGACTCCTTGGATGCTGCTTTTCTACTACTTTAAGAACTTAAAAGTCTTGTCATCATTCTTGTTGCAAATTCTTCCTGAGATGTTCTAGTATCAGATTTTTTTCTTCAAGAGTTTCATGATGGCTATAACACTGAGCAAACTAGATATAGTGTGGTTGGGAGTGGGATGGAGTTTAGACATAAATTTAGGTAATTGTCCTCTTATTATCATTAGCTACATGTCACAGATCACACAACTGTAATTGAGATATTGACAGTGAGAAAAATCCAATTTGAAACTGGTTTGGAAAACCATTGAGACAGAAACATTCTTTCTAAATGTCAATAGTTTTAAGGCTTTATCAATTTACATCATGGAGTTTTTATAGTGCTCTGTAAGTTGAAGTATTAGAAGATTAATTAGCATAGTCAGTGAAACAATCAGTAGTTTAAATCCAAGATCTCTAAGGAAAAATCTGCAAAGGCTCCACTATCCTCCAGACCTGGAAGTTCCCTTTCTTCTGTATATGCTACCCCCCCCCCCCCCGAATCTCTTGGGGGCTATCTTGGGCAGTAGTTTGCCCCACTATTATTGGTATTCTTGAAAAGTAGAAAATATTTGCATCCTTTGGTTGCTATTTTCTCACCTGGTTCTTTAGGTTAAAATGAAACTTGGATGCAAGCACAAATTATTCATTCATTCCCTAACTGTATCCATGTACCCCAATTCAGGGCTGTCTTTGAGGATGGAGTATCAGTTACCATTTAAAACCTTGTAAGTGCTTTCAACACCATGAACCAGCCTTGCAGAAATGTGCCTTGTTTATGTCCTGCCCATTCACCACTGCAGTGGTGGAGTTTATACTAATTCAAACCCTTCGGTCTGAGCACTTGTCTCCTTTATGACTAAGGTGCTCTATATTTTATGTTCTAAAATAAATATCTTTGAAATAATCTTAGCTTCACAAAGAACATGTTTCATTGCCTAGAATCCAGTAAGTTAAACTAGGTAGTTATTTCATGATTTACAATGTAATTTTCTTATTTGTCCCTACCATAGCAGTGTCATTTTTACTCTTATCCTTGTTATCTTTTAAATCTTCCTGGCCAAGATGGATAACAGGTTTACTGGAAAATTCTATTTGCCACTTTTAAGATTTGTTTTAAAATTAAACAGTTTTAGGTGCATTCTTGTGTCCTTATTAAATTTTCTTGTGAAATAAGTAAACCCCCAAATTTAGATGTTTAAAGCACCATGTATCGTAATATTTAAGTTCTCAAGCTAGGTAACAGTTTACTAGATGCTGCTGACTGTTTCTAGACCTTCATGCTGCTAAGTTCACAACACTGCATTGAAAGCATTTACAAATCTGATGGACTTTGGCCTTTATCCTTGAAGACAAGTGCTCAGTACTTCTGAATTCTTCCTGGGTCCATTTTTTCTCTTGATTCTTGATTGATTATATTTCCTGTTTTTAATAAAGGTACTTTAGATAGAGATTCAGTCTTAACATTCTCATTTTATAGGTAGAGAAGTTAAGGTCAGGCAGATCACTCAGAAGTGACTTGTTTAAGATTATCACATCATTGGTTATTGGCAGAATCCATCTGAAGGGGCCAGGTTTCCCGAATCCTATTCTGCTTCCATGAAAGTGGAGCCCAGGATTCCATACTGTCTCCATCTTGTAGTTTTAAGTGTATCATTCTTGATCCAGTAATGGTTTAAAGTGTAGAGTACTGAGTTTACAATCAGGAGTTCGGATCTAGCTTGATACCTCCAGCTGTGTGACACTGGGCAAGTCCTTAACTTCTGCCTACCTTTTCTCATCTGTAAATGGGAATTATGTTGCAGGGTTGTTGTAAGCATCAAACGAAATAATATCTAGAAAGCACTTAGCCCATAATAAGAGCATATAAATGTAAGTTAGTATTACTTTGTTTGTGAAGAGGAGCAACCAGAAATTCTTCTGTCTCAGAGCCTGAGACCATGAACATGAAAACCTTTAAACCATATCGAGATTTGGATGGATAAACTGCACTCGGTAATTGTTAGCATTGTTTCTGGCTACATATTCAGCCCTGATTTAAATCTTACCCTTCAATATCTCTTCCAGTCTTTCTGGTAACACCTAAAGGCCCTCATCCTGCAGGTTGATAGTTATTGATTTTCAGGTGGAGACACCATTTGTCCCTACCCTGCCCCTATTTGGGACAATTTTTTTTTTACCTTCTCACCACCTTTTCCCACTTTGATTTTTCATATTTGTTTTCCTTTGCTTCTGGTTTTTTGTTTTCTATCCTATAAAGGTCATGTCACTTGATTGCTATTTTGTTCTACCCACCATTTTTGGGATTTCCCAGTCCCAAACTCCCCTTTCTGGTTACCAAACCCTTATATCAGTTGTCTTCCTTATTAAACAATAATTTTTTTTGTGGAACAGGCACTGCCTTTCTGTATGTATGTCCCCAGTATAGTTCTTGTCACATAGTGAGTACTTAATAAATTCTCATTCATTCATTCATGTTAACTCGAACCTTGCAAGTCTTTCTTACTCTGAATTTATGCTGTTTTATTGGACATAGTGAGTACTTAATAAATTCTCATTCATTCATTCATGTTAACTCTAACCTTGTAAGTCCTTCTTACTCTGTATTTATGCTATTTTAATATTAGACTGGCTTAAATACTAAAATTTAAACTATCCTTTAAGAGAGTTATTTACAACAAAAACAATTAGCATGCTTTTTTTTTTTTTTTTAAACTTCTCAATATATATCATTACTTAAAATTATTTCCAAGGAATTTAGCTAAACTGTTTTGATAGGTTATTCAGGGCACTTGATTGCAGTCATTATAGTTACAACTCTGATTTACTTTTTTGAGGGTACCAGACAAGATGAAGGACATTCTATATGAATGAGGCACAGTATGCTTCTCTGTCTCTCCTCATAGCAGCATAAATACTTTTAACTGCTCCTGGAAAGTATTAGTGAGAATAGGAAAAGCTGCCCTAAGTAAAATACTGAAATCCTTAGGAGTTCCATACTCTTTAAGTAAAAAAGCTAGTTTATGTCAGTAATGTGATTCTTTGAACTTTGGGTCATTTTAATTAGATTTTGCAAAAGACTAAAACACTATTGAGGCAATATATATATATTTTAAATTTCATTGGTTTAGGAAGATTCCAGATGATGAAATTCCTTCTATCAAGAAGAGATGTTCCCAGCAAAGTAGATGTATGTACATGGATGGATTACACGGTATAGAAGAACCGTGACAATTTAAAGCAGTTAACTTTGAAATAGACAAGACTTCAACTGTGGAGAGTTAGCTGATTCTTTGTGTTGTGCTTAATTGGAATGAGCTTTTCCAAGTAGTAATGCAAATTAGCACCAGAATTTACTAGGCATTAAAAAAAAAATCCTCCTTTCCCTGGAAGCACTTTAAATATTGCTAATTGCGTTTATATTATTTGCCCTAGGCAAGTAGGCCAAAATTTTTTATAGAAGTTGATCTTTTGTGGCAGGGAGAGGCCCACTTCTGACATCCTGAATGTAACTAGGACTTAATGCACCCCACCTGCAGTAGAGAATTCATCCTACCCAGTTGTTAACATTTTAATTTTCCTTTTGAGCAGGTGAACGTGAATATTGAGAAAATGGATATAATATGTAACATATTGGTCCTACTTGCCTACCAGGAACTGGTTTACAAAATCCTTCCCCTCATCTTTTCCTTTTTAAGATAAATACAAGGCTAGAGACAAGGTGATTTAAAAACCATGGCGAGTGTCAGAGCACCCTGGCCACTTTTGATTACTTAATAGGAAATGAAAGCCCACCTTTTTTTGAAAAACTTGCTGAAAATTGGTAGGAAATTTTTTTTTCCAAGATCACTCACTAAGGGGATTGAATACTGGAGACTTTTATTTGATCATATTCAAAATTTCTTAGGAAGGATCCTCTTCTCATAACCGATCTTGCATTTGAGAGGTTCTGCTGCCTGGGACAACCCTTGTAAAATGGAAACATTGAGTAGGACTGAGAAATAAAGGCTTGTCCGTGAGCTAAAGTGTCTGTTTGATGCTGCATGGCCTAGGGTTTTACCGCAGGCACCCCCAGATCTAGTTTTGGATTTGGTTTAGGATTTCTTGAGGCCTCCAGAATAGATTCTGAATAAATTCCGTTTTGCCTTGATCGATTAGCTAGCTGGCCTCCCCAGGTGCAGGACTGTGCTGAATTTGATAGACAGCGTGAGGAATTAGTTGGAGATTAAAGGTCCAGAGCACTAAAAGCTCTCTCCTTTCCATCCGTTCTGCATCAGTGAGGAATGGGGAGAAGCAGATCTTCATCTGAACTCTTCAGACAGTGCCAGCTTCTTCCCCAGGAGCCCACCATGGTGTTGAGTAACAACTAGAGGAGCCTTTTCTTCCAGAGATACTCCGGAAGTGATCCTGAGCTCGAGTTGAGACAGAGCTGGCCATAGTGCCGAGAATTGAGAGGTGATTCTCCAACTCCAGCCAGAACAGAGCCTGTAAGCCAGAGAGGATGATAGTTTAGTAATGAATTAAGAAATGTGTAGAGCTCACTAACTTGCTTGTCTAATTGAATTCTGTAGCCATATTCCTAGCCTTGACTCTTCTGATGAATAGTGTTACCATATAAAAGTAGAAAGACTTATTTCCCCTTTTTTTTCCCATTCAAAATTTTAGGCAAAATTAAATTTAAAATTTATCTTGTTATCTTGGGATAGACTGGGGAGAGAGTGAGATCATACCTCAAGTGGCCCAAGATTATTTACATTTTAAAATTCTAAACTTTTCTCTATTTTTCTGTGCCTCCAAAGGCCAGAAGCTTGTGACTCTTTCTCTCTTGATTTACTCTGTGATGTTGGTCAAATTAAAGGATAAATTAGGACCTTCAACTGTCTGGGCCTTCCCAAATTCTCATGGGAAGAGAGGATTGTTAAAAATACATACATCCGTAAATAATAGATTTATGATTATTTTGAGGGAGAGATGTTGGTTTTACTCGATGTTCCAGGGGCCTGAAATCGAAAGATTTCTGCCAATACTGTTTGCACAGTATTTCTTTTAGAGCCCCATGTCTAAGTGAAGCTGTATTATTTATCTGACAAGGCAAATAAGATAAATTAGATGGGTGCCTTCTTGGGGTTTAATCAATTAAAACAAATAGAACTGAGCCAGGAGAAAGTGCTTGGGATTATAAAAGATTATTTATTGAACATTAAATATTAAATAGATCCTTAAATAGTTAAGCTTAAACATTTGCACTTTGTGTAGTTGGTTTTATAGGAGCTATAATATATGCCTTAGAAATAGAGGGACTTGATTTTATATCTTTGCATTTCTTTTAGTTGGGGGCAACAATACATTGTCCATAACAGACATTTTAAAAGTCTTTGAATAAATGAAGATGAGTTTTTTTTTTTACTGTTGAGGTAAAAACTCTATTTCTTTTGTGTGGATTAGTTTCAAGCAATAAAGTATTTAATTTTTAACCTCCAATAACAAAAGCCTTTATTGCCTCTGTTAGTCCACCAAGAACATGCAATCTTTGTATCACATGACATGGTGAAAGTTAGATTTAAATGGACTCTCCTGTAGCTGTTTAGGTTGCTCTGAAATACTGATTAGATCTGGAAGTACTTGTAGAGCAGGTGAGTAGAAATCAAGGGATCAGATTGTATAGTCTTTTTTCAGAGCTCCAGGTTCCCACTTGTGAATGGGGTATATAATCCCTGGTCTCTCAATAAAGTTATTGTGATGGAGAAACTGTGCATTTGGACAGAAATGGCCCTATTTTCTCCTTTTAAAAAAAAATTATCTTTCATTTTTATATCATCTTCATTTTTAAATATCTTTTCCCCCTCTTCCCTACCCTAGTATCTCTTGTAACAAAGAATCAAAAAGAAAAAAAAAATAAAGTCAAGGTATTCTAATCAGAGGCCAATATGAACCAATTCTGAGAGTATATACAGTGTTCTACTCCCCTACCTCTTCTCAGAAAGGAAGGAAGTACATTTTTCCCCTCACTTATTCTCAGGGGTCATGTTTGGTCATTATAATTTCAGTGTTCATTTGGGGTTTTTTTCTTTTCTGTTTACATTGTTATAGTCATCATGTATATTTTAAAGATAATTTATATATATATTTTGCTCTGCAATTGGAGTTGAGTGACTTACCCAGGGTCTCACAACTAGTAGGTGTCAAAAGTCTGGGGACTAATTTGAATGTAGGTCCTCCTGATTCCAGAGCTCTCTCCATGATATCACTTAACTGCCCCTTAGTTTTATATACTTTATTATATACTTTATTCTGAACCATTTCACTTAAGTTTCTTTCTCTGAATCATCCTTCATATTTGTCACTTCTTATAATGTAATAATATTCAGATATATTCATACCACAGTGTGTTTGGCCATTCCCCAATTGATTGAAAAGCCTCTTATTTTAAAAATAAAATGTCCTGTAAAATATTTTGATTCATACTTAAAATGTTACTTTGGTTTTATTGTTAGTGGAAAATTTTATTACAGTAGAGTTTTTTTTAGGGATTGACAGTCTTTGATAAATGGGATGCCAAGTTAATGACTCCCCTCTAATTTGACATGAGGCTGGTGTGGTGGTGGTGGGATATTAATGACTTTTAGTGATTGTAATGTCATGATGAGAATGACTAGATGATAGTAGCAGCCATTGAAAACTCTGGCTTGTGTGCCATTCTTGTGAAGCGGCCATATTAAAGATAAGCCCAGCGGGTCCTGGAGGTAGTCCTCCAACTGCCCTGATTTTGTGTCATTAACTCTAGTCCTAGAGAATGCAACAATAGATGCCACATGTTAATTCTGCTGTTTCATTTTTTTTTTTCCATCTTAAACCAGGTTTTACCATGTGGGCAACTTGCTGTAACTGGTTCTGTCAGGATGGACATTCTGAGGAAACTCAGCAGGCCCAGGGAGCCAGAACACAAGCCTATTCCAACCCTGGGTACAGCTCCTTCCCTTCTCCTACCAGCTCTGAACCTAGCTGCAAGAACTGTGGGACTCACTTTGGAAGCACAACTAGGAAAGTAAGCATCAAGCTCTCTTCCTCCTCCCCCTTTTCTCCCCTTTTGGCTACTCTGTCACTTTGCTGTGCCCTTGGACAAATCGGCCAAGCTCGTGACTCCTCTTTGTAAATTGCTATTGTTGTTAGTCCTTCATTCTCTAGGAGGACTGTGGCATCAGGGAGGGATGCCATGACTTGCAAATGAATTGGATTTAAATGAGGGAGGGCTGTGGAGGTCACCTGCCTCACTGTCTCTTCCTCGGCCATCTGGGACCAGTGGCCAGACATAAATCAGGACAACTGGAGATGGCCCTGGATGTAATGGAAAACCTTGGTCTTTTCAAGTTAA
Organism: Sarcophilus harrisii; assembly: GCF_902635505.1. Taxonomy (NCBI): domain Eukaryota; kingdom Metazoa; phylum Chordata; class Mammalia; order Dasyuromorphia; family Dasyuridae; genus Sarcophilus; species Sarcophilus harrisii. The sequence goes on from NC_045429.1 coordinate 429,168,638, forward strand.
GGTCGTTCCCAAGTCTCAGTTTGACTGAGGCAATGCCCATTCAGTGATTTAGATTAGGTAAGAAATGAGGCAAAGAAAAACAAACGTGTTTTAATTTAATTTAAAAGAAAAATCGGTCTGAGAGAAGACTCTTTCTGGCCAAAACAGAAACAATTGCTCTTTACATTCACTTTGAGCCATCTGGGCCCAAACAATGACCTAGTGAGGCTTGTGCTGGGACCTATTGTTGGCCAGTAAATGAGAGCCAGAGTCATTTGGGTTTAAGGCTTGGTTCTTAAGAAATGTAGTGCTTAGCAAGATATCTTGGGCACAGCTTCCATAAGAAATGGTTTATGGCTGTGGGCTACCAATCTGCTGATGCTGCATGATCAAGGGTTCCCAGGGGCCAAGAGTTAGAGGAACAATAGGAAGAAGACCCCGACCCTTAGAAGTGGTTTTCAGAACCCACTCATAAAAGAAGATGGAGGTTTGGGTGCTGAGAATACCCCTTATTTTTCCAATTTAAGGCTTGTGGAGGATTGGAACTTTTAGTCCTGGACATGAATATGAGTAGGAGGTTGGGCAAAAAAACCCCAGAATACTATATGGTCATTCTTTTAAAAGCTGTCATCCTGAGAGGATGCTTCATGTTGACAAATGTCCCTTTGTGTCATGATGAAGGATCCTAGTTTGTTGTTTGAATCAGTTTTGGAAGCAGAGATCTGGTTAGAGGACATATAATCAGACTCCTAGCTGTTACCATCTGACAGAAAAGCTCTTTGGTCCAGAGAGCAATAATGGAAAGTTTTTCTATGTCCAACAAGTTCCTTCTGGGATTTTCAAGTAGCTCCTTGTCCTTTTGTTAAACTCATTCTCTCAGGGATGATTAACTGGGTGCAGAAGCACAGTGCTTACCTGGGACGGGGAAGATAATATTTGGCTTAAAAATGGGCTCTGGCCTCATGAAATTTACGATGTAGGAGGGGATTTCAAGACCAAGGTAAGGGAATGACTAATAATTCAGTAGATCTGAGCTCTTGTTGTCCATACAGAATTCTTCCTTTCATTATAGGTAGTCTTTAGGAAGTTTCAAATGAGTCTTCTGTATGGTTTAGGGTAATAAAAGTCATCACTAAGTGAATGGAATATCAGAGCAGACTAAGGAGGGGGGGGGAGGAAGAACATTATAAGCACCATATGAATGGGGCAAAAAAAGAGTAAGTAGCACCAAGAACAGTTTCCTTTGCAACATTGATTATCTGGAAGAAGTATGAGACAAAGTGGGAGAGAGGGAGTATGGTGGCAGCAAGTTATGGAGAGCTTGCAGGCTGGGGAAAGGACAGGGAACCAGTGCAGATTCTTGTGTGGAAAAGTGACAAAAGATAAATACATCAGTTAATGAGATAGTGTGGCAATAGTAGGTGAGGGAAGGGGAAGCAGTGGGAAGAGGAAGATGACAGGATCGGAGGGAGAAATTTGGGAGCAAGCCACATCAAAGTTAGCATACCACAATTTACAAGACCACTTTGATATTCATTATCTTGTGTTATTTAATTTACCAAAACTCTGTGACTTAAGTGAGACAATCATTATTTTCATTTTATAAATGAGAAAACGGTGACTCAGGTTAAGCAATTTGTCAAGGTCATGACTGCCTGGTGGCTCAGTGGGCAGTGGATAGTGTTTGGGGTCTAAAGTAGGAAGACCTGAGTTCAGATGTGGCCTCAGACATGTAGTAGCTGTGTGATGCTGGGCAAATCACAGTTAACCTTGGCTTGCCTCTTTATCTGTAAAATGGGGGTAATAACAGCACTTAAGTTTCAGGATTATCATGAGAATCAAATGAAATAATATTTTGTACCTAGCCCAGTGTCTGGCACATAGGAGGCCCTATATAAACATTAGCTTTATGATGATGGGGATGATGACAATAACTGGTAAATGGTAGCACCATGACTACCAGTTTGATCTCCATGACTTCCTAGTCAGGTGATCTTGCCATTATACCACTCTGCTTTTCTACTCTAGGCCACAGATGATATGAAAGTGAGTGTTAGTGAGCTGAAGAGGGCAGAGAGCAGGCTGAACCTTGAGAAACGCCCACTGTTATAAGGGTGAAAGGACGGAAAGGGAAGCAGTGGAGGGGAATTAAAAGGAATGTTCTGAGAGGTAGGAAAGAAAAAGGCTAGGGATTCCTTCAGAAAGGATAGGGATTGTTCCACCAGGGTCAGATGTTGTACAGGTCACTAAGATTGCGAGGTGAGACATGGGCTTTTGTCTTGATAGGTAAGTTAGCTGGTGATGTAAGACTTTTTGTTCAAGTATGGCTTCCAGTGAAGATGTGGAGGCTCTGGGGGCTTAGAATAAAGGCAAAGGGAGGAAAATGGGGAGCAGGCCTAAGTAAGGAGATCACTATGTGCAGAATTTTGAGAGAGAAAAAAAGTCAGGTTTATGGAGGTATGGGACAGCTTTTAGGGAAAAGATTTTCAAGGGCATGACTACGTCTATTTTAGGCTCCTTGAGGATGGGAGTTTTAGTTTTCTCTTTGTATGCACAGGTTCCTGATAATGTTTATCAGATTGGTTGTTTGAAAGCAGGGTAGGTCCCTAGAGAGAAGGACTGAAGTTGAATCAGAGTAAGGCAGGACAAGGTTCTGGAGGAGGAGTTGGGAGGGGATGGATTGGAAGGACATGTTGAAGGATTTAGGAACTTTGCCATGGAATAGGGACTGCTTATTTTTTTGAAGGTGGATATGCTATGATTCATATTTGAGAGGGAGAAGGTAGATCAGATGATCTAAATTTAATTTTTCAAGGAAAAGATGGGACTCGTTCTTCAAGAGGGTTTTGGAGTGAAATGAAAGGCTTTAATTAAAAGAATTACAATCAGAGAGTTTGGTGCATGATGCGGCATCACTTCAAAGTCGTGAGCAGATAGGAAGGATGCAGCCCAGGTCACACTATCTTTCTGACCTGCCTTGTCCCAGGATATTCCCCTTTCATGAATTTTAAATATAGGCTTACCTTTGAACCCTGTCCTTTTTGTCTGCCAGGCCCTTGAACCTTCTTGGCTTCAAAGGTCTGCAGCATCCGATCCTCTGTGGTGCTGGCAACTCGGCTCCACAGGAGGATGGGGAGACCCTGTGTCAGCTTTACTTTCCCTTCCTACTCTCTGACCTCAAGCCATGAGCATTTCTGGCTCTGAATCTTTTGAGATTTAAGTATTTTCTTAGGATTTGTTTATAAGGCAAAAGGAAAATTTAGTAGGACCAGATAAAAGTGTAAATAATGAGATTTGATAGTACATAATTTATTCCCTCTATATCTGCTCACTGTTCTCTGAGCTCACCTGATTTGCTCTAAGCCTAGAATGTCACTTTTGGTAGCTCACTGTCTACAAGAGCTTCTTCTTCTTCTTTTTTATTATTATAGCTTTTTATTTATAAGATATGCATGGGTAATTTTTCAGCATTGACAATTACAAAACATTTTGTTCCAATTTTTCCCTTCCCTCCACCCCCTCCTCGAGATGGCAGATTGACCAATACATGTTAAATATGTTAAAGTATATGTTAAATGCAATATATGTATAAGTGAAGGACAGAGCTTCTTAAACTGAGTTGGTGATATGTTCCACTGGACTCTTTAGATCAGATCCATTCCATTCTGTGATTCCTAGCTTACTCTTAGTCCATAAAGAAGCCTCTACATGGCATGGAGTGGGATTTTGTTGCTGCAACCATAGAGGCCTATCATTTTACTAATAAAAGTGCTTAAATTCTTTTAATATTTTATTTTTTCCTCAATTACATGTAGAACAATTAACATTCGTTTTTAAAACTAAGTTCTAGATTCTCTCCCTCCCTCTCTTCCTACCTTTTCTTCCATTGAGAAGACATATGTAAAATTACTCAAAACATTTCCATAAAAGTCATGCTGTAAAAGTCCCCCCCCCAAAAAAAAACCCAAAAAAAAACCAAAACTCCTCAATAAAAATAAAATAAAAAGATACAACTGATTGTGTCTTTCTCTGGGTGTGGATAGCATTTTTCATCATAAGTCCTTCATAGTAGTCTTGGATCATTTTATTGCTGACAATAGCAAAGTCACTCACAGCTGATTATCCCACAACATTGCTTATTACTTTGTATACTGTACATTTTACTTTGCTTGAGCTGATGGAGGACTTTTTCAAGTTTTTCTGAGAGCATCTGCTTATTTCTTATAGGATAATAGTATTCCATCGTAATCACATACCACACTTTATTTAGCCAGTCCCTAATGATGGACATCCTCTCAATTTCCAATTCTTTGCCCTGAGTAAAAAACTGCTATAAATATTTTTTGCATATATAGGTCCTTTTCCTTTTTTTTTTTTTTTTTTTTTTAAATCTTGTGATACGTGTTGAGTAGTAATATTACTAGGTAAAAGTGTATGCATGATTTTATAACAAGAACCTATATTCTAAAAAGGGGAGGCAGCATACTTATATTTATAAAGCACATTTGGGGTAACGGTGGTGGGTAAGCACTTCGGGCAGTTGGGGAAACAAGAAAGGCCTCATTTCAAAGGTAGTATTTGAGCTGAGCCTTGAAAGAAAATTGATTCCAAGAAGTGGAACTGTAGAGGGAGAATATTCTAGGAAGGAGGAATAGCAAAGATTACAAAGAGTTTCTTATATAAAGAATAGCAAGTATTGCTAGACTATAAAAGGTGGGGAAGAAATAAAATAATGCATATTAAAGCTGAAAAATGATACAAGGAGCCCAGGTTTGTGAGGAGCTTTGAATGCCAAAGAGAAGAGTTTCTACTTCTATAAGAGGCAATGAATAGAGAGATACTGAAATTTATTGAATAGGAGATGAGAGAGTGACATAACATGTATTTTTCCCTTTAAGAAGATCACTGTGGCAGTAATGTGGAAAATGGATTAGAACTGGGGAAAGACAAGAAGCAGGAAAATCAATTGGGAAACCATTTCACTAGTCCAGGCAAGAGATGATAAGGATCTGAATGAAGGTGGTGAGGCTGAATGTATAAGTGGAAGAAAGTCTAAAAGGGGTTGTGGAGTTAGAAACTGCAAGAAATGTGCCAACAAGTGTTGGATGTGTGAGGGCTAAGAGAATGAGTCACTGATGATACTGATCCTGAGTATTGGGAAGGATGGCAGTGCCTTGGACGTAAATTGAGTGGTTAGAAAAAAGAGTAGCTTTGGGAGGAAGGAGAATGAGCTTTGAGTTGAGGTAGCAGCCCAGGGGTCTTCCTTAAAGGCATAGGTGCTTACTGGAGATTTAAATGAATGTATGTAGTAGGCCTGAATGGAACTGAGTAAGTGGGTTGAGGGTCTGTGTTGGCTGTTTGGTAGAGGAATTGGCAACAATGGTTTAATCTCCTGTCTCTCTTCCCCCTCCCCCAAAGTGACTTTCCCTTCTTTTTCTTAGCAGCGTTTTATTGATGCTTAACATTTTAGTTAAGTACTCTTGGCAGTTTCATAGAAACATTTATTGAGATAATTTATCTTCCAGCCACCTTGCCTCTCACTTGTTTTGAGCAGATTGTAGTGTTTACATGTAAGTCAGTGTTTCCTGTGCTAATTCTACCTATATTTGTTGACAGATTACTTTTTTAAACCTTTTTTTCTCCTTTCCTGTCTTTTTGGACTAGGATTTTAGCTTCAGGCATTTCTTACTCATTTATGATGCATCTCAGAAAGCTACTTATTCAGAATCATCCCTGGTGTGCTGGGTACATGGGTAGCTATAGCTCAGATTTAAATGATGCTGTCTTTGCGTTTTGATCTCATACCTAACAAGCCAAGTACATTTGGAGAGAAGACTCTGAGACCACTGGGAACTTCACTGATTGGTAGAGCAACTCAAAGCTTTTATAATTTATTAGATATTCCACAAAGCTGTGTCTTGTAAAACTACATTGTCTTGAGCAATGTTTCTCGTCACAACCTGAGGCTTTATGACTCTCAAGTCTCTAGATTTCAAAATCTATCATCCTAAACGGGGACTAATTGAGTACATCACATTCCCAATAGACAATTCTACTTCACATATGGATGAACTTAAACAAAACAAAAAAAAAAACCCATCCATTTTCCAGTTGAATGCTGTTGTTCCCAGAATTGCTCCTAATCTTAGTTCATATGGGCATTCAATTCAGTTAGGCTTTCTGAAAATTTTCTTGTGATACTAAAACTTTTTTGGAGAATACTGGGGATGGTTTTTGTCCTGAGATTGAAAAGTCAAAATTGAGATGAGATAAAACAACATATTAAATACATAGAACTTGTTTTTATTTTGATTATTACATTGGTAGTATACATGAAAGAGAATGAATTGTCTGAACCTTTGATTTAATTCCATGCATAACTATTGAATATGAGAATCTTCATTTAGTTTGGATAATTCCCAGGATATACAAGTGCATTTCTGCATTTAAAAGCAGTAAAGCAAAGTTATGTAGATTATATTTTAAATTAGAAAAAAGTTTTGTGATGTCTTGGAAGGATTAGTGAGAAACTTTCTAAGGTGAAACCTCCAAGGTACATGAGCATAACCTGTTCTTTCTTTTGACCAAATGTCACTATAATATCTCACTTTCGGGAGGAACAGCTGAGAGAGACACTTTGTTGTAAATAGACTGACAAACTTGCTAGATAGTACCAGCTTACATCTCAGATCCTTGACTCGAACTTTTAAAAAACATGTACGCTTTCACAAAGGAGAACCTTGATATTCCAATAACTGTCTAAATATATAAATTGGGATGTGGTCTTATGTACAGAGCATCTTATTTAAACTCGTTGTCAGGAGGCCTCGTCATTGCGGCCAGATTGTGGCTGGATTTGGAGTTGGAAATGTGGATGGGGCACTTTGCCGTGGGGTTCGGTGAGACCTGACAGGAACTTCACTTGACTGTCAATTGGGTCTGATGAGACTGTCCTCCGACTCCCGCACTGGGCTTGGTGAACTGTGTGGGGCCCTGAAAGAGGGGCGAGCTTTCTTGCTGAGCCACCATTGACTAGCCCCCCGTCCAGCTGGTTCCCTCCTCCTACAGCCTGACCCTGTGCTCATTTTCTCCCCCTTCCTTCCACTGAGCAGCACACGTGCTTGGATTGTAAGAAGGATTTCTGCATTTCCTGTTCGAGCCAAGTAGGGAATGGTGCCCGCCTCTGCTATCTCTGCCAGCGTTTCCGCGCCACAGCCTTTCATCGAGAAGAGCTGATGAAAATGAAGGTGAAGGACCTGAGGGACTATCTCAGTCTCCATGACATCTCCTCTGAAATGTGCAGGGAGAAGGAGGAGCTGGTGTTCTTGGTGCTTGGTCAGCAGCCGGTGATCACACAGGAAGACAGGACTTGTAATACCCCTTTCCCCTCAGGCCTTCCTGAGCATCAGGCCTTCCTGGCCCAGCCTCATACCAGCACAGCACCTCCTACCTCTCCCAACCTCCCTCCGTCACCGGCACAGCCCACGTGCACTCCCTCAGCCCAGGCTCAGGAAAACCAGCAGGTATGGGCCCGTTTTCAGTCTATGCTACTCTGGGCTCGACTGCCCTTTGCTCCAGCTTCTGAAAGCTAGACGTTGGAGAGTGTGCGTATATATGCTTCTGATTTTCTTGGAAGTCTATCTATATAAACTCTCTCTGTTCATTCATTTTTCTCCTATAGAGTCAGGAGCTGCTTACTGGACATTGCTTTGGCAACCTTAACAAGGGGCTCTTGCCTGGATGCAGGCTACTAGCAGACTTTGAAACCTGTTTTTATTCCCTTTCTTGGTTGTCATTTGCTGAATGTAGGTATTTTGGTTGGAGCTTTTGTAATTATATAGTCTAGCATCCTCACCCTTCCCCTCCACAATTTTAGAAAACCCATGTACCAGCCTCTGAATTCAGCTACCTGTCAGAATAAAACATAATCAAACACCTGTCATTCCCACCTTGTCTTAACCTGTGGGGAAGGATAATTTTAATTTTCCAAAGTTTACCAGTAGGTCTAGAAAATAATGTATTTGCTGTGGGACAAATGAGGGAATAATTTGAGTTCTGTGATCAGATCTAAGAAATGACCTCTTTCCTATGACCCTGCTTTAATCTTTAGCCTGTTTTACAGCCAAACAAAGTGGCCTTGTTTCTCTCTTATTGTATGCTAGGGAGCAGTGATTTGAGAGCCATGAACCTGTATGGAAGTGTCTTAGTTACTTTCTTATTCACTAATTTTAACACAGGGTATATTGGGAAATAGAGGCCTGGTTTTCACTTGGCTTTGTTACTGATTCTCGATTCCCCGTGGGTAAATCCGTTCATCTCTTGGCCTTTAAATCAAAATGGGGAATGCAGTGAATGGCCACAAGCATGGAAAGTCACCAATTCCAAGATGTTATCGATCACTTTTCCCTTGATGCTTTCTCAGTTCCTGCCTGTTGGGCATATCTGGTGTATTTTCTGGGCAGGATGGAGTGCTGGTAGGTGCTGGAAGTGTTTATTTTGCAAAAGGAGAAAAACAAAAAAGTCACATGTTTCCCTAATGATACACCAAGGTAGCAATGGAGCTAGGCCTTCTCTTCAGAGCCCTGGAGTGTCATCATAACAGTACCGGAGTACAGTGTTTATAACTTTAAGCAAGTTTTCTAAACACATTTCAGTTTCCTAGTAGGGGGAATAAAAAAGTAATTAAGCTCCCTTCCCTTCTCTCTCAATCCTTAATTCCTTTAAAGGATGACAAGAGGTTAAATTGAGAGTCATATATGAAAGAGCTTCCTAGAAGAGATCAACTGGAATTTCATGCACTCCAGCTCTTTCTAGCTTGAGCAATAGGTTATTGGGGACAGAAGGTAAACTTTATTCCGCAAGTTCTCCTTCACAGTGAAGGAGAGGAAAAGGCAGGCTGAAGTCCAATAGCAGAAGGAATCGATCTTATAGGGAGGACTTGGTTTAGGTACATTTTCTAGGTTGGTTTTAGAGGAAGGTACTAGTTTATGGTCAGAATCCTTTTGATCTTGGTGAGGGAAATTCAGGTATTTTACTTTTAAATGAAATAAGAAATCTTTATTAATTAACTCTCAGGGGAAATCCTCCATATATTCTAGGTGGGGACATTTGAAATTTTAGTATCCTGTGAAGAGTAAGACTCAAGGGGAAAATTGTGCACACTTTTATGTTAACATGGTGTGAGTGAAGAGTGTTCAAATCTAGAGAGATGTTACTCCCATTGTACTGTGCTGCTAAGACCAAATAAGTACATCACACACAGCCCATTTGAAAGGGAAATTTGGTAAATAAGAGTGCATCCAGGGTGTGCTAGAAAAGAATGGTCAGGGGCCTAGAAAAACCATATTCTGTGAGGAATCATTAAAGGGATAGTATGGAAAAGAGGTGGCTTTCTAGAGTTGTGATAGTTGTTTCCAGGTATTTGAGTGTTGATATTACTAACAGCTGACTTTTCTTTGTGTGCATTTCTGGTTGATCCTCACAACATTTCTTTGTAGATTTGCTCAGTAACAATTCTTTGTAGATTTGCTCACTGTATGTCCAGAAGGCAGAACAAGAATCAGTAAGATGGGCATTATGGAGTAAATACATTTTGGCTAGATATAATGAACAACTTGCTGACAATTTGAGCAGTCTAACATTGGAATGGTCTTGCCTGGTCAAATCCTTTTAAGTCTTCAGGAGTAGGAGATGAGATTCTAGAGATGCTGGAGAAGGGAGAGATGTTCTGGAGTAGATGATCTCCAAGGCCCTTCCCACTCAAAAAATGTTATAATTCCATTTACATTCCCCCGTCCAAGTAGTTGGCATGTGGTGGATATTTAATACGTGATACAAAGAAGTAAATGAGGTTGTAAAACAAAACTGGGCTCAGTAACCCATGTTTCCTGCATCTTTTTATTCTCAGTCTCAGTGGTGCCAACCAGGATTAAGTTAATAGGAACCATTATCCATAAGCCAAAAGCTGTGGAGTTATTTTGAATGGCTTTTATTTGTCTATTTTCACAGCACCTATCTCCTGGCAAGGTAGTACTCAGCGAGATCATATTTGGGACCATTATTTTGGGCGATTTCCTCTCTCCTTGACAGATTTCTGGGTAGATTCTTGAGTTCATTGTCAGGTCTGGAGTATAGTGAAAAAAAAGGGCTGGTGTTACAGAATCCTAACTGTTACCCAGGAATCCTCTGAGACTTCCCTCCAGCTGTGACCATATCTTTCTTTCTTACAGGCTAATGGCCATGTGCCCCAGGACCAAGAAGAAGTGACATGTGTGGAGAATGTAGCAAGTGCTCCTGTGGAGGATGAAACACAGGTGACTCCAAAGGTCCAATGATAGGCAAGAAAACCAGTCCGTGGGAGTGGCCCCTGGGAAATCCCATTCCTGTTGTGGAAAAAAATACTTCCATCCCATCCAGAATCTTGAAACAGTTACAGCTGTGGGAGGGGGCTTGGCTCCCTGAAGAGCTCAGGGGAATGTCTAGCTGAGGCTCTATTATAGTCACTCTGACACCTTTTGCTAGGGGTGGGAACACAGTGCCATGTAATGAAGTTTCCTTCCTCTTTCCAGCCAGTGCTGGAGAGAACATCTAGGAGCTCTAGTCTCAGGTCTCCCAGCAAAGGCCGGGGCCTGGGAAAGGCTTGTGAGAGTGGAGTACTGAATGCCAAGGACAGAACTTGGCCTTGGCACCGAATCTAGAACCCGGGGTCATGGCTCCGGAACTGTTTGGAAGTCAGAGGCTGGCGATCTAGGACCATCGCTGAGCAGAAGCAGTGCAGTGGGCTCTGGGCAGCGAGGCTGCCATCATCGTTTGTCCTTTGTGTTTTGCAGTCCATCGATTCCGAGGACAACTTGGTGCCGGGGCGGAGGGCCTCCCTGTCTGACCTGGTGAATGTGGAGGACATTGAGGCCCTCACTGTGCGGCAGCTCAAGGAGATCTTGGCCCGGAACTTTGTGAACTACAAAGGCTGCTGCGAGAAGTGGGAGCTGATGGAGCGGGTGACCCGGCTGTACAGGGAGCAGAAGGACCTCCAGCATTTGGGTAATGGGCAACTTTGGGGTGCTTGCTACTCTTAGATACTTTTCCTTCTGCTTTGATCTGTGTACTTCTGAACTCTTGAGACATTTCCTACACTTTTGAAATGGAAAGAGGAAAAAAAATATGCTATTTCTCCAGAGAGAGCTCCCTACACTGGGGATACTCCTAGAATGCTCCTACTCCACATATAGGATCTCTTCAGCAATCTGGAATGATGGCATTCCTGGTTTTTTTCCCCAGACCTATTCCAACTTGGTAGTTTTCCAGTACACACACTATTCCTACTTGGTTCAGGCAAGGTGCAACAAAGGGACCAAGGGTTTTCCTATGTTCTAGGCAAGGTAGGACGGGCAGACTCCTGTCTTAGTGACTGGCACCCAGGGTATGCCTATAGGGAAGGAAGTCAGAAGTCAGCTTGGGGAGAGGGAGGAGGGGCTTTTCTTGTTTACCATGTCACCAAATAACATCTTTCTTTTTTTTTTTTTTTTGGTTGCAGTATCTGGCACTGCAGATCAAAATGGTATGTCCTATTTATTTATTTACTTTTTGAGAATTGGCTTAATATTTTTCCTTTTCTTCTTCCTTCCTCCTTTTGATTTCTGTTAACTGCCTAAGAGGTCTGAGCATCTATGTATCACAAAGAATTGTATGGAAAATTTAGAGATAAGTAGGGCTTGTCAGCATCTTTTTGACATCCTCCTAACTCTTCCCCTGATGATGGAAGAACTGCAGTCGACCCTTGAGCAAGCTCATTTGCAAATCTCTGTGTTGCCAGAGTTCAGAAGCTGAAGCTCATAAAATATTGAACAAAGCTAGTGGTGACTTACATCACACTTACTCTGTTTTTCATCTTCTTGGCACTGAGGTGCTTCCGCTTCCCCCACCTTTCCCTGTGGTTGTGGACTGTGTGGGGCAGCCTTTGAGCCAGCTCTTAGGCCTTCTCCCTCCCAGCAGCTGGAGTGGCCCATTGTGCTGCCCACATGGAAGGCCCTGAGCTGTTAGAGCAGACTCAAAGGGAGAGGCACACAGGAAGAACAGAACACATCTCGGCCTCCCCGGACAGACAGGGGCTCTCGCCTTCCCTGCTGCCTGCCTTCTTCTGAGCCCGAACTTCCCCTTGCTGGGCTGCTAAGAAGGATCTGTTAGTCTGGAAAAGATCCCCATCTTGAGACAACCTTTTTCCTTGGCCTAACCAAGATAAGAGAAGTCGTCATTGAAATTCATATAATCTCCTTCCTCCTTTTGACTGCCAAGTAGAGTCCCCCAAAGCATTTCTTTGATGTTTTTGCCTCTTCCCACTGGCCATGTCCAGAAATGGAGGAGGAAAGGGGGAAGCAGAAGTAGCTTCAGGGCAAAGGTGGGGTAATGGTTAGTCTGCCAGAGGCCTGAGCAGGCCCTGTGTTGGTGGAGTACAGCTTCACTGAGCACTCTCCCTAATAAAGTTACTCAAGATAGGCTCTTCTTTTGGCTTTGGCCGGGCTGAGACAGCACCTCCAGGAATCGAGGCCCTAGATCTAGAACTGGGAGGGAAATCGCCCTTCATGGTTCAGTGGCTGAAACCCCGAAGCCCTGAGGGGTTGCTCCAGGCTGTGTCTGTTACCCAGGCAGTTGATGATGGACTGGAGTTTGAACCAAGACTGTCTGCCTCCAGGTCCCATGTTCTTCCCACTGTACCACATTGTGCCCTTCAGGAACATGGCTGTCCAGATGTCTCTTAATTTCTCTTAATGCTGTCTAACACTGCTCCAGGGGCCTCAACTACCATCAACTCAAACCACGATGTCCCTTTCCAGTTTCTTGTCATTAGTCCAGGACTCCCCTGCTCCTCCTGTGCATGTGCATGAGATATCCCTCAGCACGGTGCACCAAGTGTCGGGGCACACTGTCTCCTCCTACCCTGAAGTACAAGGTCATCTGGACCTAGCCAAGCACAGCCAGTACTACCTATTCATGGGCTTGTTTGCATTTTGCCAGAAAGATGGGAGCTGAGATTGCCGTAGACAAGAGAAGGCAGCCACAGTTTATCTTCCATTCAGTTGGCAAGACAGCCCCAAAAGTTGGGGAACTTCACAGCCCTGTCATTTCATAGGAGGAGGAGGAAGAGGAGGAGGAGGAGGAGGAGAGACAGGCTCAGAGAGCCTCCAAAATCAATCAGGGTTCTGAAGTGAATTAATTGGCAGAACTGGTTCAGGCATTTAGGTCTTTTGATAGCCAGTCCACACTGGCATCCTAAAGCAAACCTAACTCTTGGTGAGATCACCTGATTAAGGACGAAAACAATGAAAATTGTGCTGTGGGAGGGGGAAGAATTGGAGCAGAATGATTCCATAAACCTAAAAGCTTAAACTTGATTTTCCTACTCAGAAGTTTTCTACCTATCAAGCTTAAAAAGTTGGAATCTCTTTCCCTCGAACAAAAATGTAAAGGGACTCTCTTGTCACCCCTTGTAAAAACAGCTTTTCTTCTTCAACTTTCCCACTCTTTTGGAAAGAAGAGGAGAATAATTACTGCCATTCTGGGTCAGAGCGGTAACAGTCTATCGGTGCTGATGGTGGTGGCCCTCAAGGGACATTTTGCAGCGAAGCCTGTGGCTTTCTGGGACATTATTCTCAGAGGGTGGGGTCGGAAGCCTTCCAATGCCAGAGCTAGCAGATGCCCGTGTCCCCCCCCCCCCCCCCCCCCCCCCCCCCATCAGCTCTGCCAACAGCTTTCTGAATGACTCACTACTGAGCCTCAGCTTCAGGTTGCACTGGGCCACAGGTTTTTAACATAGGGTTTGTGGACAGATTATTTTGGGAGGATAGATTATTTAGTCTGTGAATTTAAAAAGGGAAAAAAAAAACTTTCTTTTCACTAATCTTTGGTTTCCTTTATAATCCCATATTTTTGTTGAATTTAAAAACATCCTGAGGAGTCCAAAGGCTTCCCCCACACCGCCAGTGGTCCCAAGTAGCGTCTCTCTCTTTTTGGTAAAATATTTAGGATTGAGTGACTTGCCTCCCAGAGTCATGCAGCTAGTAAATAGCAAGTGTCCGAGTCTGGATTTGAACTTGGGGCCTCATGACTCCAGGACCAGTGCTCTATCCACTCTCTCCATCTTTTAACTCACCTTAACCAGCCTACTCTATCTCTATTTCTATTGAAACTTTTCCTGAACCTATTTATATTTCCAAGTTGTACCTAATTTAGGGGTAACATCCCATTTGTCCCCAAACTAGTTTTCAGATTTCATGGGGCTCCTTTAACTGAATCTAATGATTGGGGTTCAGTGATGAGGCCGTCAGAGGAGAACCCAGAAGTGGTCCGGCTGGCTGGGCCGGTCGGGAGAGGCGCCTCCTGAAAGGAGCTGAGTTTGGGGCTCCAGGCCTTTGGCTCCCACGTCCTCCTTGACCTCTCGCCTTCTTTCTTTGTGTGTGTATAGGGGAGCCGGCGCCATCTAGTGCAGAGGAAAATCTATGTAAGATCTGCATGGACTCCCCTATCGACTGTGTCCTGTTGGAGTGTGGCCACATGGTCACCTGCACCAAGTGTGGGAAACGGATGAACGAGTGCCCCATCTGCCGCCAGTATGTGATCCGGGCTGTGCACGTCTTCAGATCCTGATGGCTGCGACCGTGCCCCTCCGTGCCTTCTGGGGCAGAGCAGTTCATTTGTGGTTTGACTGAGAAATTTGCAAAGTATCATCCTAAGGTCGTGGCCAGCAAGGACAGGAAGAAACCCTGGGAGCTTCCTGTTTGTCTGGTCATTTGTGCCCTTTTCACCACATTTTCAATCTCAGTGTTGGGATCTGATAGGGCTCCCTAGCCAATGGGGATTTATTAGCCCTGCTTGGGGCAGAAATCAAATGGGCTCAGTCCCTGTTTCATACGATCAATTGGTGACAATAAATTTGTGATGAACACAAACTTCCCAGCACTCAGACCATGTTGGAGTACTTTTTCCTCCCTTCAGTACAAATAGTTTTTAAGGATTTTTTTCTGCAGAATTATCCCACGCTATCGTAATTCATCCTTCTGTGGAGACAACTCAGTGCTGGCTTTTTAATCATTCAGAAATGTTGGGTTTTTTCCTATTATACACATGGCTGTGTTTTTTTGGTTTAATTCAGTCACTGCTAATTTCTCTCCTCATGTCTTCCTTTGGATTTTTCAGTTCAGAAGCATTAATGTCCTCAAGAGTGAGTAACTGGCTATAAATGCTGTCACTAAAACCAAAAGGACGGTGTGCTTATATTAGACATAAGCCATGATGTCTTTTCCTGTCCCATCTGTCATGTTGTGAGGAGGCAGAGGAAGCTCTGGGACCATGGGATCCAACTTTCCCCATGGATTTTGACTGACTCCTGTTTTGTTTTGTGCTGTTTAGTGCCTTAGACTGACAAGAAAACAAAATTTTTATGCCAGTGAGTCTTTTGCTCAATGAAGATGAATCTTTGAAATGTTAAGAAGCCTCAACATAAGTGTTGATTACTTGAGTGCATGATGGGAAGGTATTTGTGTCTATAAAGACTTGCAGTGACTTCTTGAGGCTGCCTGATTAAGCAGCATCACTCCCAAGATGGACTTCTCATTGTGAGGACTTTTTTTTACCTACCTTGGAAGCCAAAAAAAGTTTGGCTTGCACATGAAAGATGAAATTCTAAGGCCCAGAGAGAGGGGAAACTTGAAAGGCGGACTTAAAGTTGCCGTGCAAGATGTGGGTGGTTTACCTCTGTCCATCCCCTTGAGTGAAAGGAATGCCTCCTGCCGTTCTCTGAGCTTAGTCTGCTTGGTTCTCTTGTTTTCTGGTGCCTTGAATAGTCTCTGGGGACTCAGGTACAGGTTCTTTCTCAGCTGTCCTCCATCGGAGTATACTCAGTGGGACAGTTAGCACAAGATCTTGGACATGGCTTCTTTTCAGTGTGGACAGATGACAAGAAAGCCTTAAAACTCCCAGGTGTCTTGGGGGGAAACTCCTGATTCCTAGTTCTTTTCTTCTGTTGTTTCTGTTCAGCATTGGCAGAAAGGAGGACTGCTCTTCCTTGGCGGTTCATTTTCAAATCTGTCCAGTGGCTGATGGAGGAACAGCAACGCAGTGAGCAGGCTCAGCGTTGGCAGAGAGAGCCATTCTAGGAACTGTATTCTTCGGGGCTGGGCTATTTGTAGAAAGCTACCACAGCAAAGCACAAAGCAAACCAGGTGCCTAGTTACTTAGCAACTATGCAAAACTTAGCCACAACCAATCTTGGCCATCCTTAGCAGACCCCCACTGTGTGCAGCCTTGCTTGATCCCTTTAATCATAAAGGGTGAAAACTACTATTTTGGAAGATGAGGTGAAATTGCTCTCTCCTAAGGAGAATTGGTAATAATAGTACAGATTTTGTAATGATTTCCTTTCCTCTAACTTCCTTTGGAAAGAAGAGACAATTTCAGGAACTGTTGGCTTAAGTACTCATTTGTTTATTTGGACGTTAGATCAGGTCTTGGGGATCCCATTCAAGAAGCTTCATCCTTTTTGTCTTTCACTGCTTATAGCCTGTAGCATTTCTGAAAAGGGCTGTTCAGTTGTCAAGTGATTCCACTGTGAAATCAGTATGTATGCAAATCAATCATCATTTAGAAATAAGCTCAGAGCAGGAACAGGTCCTCTACCCGTTTATTATGCTTTCTTTCTCTTCTGAGATTGGGAACAGTGTTCTAGCTTTGGGGTTTAGGAGGTTTTCCACATGTTGAAAGTGGCCCTACCACTGGATGAACTGAGGATGGGGGCAGGCCTGCATAACCAGTTCCCCACTTGGTCATGAAGCAGAGCCCTACCAATTTTCAGTCTTGATTCCTACCAGACAGGTAAAAGTGAAATAAGTTTGTTTCTCCGGGGGTAGATTCCCGATTTGCAGGTTTATTAGAAGACCGTGATAACTTTAGCTCTATTTTCTTGGTGGGTGATTTTCCATCCAGGGAAATCCTAATCTTGTGCTAATTTTCTATTTTTACAGAATGGGGGGGGGGGGTGTGAGTCTATGACCATGTATGTCACCTTAGTGAGAAATTTGATTTTACTCCTGAATTACCTCCTGCTTCCCTCCCCATATCTTGGAGTACTTAACTTTCACTGCAATGGCTAATTACCCTTCCAACAGTTTCTTTATTTTTGATACAGTTGCTGAGATTTCTGATTGAGACTTCTAGAAAACTGTCTGGTGCACAGTCTAGTGGTATAGATGCATCCAAACTAAGAAAAAAAGCTGTTAATGAGTGCTTCATGTAAATTGTGTAAATTTAAGTCTTTTGAAAGTTTCTGAGCTGCTTGAAATAGCTGAAACTGAGATTCTCTCTGACTTCTAGTGGGTGTTAAAGCAAGCCGAAATGTGTATTTTTTTTTTTTTTTTTTTTTGGTTACAGAGTTGTGCTTTATAATTTTGTAATAAAGTTGAAATATGACTGAAGAAACCTGTCTTGATATCTGGTGTGATATTATTCAGTTAACCCGGTGGCACAGGCCACTTCTGCAGAGAACCTAGAAACTGGGTTATATGTACTTCAGTTAACATTAAGCTTTTGTGTGCAAGGCTGTGTATTTTGTACTTTGTACATTAGACTTTATAAATTAGTCTTCAGTGGTTGATGATTTCTTATCCTTCAGTCTTGCTTCCAATGAATGTCTGTAAATCAAACGTGCATTGGGCTTGCTGTTCACTGTCAAAGAAATCCTAGCAGCTCTACAAATGGCCCAACCCAGAGGTTAATTTTGAATTGAATGACTGCTTCTAAGTGGTTTGGAACTTGAATAGAAAAAAAAAATTTTTTTTTTTTATTTCTATATAATGTTTCATGTACTTTTAAAACATTCTGAGAAGGGATTTCTAGGTTTCACCAGACTGACTGCTACATGGGAACTGAGGCTCAGGCCAGCACTGGCTTGGGGGGAAGGAAGAAGGGTAGAACATGAACATGGACATGCACAGCCCTCCAGATGGTTTGAAAAGTCTCCTTGGGGCAGAGGTGTCGGGCATCTTTAGGCATTGTCATGAAATACAAGGAGCTTGGTAGAGGATATGACAAAGATGCCTCCAGGGGTGTGAGGGTGGATACTTCTGCCTGTGCCTTAATGGTGGGGTGGTAGCAGCACGGGGGAGTGGGAAGGGCACTGGATTTATGAGCCATAAGACTGGAGTCCAGATTCTCAAGGGTGAATCATCTTGTTCCTCTAGTTCTTGGCTTTTTTTTTCTTATCATTAAAGCACTTCCATTCTCCTCATTTCTGCCTTTCATGTGACAGATGAGGAGACCGAGGCAAACAGGTCCAGGGTCACACAGCATCTGTGAGCATCTTAGGCCAGATTTGAATTTGGGATGACTCATCTTGACTGTTGGCCTGATGCACTGTGGTGCTACCCCAATGATTAATTAGAAACCAATGGCTGGGGATAGCTCACCCTGTACAATGGCCCCCAAAGTAGCTTCCTCCTTTCGGTTTTACTAGCGTCATTCATTATTCCCCTTTTCTAGATGAATTAGTTCAGTAAGGCACAAGACGTTAAGAGCATTGCAGAACACAAAGTTGCCAGACTCTGACTTTAGATACAGTTTTCATGCTGCTTCTATAAATGACCTATTGCTCCAAAATGTTCTAAAGCAGAGCTAATAAGTGGGCTCATGGGAGGAGTGGAAGGCAGATTAGGAAAACATCCCATTCACTTAGTCTGGCATTAGTGACTGCTGTCCTTCATGAAATAATCTAGGAATTCTCCCATGGGGAGTGGCACACGAATCCTAAGAGGAACCTGCCTCTGCCTGGATGATTTGGGCAAAATGTCTCATGTTTCCTGGGAGGAAATACGGGCAGGCGTATGGCTCCCAGACCAACTTGCCCACGGCATCAATGTAGGATGCTTCAGGCTGGCATTGAGGGAGAGCTGAATCCAAACTCTTGCCATATCTGTAACCTTCATTATCATGGGCAGCTTATACCATCTTGTGATGGATCTTACTAAAATTGTGGGGGGATTGGGCTTAGTTCTTGTCTTCCAGCTCAGCTGATCCTATGGTATTTGGGACACAGAATGGAAGAGACTGACTCAGCTTCATAGGAGAGTTTGGCCTGTTTCAGCCAGAAACAATTTATTTATTTATTTATTTATTTTATTTATTTTTGCTGAGCCAATTGGGGTTAAGTGGCTTACTCAGGGTCACACAGCTAGGAAGTTAAGTGTCTGAGACCACATTTGAACTCGGGTCCTCCTGACTTCAGAGCCAGAGCTCACTTTACTGTGCCATCTGGCCCACTAACAACATGACTACCAGTCTAGCTTTCTCTTGGGGGGGGGGGGGGGGGGGGGGGGGGGGGGGGGGGGGAGCGCGCGTCTCGTGCTTGCCATGGGGGTTTGGGGCCCTCAAGCTCAGCCCATGGCACAGAGGTCTGGAGCAGCTGGCCCACCTGAGCTGTGCCCAGCTAGCCTGGCAAGGAAAAGTTTGTAGAGCCGGGACTCCAGACCCTGCCTCCTGTTTGGGCACAAACTGATGAGTGCAGGCAACACTAACAAGCACTCTTAAGAAGGACCTTTCCGCATCCAAAAAGCCCCCAAGGTGGGAAACCCCAGGGGCGGCATCTACTTGCCTCCTGCTGCATCTTCCTCACCATGAGCACCGGTGTCAGGGTGGCCAAACAGGCCATGCCCGCCCCACAGAGCCGCGCTGACACAAGGCAGGGTCTTTCAGAGGAGTTTATTCCACTAATCTTTTAAAACTGATGCCCCCACAGAGGGCGGGCCAGACTACAGCCATCTGCATTTTGCTTTTTTGGGAAAAGTACTTTGCCAGTCAGTCTTTTTAAAATACCTTTTAAAAATATTGAGTGAATAATGGTGAGAAAGGGCAGAATGGCCCTCCCCGGGCCTCTCTGCCCACCCAAGAGCACCAGGACAGGAACCGGGCAGGAGGGTGAAGCCGCTCTCAAGATCAGTTATACAAATACCTGGGCTTCTCAGACACAAACGAGAACAAGAAAGGACAGAGCCAGCACCTGGATTGCCAAGGCCTCTCCAGACAAGTAAGGGAAATGGGTTTTCCTCCTTCCTCCCCATCACCCCCACGTTCCGGCTCTGAGGTCGGGGGCACGGTTCACGTCTGCTCTGGGAAGACAAGGCTGGAGCACCTCGGGGAGGATCCTCGCAGCCTTTCTGTCCTTGGTTGCCTCATGCCAGGGGCCTCAATGTCCGCCCCATGGGAGATATGGGAAGGGAAGAGTTGACCTCGGGCCCTAGCAAGGTGCCACCAGCCTCCTTTTCCGGATACACGCCCAGATCCATTCAGGAGAAACCTGCTGGGCCTCAGGGCTCTTGTCCCCACTGCCCACCACGTGAGTGGCAGAGGCCATGTCGTATTCTTGGACCAGATCCCCATTATAGGCCACGAAGTAGCGGCGGAGCTGGCTGAAATCCTGCGTGGAGGGCGGCAGGTAAAGCCGCACACCTGTGAAGATGTCCAGCAGCGTCTGCAAGTACGACAGTCCAAGGCAGTGAAAGAGAGGGGTTAATGAGGGCGTGGGGAGAAGGTCCTTGCCAGTCAGTGTCCCCTGGGGGATGGGCCTGATGCGGCACAGCCTCAGGGAAGCCCGGCCCCAGCCCTCTCCAGAGAACGGCCATTCCATCTGCCGAAAGAGGAGGCCTCCTGGGGCCGGCAACTCCACCTTAGGAGAAGGGGCTTGAAGTCTTCCCTGGAAAAACTTTTAGGCCCTAAGGGAACAATGCAAATGGCAGCAGAAAAGAAGGAAGCAAGAGCCCTGAGAGGGCAAGGTGGCAGCGTGCTGAGGGGGAGAGAGAGGTGCCCTTCGACTGCTGTCCAGAACAGGCAGAGACACGGGCAGTGAGGACACAGGGATGCCCAGGCTGGGCCCCTGCCCTAGAGTGTCAGGCAGCCCTGTCAGCCTCACTCAGGCCCCCTAGTGCCAAGGGGGCAGGTGGGAGTTCCTGAACACAGCTCAGAGGGAGAGGAAGATTGTAGGTCAGAACTGGGGTGGGGAGGGAGGGGAAGGGGGCCTCCCGACCTTGTACACACAGTCACAGGCCTATTCTCAGCTGTACTTTAGCCCTTTAATGGAAATCACAAGTCTGGTTAAATGGCTGCCGAGCCTCGAGCCTGGCTGCTCTACTTCCTGCCTGCGTGCACATCTCTCCTTCCTCTTTGCTCTGCAGCCAGTCTCCTCTGCAAGGCAACGAGAGGCTTCTGAGTCCTAGGGGGGGGCCATCCCCCACTGTGCACACCCATGCCCGGGAAGTCCTGGCCTGGGGGGGGCCTGTAAGTTTTTTCCTATTGTTCCCATCACACTGTGGGGTGGGGTAGGGAATGATTGGGGCCTGGGACAGCCCCAAGAAGAGAAAGCTCAATGACTGGCTTTTTCCCCCCCTTTCCCCCTCCCACCAGGCCCTGGTCATCACCTTCTTTGGGCTTGGGTTTCCTTCCTCGGGGGCCTTCCTTTTCTCCCCTTTCCTCTCCTCCACTTTCCCGGGGGGAGGTTTCATGGTGGGCTTGTTGCCTGTGAGGAAGAGAAGGGAAGGGATGAGTGCACTGGACCCCCTTGGGCAGGCTAGTGACACCTACAGATTCTCAGAATCGCAAAAAAACCCGATGATTAACAGTAAAATACGTTTGATCACAAAGGAAAAACCAATCATCAAATTAAGTCATCAAAATATTTTTTAACAAAATTTCCCAGATGGACTTGGCTCTTCTCAATGATGCGATGATTCCAGGCAATTCCAACAGAGTGGGGATGGGAAATGCCAGTCACATCCTGAGAGAACCATGGACCGAATGTGGATCCAAGCATTGTATTTTCACCTTTTTTGTTTGTTTTTTCTTTTTTATGTTTTTTTCCCTTTTGGTCTGATTTTTCTTGCATAACATGACAGATATGAGAATACATTTAAAGGGACTGCAACAGATTTAACCTGTGTCAGATTGCCGGCTGCCTTGGGGAAGAGAATGGGAGAAAAATTTGGAAAACAGTCTTAGAAAAATGTTACACGTGTGTGGAAAAATAAAATCCTACTGAAGTTTAAAAAAAAATTTCATAGAGCCTAGTTTGAGATTAAGAATCCAGGCTCTAAAGGCAGAAAATAACTCCCCACCCCCCCACTCCCACCCCATTAGAATAAGGTTGAGAGCCTGATGCCGTCCTCTGCCTGGGCACCAGTCAGGCTTTTTGACTGTTGGGTAACAAAATCTTCCCCACAATTCTGTGCTGGGGAGGACAGCTGGTGTGGCTCAGCCTCCCCAGGATCCATCATTCTGCACAGACAAATACTCAGCCCCCAGACTCGGCGGGAAGCTGCTATGGAACATAAATGAGGATGCCCAAGGAGGCTGGCTTCTGAGCCCCACAGAGAAAGGCCCGGACCAGCCCAGGGGACAGCACTGGGCCTGGAGGCAGAAAGCCAAGTTCAAATGAGACCTTTATAAAGCATTTCATTACCTAACGGCCCAGCACTTTAATGACAGTTATGACTGCTTAGCTCTCGGGCCAGGCTGCAGCCATGCTGTTCCCTTCCACCTTCCCCTGGCTGCCATCTTACCTGCTTTACTCGGAGGGCCATTCATCTTTCTTTCTGCTTTTTTGGCTGGGCCAGAGGCCTTATTGGGAGAGGCTTTGGAGGCTTTTCGAGAGGTGGAAGGCCCCATGTTGCCCTCATTCTCTCCACTGCTGCTACTAGTCACCGAACTCCCCTCATCTGCAGCCACCACAGTGAAGTCGGCCTTTTCCTTGGAGAGCTGGTACAGCTTCTAAGGAGGAGGACAAACCCCCCAGACTGTGAGCAAGGTGTGGCTGGCAGCTCCCAATGGGGGGGTTGGCCGCCCTGTTCTGGGATGCCCCCCAACTTAGAGAGGACCTAAATCACTCCACGCCACAGTGCAGTGAACTGGGGGGAGGCAGGAGCTGGGCTTCCCTCCCTCTGCCTTTCCTCAGCTTCTCTTGGGACCAAAGCCGTTCAGTGCAATCTGACTCCACCTGTGTGTGAACAAGTGGCCCCTTCTGTACCCCAGGCTGTCCTCAGCGTCCCCCCTGTATTTGGGAAGCTCAGCCCCTCAGCCCCTTGGGCCGTCTCCCAGTGTGTCTGGCCCTGCTGCGGCTCCTCACCTGCAGCCCCCTGCCCATGGGCACCCTGTCGTGTTCCCCTCCCCGTTTCCAGCTCCCTCAGGTGCCTTACAGCCAGGGATTCTCTGACGAGCATCTTGAACTTCACCCACCTTACAAGACAACCCTCCAGAGAGGTCCCACAGGGACTCAAGGAGAAGGCTCTCCTCTCTATGGAGACAGCAACCCCCTGCCCCTCATCTTCCATGAGACAGAGGAAAGTAGCAAAGACGGCACTTTATGGGACTAGGCTGGAGGGCCTGAGCCATCCCAATTAACCAGTGCACCGGGTAGAAGAGGGGCCCTGGGGAGCCCAAGTACCTTCAGCTGTGGGAGGTTGGTGGCCGACTTCCAATCTTTATCATCACGAATGCGGGTGCAGCGGGGGAAGCGGATGGAGATGCCATCGGCTGTGTGGGCCTCGGCCTTGGAGAACTCTGCCCCTGTGATCTCCCAAACAGGAGCTTTCTGCAAAGAGGCAGGGAATTAGTTGGGGAAGAGATCATTGTGGGCCAGGCTGAAGAGGGAAGGAGGCAGCATGAGGGCAGTACCTTTGGATCCGGGACGATGAAGTCAGGGTAGTAGTTCTTATTGATTTTCAGCCAACTGGGAATCTTACTGGGATCCTAGGGATCAAGAGCAGAGATGCCAATTAGCCTTCTCACTGTGGTTCACCGTTTTACTGAAGGAGGGAGTGGATTGAGGGGAGCTAATTTATATATGAGCCAGGGTCAGACTTAATTTTCAGTGTTAGTGGGAAGCATCAGTCCAGAGGCTCCTTCCCAGAAGGCCGGTGGTCAGCGGTCTGCTCTAATGCTGCTGCTTCTTCCTCACTCCATTTGCAGACCCTGCTGCCCCCTACCTTGCTGATCTTCACCATGTCCAGCTCATTCTGCAGGCGAGCGAGGGTGGCGTCGTCGTGGCCGCCGGCGCACTTGGTGACAGTGCACCACTTCTGGCTGCTGGGGTCATAGCAGCCCATCAGGAAGATAGACATCATGCCCCCTAAAGGAAGGATGGGACAGAGGAGGATGGCCCTGAGGGACAAATGCTTTTAGCCAAGGACACTCAACCAGGCAGTTCAGGTGGCTGAGTCCTTGGGCGTGACTCCCCCCTCTCTGCCCCAGGCCCAGATTTCCCTTCCAGGCTGGGCAGCAGCCCGTCGCTGACTCGGACAAGTAGAGGGGTGCTCAGTTTCTTAGGGAAGAATGACCAAGCAGACTTCTGATGCAGCCGCAGCTCCCAGGGCTGTCAGTTTTGCCTCTGGGATATGGCCCAGGCAGGTCATCCACCAAGGTCTAGCCAGGAAACAGCCCCCCTTCCAGCCAGGTGCCCTCCCCCCAACAAGGATCCCCAAGCACAGCCCAGGGAGGGTCAGACTGACCTTTGTTCCCTTGCCCATAGAAGGCTCCAAGGACCACCAGATCTGCCGTGTCTGCCATGGCCCCCTCGTTCAGGTAGTCCTTCTTCACTTTTAGCCAGTGCCGCTTCCCTGGCTCATAAGTACCCTGAGGAAGACCAGAGGGGTACAAAATGCTGTGGTCCACATACCAGGCAAAGGAGAGTCTCTTGAGATGCTTGATGAAAAAGATCTGGTGGGCTCCACAATGGGCCTGTACTATATATATAAACTGCCCCCAGAGATTCTGTCACCTACAAATCCTGCTCATTTCTGTACAGCTTTACAGTTAACAGAATGTGCTGCCATACGTTCCTATTTAATCCATAACCACCCTGTAAGTTTTTGTCTCTATCTCAATGGAGATTCCGAAAGCTTAAGACTTGTTCTCAGTAAAAACCAGGAATACAATTCCCAGGAACTTGCTTCCATCTGCCACTCCCAGGCAAGAACAGTTGGAGGTGAGGCTCATCACAGGCAGAGGAAGCAACCAGAAATCTCTTGGGTAGAAAGCAATACCTCACCTTCACATCTTTTAGCACCAGTCCTTCCAGCCCTTCCCGGATGACACGATTAATCATATCAGCCAAATCTGAAGCTTTCTGTGGGACAGAACAAGAATGTGTTACATCAGTTTGTGGGTAGAGAATGGCTAGGGATTTCTGTTTCCTTTCTAACTTCTCCTTTTCCTCCCAACCCAGCTCTCCCTACTTTTTTAGCATCCAAATTAATCAACTGTCTACCAGGAATCTGGAGGTCACAGTTTGTGCCTTTGAGCAATTTTCCTTGTACCCTTTTCTCTTATTTTTATTTTGTTTTAATTTTTTAGGTTGTATATGTATATATTTAAAAAAAAAAACAACATATTTCCATTCGAGTAATGTTGGGAGAGAAAAATCAGAACAAAAGGGAAAAACCATGAAAAAGAGAAAAAAAAAGGTGCCAATTGTGTGCATATTGATCCACATTCAGTCTTTACAGTTCTCTCTTTGGATACAGATGGTGTTTTCCACCCAAAGTTTATTGGGATTGTCTTGGATACTGAATTGCTAAGAAGAGCCAAGTCCATCACAGTTGGTCATTATATAATCTTTTTGTTGCTGTGTGTAATGTTTTCTTGGTTCTGCTCACTTCACTTAACATCAGTTCATGTAAATCTCTCCAATCCTTTCTAAAACCATCCTGCGAACAATAATATTCCATAGCATTCATCTACTATAACTTATTTAGCCATTCCCCAATTGATAGGCTTCCACTCAGTTTCCAGTTCCTTGCCAGTCCAAAAAGGGCTGCCACAAACATTTTTGTACATGTGGGTCCTTTTTCTGATTTTATAATCTCTCTGGGCCAATAGTGGCACTGCTAGATCAGAGGGTATTGCATGGTTTTTATAGGTCTTTGGGCATAGTTCCAAGTGAGCATCTCCCTTATTACATGAGAAAATATAAACCAATGAATCAGAAACCAAAATAAAATAGGATAAAATAAAATAAAAATAACTTCACAGGATCATTCAGAGGGAGCTGCCACACTGCTGATCAAGTGAAATATATATGTGTCAACTCCCTCCTGGGCAAACTGCACTAAGGAAGTGTTCCTACTCACTGTGACGTGCTTCATTTCAGAGAAAAGGATCCGATTGGGGATTTCAACCATGTTGTCATGGAGAAACTTCCGCCGTTCACACAATGGTCTGTAGGAGACAAAAAAGAGGTCAGGCTGGCCTTCAGAATACAGTTATGTCATCCTGGAGACTGTTCTGAGTAGGACCCAAAGGAAGAAAGGGAACAACCAAATTCAAGGTGACTCTTAAATCAGCCACCTCTGGTGACTCTTAAATCAAGAGCACTATGTCTGTGGTCAGCTCCTTTGAATCCTTCACATGACTTCCCTGAAGAATTGCCCACCTCAAGCCCTCCATGATGTGGTTGCTCAGTCCCTACATTCTACCACGGTGCTCCCTTCTCTGAGGCAGAGAAATCAAGGTGAAAGCACATGGGCTGTGGTTTCCAGAAGTCCAGTCCTTCTCTGCTGGCTTCAGAACTAAAGTTGGACTTTGGGGTTTCAGAATTCTCATCAAGCACACCCACCTGTCCATCAGGCTGATGTCATTGAAGTAGATGCAGTCAAACACAAATAAGCAGACGTTGGCATCCTGGAAAGCTGCTTTCTGAAAGGGAATTCAACATGACTAAGGCTGACAGGCTCTCCAGCCAGCCACCTCACTGCACAACATGGTGACCAACACTTGGAGGCAGCAGCTGTTATGAGGTGCCCACAGGGAAGCTCCTGGAAAGGCCAGTTTATGCTCTGGAAGGTCATGGCCACACAATCCTCAGCTAATCCCAATCACACATGTCCCATTGGATTGATGTTGAAAAAATTATTCTCCCAATATTTACTTTCTTTTTTCAGAGAGAACCAAGAGATCATCATTTATGAACTGAGGGATGACTTCAGAATCATTTACCAGCAAAAATGAAACTCCACTCAAAGCAAAGATGCTTTACATACAGAATAAGTCAACAGAATATACTTGTGTAAGTGCACACACACACACACATATATATCCATATACATACAGTCTGACAACTGCCATGTTGTACCTTATGCACACCCAGAGTCCCAAAGGGCAAAGGTTTGCTTGTTTTGGTGTCGATCAGAAGGACCTCGGAGTCTAGGATCATGCTCTGGCCCCCTGGGAATGCCTGAGGGATGTAGTCCTTAAAATGGGCCACCTAGAGACAGAAAGGCAGTATAGCTCAGAGGGCTTCAGGGAGAGGATGAATGGGCCATAGGCAGTCTCCCATAGGGATGGAGAGTTTAAGGAAAGGAGAAATTTTCATGAAGGGGAAGGAAAAAAATTAATAAATGGAAGCCAAGGTTCATTTACACATTAACTGAATCAGACATGATTTTAAGCCTTTATGTGTATTCAGTATTATAATGTCCAGCTTTTCAGCTGGTAGTATACATTTATAGTTTCCAGATGAAAGCCATAATAAATATCACTGAGCACCTAAGGAAAAGGGAGAGCCAAAGGCTTTGGGCCCAGGTACCTTCATTCTGAAGACGCATGGTTCATCCTTTTCCATTCTGGGTCATGTGAGGTACCCATTTACCACCAGGCATCAGTGGAGAGTTCTGTATTGGTGTGGTTTGGATGGCAGCAAACAAACTTATCTAAGCTAAAAGTGCCTGCCAGGAGGGCCCTTGGTCCCGCTTTGGAGCTCCCAGCACAAATGGTCCAATTTCACGTAAGCAACTGGTGACAAGGCTGGACAAAGCCTCGGTCCTCAGTTCGGACAGTGCTCTCCCGTCTGGAGGCTCCCTGACTAGGCTCAGTGAAAGGGCTTCTGAGGACTCAAAGGGGCACTTACTTTGTGAGGTAGGACAGGCTTGAGGCTTCGGCTGAAGTAGCTGAACTGATCCCCCTTCTTGTGCACCTGCACTCGCTCCCCGTCATACTTGATCTCAGAGAACATCCCATTGGGACACTTCTTCATTGCATATTCAATGGATTTGCAGGCTTCAGCCTGAGGGGAACACAGGAGGAGACAGTTGGGAAGAGGCAGGAGTACAGAAAGGCTCCATGGGTTTTCACATGGGTCTTAACTGTGGATTCCTCTGAGTGTGGGGTAAAGACAGTCTGAGGGGGCTGAAGGTGGGAGAGGAGTATCTTACATGGTAAACTCCTCACCTACTGTGGAGAGGAAATGTGGCTAGTCCACCAGGAGTGCAAAGTGCTACTGAATGCAGGCTGGTCCTTCAGATGACATCCCTGCAGCTTGTCAGGACCTCTCTTAACTTAGGGTCACCTTTATGCTACACGGAGGCACTGGAGCTCAATTTAAAAACTCAGATATTGGGGTTTACTCTCCAGGAGAATCACTGTCTACTTTGTACATAAATGAGCAGTTTTCAAGGAACTACAACACAAGGTATACTTAAAGTCATACTGAATGTCATTTAATCATTTTTAATATATCAAAAAGTACAAACAATGCTCTTTAAAATTGTTGCAGGCTTCAGGGTCACTGTTATGAATATCAGTTTGCTGTGTGACACATGCACACTAGTGCATGGCCTGCTTCACAGACTGTCACCAGATAAGTCTCCCTCTTTTTAAGTCAATAGTATAGTGGAAAGTAAATGGACTGGGACTCCAAGGAGCTGGGTCCTCTGGGTGACTTTGGGCTGTTCTCACTTCCAGATGATATCTGAGGGGACTTTCTCCTTTCTTCCAAAACAGGCTTCTAATTACATGAACCGATCTGTGGTAACACGTGTCTGACCCACCCATGGTCACGGTTCCTCAACAGGCAGAAAGCTGCACAGATCCTTGAGGCCGCAAAGCCCCGAGAATGCCCGACACTTCTGAAGGGAAACTACAGCTGTCACCACATCAGAACCAGGGACATCTCAGACCCCAACCCCATGATCCACATTCAACATGCCCCATGTCAACTCAGCCTCCCACACTTCTGGATGTAGTTATTAAACACCATTTCCATGTTAAAGTCGAGAACGATGAATTGGGGGATAAGAGCTGGGTGGATGAGACCACCACATGGAAAGCCTCCTGGATCCAGGATCCCTTTCTTTCTCCATCTTGCTTAAGAGCACATATTCCCTGCCTCAAACATAACAATCTGGGCCATAGAGAAGTCCAATACAGAAAAGAGCAAAACAAACCAACCCTACATTCTTAACAAGGCCAGGGAAGCCTCTTTAGCTATTCAGGAAAATCAAACAGTCATCACTGGCAAATGCAGTACTGGAGAGCCTTTTAGGTTGAAGTTCTGCTAAGTCTGCAAGACTTCCTGGTAGTGAATTAATGTGATGGGAAAAGCATGAGATCAGAAAAATAAATCACATTTCCCATGAAATGAGCAGATGCTGCAAAGAACCTCTGTCAAGCCAAGATCCCCCATGTCCAACTATTCTGGTGTTGGGGGCACAGATCTGTCTCTGATCTACGAGAAGTGCAGGCAAAGCAGGAACCCTGGTGGTACAAATGAACTTCCAGAGCCCCTTAGTCATCCCTGTTTTTGACTCGGGCTCCTGGGGAGTGCCTGAGACCAGCCCAGAGAATTAGGCCTAGAAGAGACCCCACCCATTATTCAGTCCAAGCTCTCATTTCAGAGGAGGAACAGGAAACCTAAGAGACAGCAGGGATTTGTCCATGGTCATACACATAATCTATATAGAACAAGGACTAATCCTCGAGTCCCTGCTCCAAGGCTACGTCATATTTTTGGTCTCCCTCAATTGTCAAATGGGAAAGTCACTCTTGTCCCTACCCTTGCTGTCTCTTCTAGTCTCCAGGAATGTAAGGTCTTAGGCCTTTAAACTGCTCTAAGTATCTTTGAACCAAAACAATGGGGCAGGGACAGCCCCTGAGTCTGCCAGGGTTAGAGAGCTTTCCTCACCAGCATGGGCTGCACGGGGGTCATGAGAGCTGCCTGGACGCTGAGTGCCCGTTTCATTCCCGGTGCCTTCTCGGACTCCTGCTGGTTTGCCAGGACACGTTCCACCACATCCTGGAGGTTCCGCGAAGCCTTGAAAGCTTCATAGGCATTCGGATCCAGGGCATCTAGCCTGCCCAAAGAAGGGGAGATGGATTCCCAAATCAGCTCCTTCCAGGAATGAGAGCTGACACCCTGGATGAAGAAGACCACTGCAGGCAAAGGCGGAACGCTCCACCTGCTAACAGGGTCTAGAGAAGGGCCTGTACTTTGTGCCAGAGGAGGAGCCCCAGGCAGGGGACAGAGGCCCAGCCCACTCCATTCTGCCACCTGCAGGGTGTCCACCAGGCAGAGGGCATGGTACTTACACATGCTTGGCACCCGAATTCATCTTGAGGTCATGCTTAATGAGTCTGATGATGCACTTCAGGTCATTGGCTGTGCACCTAAAGGGAAATGAGGGTTTCTCCCTCTGAGCCATGCCAAGGGGCCATGCTCTTCTGGGACATTAGCTCTCCGGCCCTGGCCTGCCGTCCGGTCCCCACAGTGGCACTGGGCTCTCACCTGGAGGCAATGTCCTGCAGCACACTTTGCTGGTCATCCTCTTTAGTGAGTTTGGACAACTGCAGTAGGAACTCGTCTACTTCCTGAATGGTGAGAAGGCTCTTGGCTGCAGGGGGGAAGGACCGGCTCTGCTCGAAGAACACGCGCACTGTCTCGGACACGTCTCCCTGTCTCCAGAAACCAAAATGCCACCACCACAATTCACTAGCAAGGCTGAGCCAGGGCGAAAATCTGCAGCCATCCCCCCAAATTCTCCAAGCAAAAAGCCTCTCTTCTTCAGGATGAGTCACCCTACCGCCAAATTAAGCAAAAGTAGCTGTCTGTCTGCATACTGACCTGCTCCAAGTCCCGGACCATGTCATCCTGACTGCAGTTAAAAATCCGACTGAAAAGCTTCACAATCTGTTTGTCATTCAGGTTATAAACGCTTTTAATGACCCCCGGCAGGAGCAGCTTCACTGTCAAGTACACATCGCCATGGAAACCATCTGGAGGCAGGAGAAAAGGAATTCCGCATGGGAGTTGGAACTTGCTTCAAAAACATAAAAGAAAAAAGGGAGACTTCCGGGGTTAAGCAGGGAAGACTATGATGAACTGGGCGTTGTGCACTTTGGGATTTTGAACAAGTCACATGTTAGTCCTATAGCCATCACCACAATAGGAGAGGAAAGAGAGGACCAAGTGAATTCTTTAGACAGAAGGCAGGGGAATTGAGCTAAAGTGGGTCAAGTCTCATACCGCCGCCCGATCCTTTCTGAAGAAAGTCATGGATGATCTGGGTCTTCACGTTGTAGCTGGGCTTGTCAGCCACCATGGCACAGAGTTTCCGAAACTCCCGCAACAAGCAGTCCTTGTGCTTTGGGTCACACTTCCCAGCTGACAGGGTGGTCTTGGAGGGAGGGTTTGAGAGGGGTCCCTCAGAGGTGCTTGGCTTAGCTGTTAGGAACATAAAGAAATGGAAGCAAAAAGAGATTACTGCCTTCTCCTCACCAAGGCTGACCCAGAGTGCCAGGGACATTTATGAATTGAAA
The DNA here is from genome assembly GCF_902635505.1 of Sarcophilus harrisii. Taxonomy (NCBI): domain Eukaryota; kingdom Metazoa; phylum Chordata; class Mammalia; order Dasyuromorphia; family Dasyuridae; genus Sarcophilus; species Sarcophilus harrisii. Next base: position 429,200,228 of record NC_045429.1, read on the forward strand.
TACTTATGAAATTTCTTCTATGTGCCAGGCACTGAGATATCTTAAAAAATTAAATTTGTTATCCTTTCCCCCATGAAGATTATCACATACTAGAGGATATAAAACATAAATAGCTCAAACTGCAAAATCAGAACTAAGGGCATAAAAAGATTCTCTTTAAAGTGTTAAGAGAGACCTACAGTGGGAACACATCATTCCTAGCTGAGGGAAAGATTGGGGAGGTTTCGAAGAGGAGAGGAAGTAGCACTGGAAGAACCTTTTATAAGATAAAATTTCAGTTAGTAGAAGGGAATGGACAAAGGAGCAAAGGAGAGAAGGTGGAAAAAACACAGTATTCTAGTTAAGTAAAGCAATGGAAAGAATGGGGGGGGGGGGGGGGGCGGCGACAACAAATAGCAAAGTTCATATTCTTACAGCTGCTGGAGAGGTAGGCCAGCATCAGATTACAAGAAGCTTTGGATACAAGGGCCTTTTGTTGGGAAATAAGAGGGAGATGGAGACGGTTGCTGTGTAATGGAGCAGCATGAATGAATGCATCATGAATAGTCTGATTAGCAGTGGAATGAAAGACAACTTGGAATGGGGAGAGGGTAGAGCTGAGAAAACCGTCCCCTTACCTGGGAAGCTGATACTTCCCAGAATCCCTCTCTTCTTTCAAGACAAAGCTCTAGCATTGTCTTCTCGGAGAAGCCTTTATCAAAGCCACAGCTAATGTGTCTCCTCCAAACTCCTATTTCCTTGTGCTTATTCCAAGTATACTTATTTATGTCTAAATATCTCCCCAGTAAAACTGTAAATTTTGTATCCAGTGCCTAAGGATATGAAAGGAGGCATTTAGTCAATACTTGTTGACTGAGTAAAGGCTTAACTTTAAAGTACTGTATTATACTAAGTACTGTACTGTACTAAGTATGGCCACAGGGACTGCAAGTGTACAGTGGACAGGAGAGGGACTATTCTGGGGGAGTGGCAGTGGGGCTGGATGGAAGAACTGTAGACAAAGAATGTGACTGGTTGTTAAGAGAAAGATGAGTCGAAGACCAATAAATCAAGAAGCAAACGCATATTAAGAGCCTTTAGTCAGACACAGCACTAAGCACCGGGTATACAAATCCAAAAGGGAGACAAATCTTGCCCTCAAGGAGCTTCTAGCCATGATCAAGAGCAGCTGTGTGGAGAATGGACTGAAAAAAGAAGAGACTTGGAAGTCTGGAGACCACTGTGACAGGTGGGAAATAAGGTGCTGATGGTACAAGTACAATTAAGGGAACAGTTTGTGGCATAAACAAATTAGGTTCAAAGAGAAAATTAAGACTGAAAAGATGAGAAACTGTGTTAGGTGAAAAGTGGTGCCAACCAATAAAAAGTTAAGTCAGAAAATGTTTTAGGGTAAAATGGACTAATGAGAGAATGTTAAGTACTCCATTTTTACTTTAAAGACACACACACACACACACACACACACACACACACACACACACACTGACCTGACTTCTAGAGAGCAAAGAAAGTCAAACAGGTGACTGATATACACCCTACACCTTCTTACAGAAGAACTATGGTTCAATTTTATGCTCCGGAAATCCAAAATTGAAGAATCAGACCAATATGAAAAATAATTGCAGCTCCCCCAATTTCCATCCTTTCCCAACTTACTGTACTTTCATAATGAATAAAGGATGGTCAAAAAAATAACTTCCTGCCAGATCCTAGAAGAATTTCCAAACCAAATTATTAAGTGTTTTCCCTTTTCCCCTCTCATTTCCATTTGCAAAACAAATTTAATTTTGTATGCTGGTAGCAATATCATTAGCAAATTTGCTGCTGATGCAAGCTGTCCCTTTGTTTAATTTTTTTTTTTTAAAACAAATTCTTAATCCATTCTCATTTGCAATCTACTGTTTTTTTTTTTTTTGGGGGGGGGGATTCATTTCTTTTTCTTTTTTAAAAATAGCTCTTTATTTACAAAACATATGCATGAATAATTTTTCAACATCGACCTTGCAAAACTTTCTGTTCCAACTTTTTCCCTCCTTCCCCCCAACCCCTCCTGTAGATGGCAGGTAAGGGCTATTGTTTCAAAGAACATCCTTCAAGGTGACAGAGAAATCTGAGGAAGAAACTTTAGGGTCAATGCTCAGCCATGTTTCAGGACAAATGGGACCTCCTGTATAATAAACACGAAATTTTTCTCATTCTATATCCTGGCATGACTGGGTCTTCATCAGTATTACTCTCTCACCTCTGAAATTCTATCATGGTCCACTCTTCATAGAAGCACAACTAAAAATCCTATTACAAGACTAGCCTCTGTTTAAAATAGCTCTTTCTTGACATTGTAATTATACTGTACTAATCTCACCATAAGGAAGTAATTTAAAGAATTTAAATCTAGAAAGCATTCATTTAGGCTGAATTTTCTTTTACAGAGGAGGAGGCCCAGAGAGGCCTGCTGGATTATCTGAAGCCACAAAGGAAGGAAAGAGCAGAGTAAGACTCTGAATTTATAATCTTGGACTCTTTTCACTATACCACACTGATTATACCTAGTCTTTATAAAATATTTTAATTTAATAGCTTATTAGTCAATCTTCTTTGACTATATGCAATTTATAAGGCAGATAAGAAAAGAGCAGAAGAGAAATTTATAATTTTTTGTCTTATGAACTGTAACGATCTTGCTTCAACTCCCTTATAGTCATAAGGGACTCAAATAGTCAAGTTCTTACAAAAAGCCATTAGATGATCCGAGAGTAGCAGATTTCTAACTCTTACAAAGTGACAATCACAACAAGTTGGTACTTAATCAGTCAGACTGATTAGGTATGTAATATATTACTGTAAATGAGCATAGTAACCTATTATTTGATAAATCCAAAGATTCCAGATTTTGGGGTAAGAACTCATTATTAAATAAAAATTGCTGGGAGAATTGAAAAGCAGTATAGCATAAATTAACGTCTTATTCTATATACCAAAACAAGATAAAAATGGGTATACTATTTAGATATGAAGGGTAATATCACAGAAATTCAGGGGAACATGGAAATTCAAATCTATGGATAAGGAAAGAGTTTATGATTAAAGAAGAGATAGACAGGACCTTGGGAAGTAAATGGATAATTCTGATAACATGAAATTAAAAAGTTTCTACATAAACAAAACCAAAACAACCAAAATTAAAAGGAAAGCATGAAAGTGTGAGAAAATTTACAGCAAATTTCTCTTAGATCTTATTTTTCAAATATATAATGAACTGAGCCAAAGTTATTAAAAAGAATTAATCATTCCTCAAATGATAAGTGGTCAAAGGATACAAACAAGTAGTTTTCAAGAGAAGAAAGCAAAACTAACAAAAGTCATGTTAAAAAAAAAAGCTCTAAATCAGTAATAGAGAAATGCATGAAATAAGAAGAAAATACTCTGTCTGAAACCCCAGGCAGTGCACTATCTTACCTGCGAAGCCAGAGAATTTCCGGGGATTGGTGTTCGTGACTGAGGAGGCTCCTTTGTGTGGAGAAACCACCTGGCCAGTGGGGGTCAGCTTGGCCTGGACCGTGGCTCTCTTGGTTGGTGTGCTTGCTGCCTTGGAGGAGAGTGCTATGGGACAAACAAAAAGATCATCAGGGGACGGGACAGAGACGGGTACACCCTGAGGGTGATCACCAGTAGGTCAAGTTGATATGGAAACTCTATTTTTTCAAATTCCAAGCCAACTGCCCCCGCCACATACAACTTCTTCCATCTTTTAGGCATTCTCTATGGAGACAGAAATTCAGTTGGCAGCTAAGGTTTCCCAGTATCCCTCGCTCCAGCACCGATTTCAAGACTGTAGGCAAATCTTATCTTATAAGAGAGCAAACTGTGGTAGAGTGGGCTGGTAACCTGAAGGTCACAGAGGAAGAGCACTGACTTCGCTGAGATGGCTGACCTCTAGGGGAGACAACTCTCTCCACCAGGGCCTCTCAGCATCTTGAAAGCCGAGGGCTGCCCAAGGCACTGAGGGCTTTACCCCAAGTCTCCAAGGCCACCAGGCTTTGCTGCTTCTAGAATAAACAATAAGCTAAAGTAGCAGAAAGAGATGGAGAGCTCCCAGGGACTGAATACCCCACACCAGACCACACCAGACCACATCTGCCACGGGAGGCTGACAGCTGTGCATGGAAGAGTACGTGTACGTCTAGCCTAGAAGCTTGCTCCTTTCTAAGGCAGGTTTGGTGCCCTTCTTCTGTGGGCTGTTAATAGCTGCTACTTCCCCAACTGTCTTCCCTTAAGAAAATGAAGCCCTCATCCCCTGCCCGTGCTTCCAGAAGGCCCCAAGCTCTGCCTAGTGCCTCACCTGCAATCAGCTCACTGATTTGATCTTTCTCTGGGTCCTGAAGTTCTTCCCAGCCCTCAAGCTCAGTCAGGTCCTCAATCTTCTTGGTGGTCGCCCGGGCCCGTTCCAGCTTCTCAAACATGCACTTGATATGGTACCACTCTTTCATATCGCCCCCGGATTCTGAGAAGGGGTTGGGGACCACCTTGCCTATGCGGCACATGCCCTTCACTATTTTTTCCTTGCATTTCTTACAGCTGGCTGTGCCACGCTTGGCATAGTCCACACAGTATCGCTGTTCAGCCATCTCAGAAACTCCTGTGCAGAACCCCATATGTGACACAGGTAGGCAGGCAAAGCGAGCAGTACATGGCCCTGGGATGCCCCGCCTGAACCAGAGACAAGGCTGCTTCTTCAAAAGGAGCCAGAATCCATGAAAGGGACCACTGGAGAGCTGGCTACTTAACAGCCACCGTGATGGGTCCTGGAGCAAATGTGGAACTGTCCTTTGGCCAAAAGCTCTGCAAGTCTGCTGGAAGAGCACAGCCAAAGCCAATGGCATGCAGCTGCAGAATAGACACAAAAAAGGGAGAGATGAGAGCCCCAACTCTCTTGCAGTAGTCCGAAGACGTAGACATAAAGCTGAATAATCAAACATTTTTCCAAAAGCAGTCCACTCTTACTCAAATAGTACTGAATAGAGCTAGAAGAAGTCAGGTCATCATGTTTAGGACTCTAATCTCAACTGAACCCTGGCTAGAGGAAGACAATTGCTCTCCAACCGATTTTCTGTCCCACTGCCCATAGACACTTCCCCTAAACTCTTTTCTCCTTAATCTTCATGCTGCTACTTTCTGAGATTAGGATGTCAATTTTATTCTTTACAGAGAAAACAAAGGCCATTTTCTATGAGCTCTCTCTCCTCCCAGTATCTACATCTCATAACAACTTGATGTAATCTCCCACTATCTCCTCCTTTACTCCAGATTTTGATGTAAAAGTGGAAGCCTACCGCCTCCTGTCTCATAAATGCCCTCACAACCATTCCTTCTTTTTTTTTAATCTTCAATTTCTCCCTACTGGTCTTTTCTTCTCTGGATATTCCTACTCTTTAAAAACTTCCCCTGGATTCTTCCATCCCTTCTTGTAATTATCCTCTCTCCTCCCTTCATCAACCAAACTCCTAGAAAAAGCTGTCTATAATCAATGATGCCTCCATTTCCTTTCCTTTCTTCTTACTTCTCAACCTTTTGCCATCTGGTTTCAGATCTTTATTACTTAACTGAAATTGTTCACTCAAAGAAATTGTAACTGCCAAATTTGATAGACTTTTTAAAGTCTGCATTTTTTCTGAGTTCTCCAAAGATTCTGGCATTGCTGATTACCTCAACAATCTCTTCTTCCCTAGGATGCTAATGCTGCTCTAATGATGCTCTCTCAAGGTTCTCTTTCAGATCTATTTCTCCTTTATTAGATCATTATGCACATTAAAGTCCTCTAATGGTAGTAAATATAAAAACTGTGTCTTGATTCTCCTTTTCTTCTCTCTATATTCAGTGACCTTATCAATTCCTATGAATATAATTAATATCTCAATGCAGGTGATTCCTAATTATAGATATCCATCTTTAATTTCTCTCCTGAGATCCAATCCCACATTAAAAAAAAATGGACATTTGGAATTGGATGTCCTATAGGCATTTCAAACTCAACATTTCAATAGAACTCATTATCTCTTCCCACAAACTCAACCCCTCTCCCAAACTTCCTTATTTCTTTTGAAGGAAAAACTATTCTGCCTGCTGGTCACTCAGGTTTATCACCTTCAACTCCTTTCCCTTATCCCACACATTCAAACATTTGTTAGATCTTGCTTTTTCTATGTCCATCACATCCCTCACAGTCTTATCTTCATCCAAAAAAAAAAAAAAGTCAACATCCCAATGGCTCTTTTCAACAGCAAGGTGATTCAGGCCAGTTCCAATGGTCTTCTAATGAAGAGAGCCATTTGAACCCAGAGAGAGAACTAGGGGGATTGAGTGTGGATCACAACATAGCATTTCCACCTTTTTGTTGCTTGCTTGCATTTTATTTTCTTTATCATTTTTTCCTTTTTTTAATCTGATTTTTCTTGTGCAGCATGATAAATGTACAAATATGTATAGAACTGCACATGTTTAACATATATTGGATTAAATGCCGTCTGAGGGGGTTAAGGGGGGAGAAAAAAATTTGGAAAACAAGGTTTTGCAAGAATATCTATGCATGTTTTGAAAATAAAAACGCTTTATTTAAAAATATCATCATTCTAGTTCATATCTTTCCTCATCTCTTAACTGAACTACTGCTATATTCTAATTGGTCTCTTGGACTCCAGTCTCTCCACTCAAATCAATGCTCTGAGAGAAGTTAATATTTTGCTATAATATTAATAACCAATTATTAGATCAGGATTCAGGGTTTTCTCCTTTTATTTTCTCATTTAAGACCCAGCCCCTATTAAAAAAAAAAATCTCTGAAGGACATGGCTGATTGATGGGATTGTCCTAGCCTTCAAAGTATACACTCTTCAATTTTAGATGGGAGCCCACTGAACTAAGAAAACTTATTCTTTTTTCAAGTGTAAAAATAATCCAGTCTGGATGAGTTCTTGCTCCAAGGAAATGAGCTCTAGTTCTTGTACCCATCCATTGGAGTTTAGGATAACCCTGCTCATTAAGGAAAAAAAAACAATCAGAGTGGTCTAGAAGGAGATGGCTTCCTCTGTACAGACTCCTGAAGCTGCTGAATCTCATGATTAAGGTACATTCTCAACAGAAAGAGCTGAAGACTTTTAGCCTACCTCCTCAGGCTTAATTTTCCTTTCAAAAAATATCTAACGCATTCATTGTCTCCACTGGGGGGAGGGGGAGAACTTTGGTTATGGAGAGAAACCAATGAATCAATTTGTGATTAGCTAGCCTAATTAATAAATTGATTATATATATAGAAATGCCAAAGATTTTCCTAAAGCCCAAGTCCAACCATGTCATTTCCCTTTGCAAACTCCAGATTATCTCTAGGATCAAACACAAAGTCCTTTTTGGCCTTTAAAGCCCTTCATATCCTGGCCCAAATATCATTCCCTCCATATACTCCACAGTACAAACTAGTCTTTTTTACTGGTCCTCATAAACCACATTACAGCTCCTGTCTCCAAGCCTTGGCAAATCCTTATCCATCCCCCTGAATGCTAACCTCTTCCTTCTGAGATTTCCTCCCATTTACTTTGCAAGTGTCTTGTTTGTACATGGTTGTTCCCATATGGTCTCCCCCCATTAGACTGGGAAATCCTTCCAGGTGGGGCTTTTCTTGGTATCCCCAGCTCCTGGCCTAGATCCTGCTATGTCTATAGTTGGTCTAACTTGTTCTTCCTGCCTGGCATGCATTCTTTTTTACTCCTAGGCTCTTTAGTCTTTTTGAGACTCTTAAAGGGCCACCTTCTATCTAGGAACCTTTCTAATTCCATCTGGCTGCTAGCTCTCATCCCCACCCTCCTCCTCCAGCCCAAAACCTTTTATCTACTCTGAATATACTTAAATAGATACTTGTAGATTCCTCAAGCTAAAATGTTAAGATTTCTGAGGGCAAGGATTGCGACACTTCTGTCTTTGTATCCTCAACCGCTAGCACCATAAGTATTTAATATGTTTTTGACTGTTTAACACAGACAATCCTCTTTTTTCAAAGAAACCCACACAGAAAAATCTAGTTTACCTAACAAATGATACCCTTACACCGATATCCAGTTTTCATGATGACTCTTAAGACACTTTAAGACTCTTGACTGTCTTTTTAAAAACTGAGATTAGTGTTAATTATACAGCTGTCGGTAAGTGTTAAGTTACAACAATTTCACAGAATCAAAGAATGTTAGAGCTGGAAAAGCCTTTCACGATCATCTCGTTCCCCCGCCATCCATACAACACAAACATATTAAAGCTAAGATGCAGGAGTTATAAATTGGCTAAAAGTGCAAAGGCGAGTAGTAGAGCTGAAACTAGAAGTTAGTTCTCTAGATCTTTAGTCTACAGCTTCACGCCTACTAATTCATCTAATTCTTGAAAAATTAGTGATTCACGACATACACATTAAATATTAAGCAGAACACTCAATTATTCAAAAGGGATTAATTTAAAAGTGCGGTTTTCTTGGATCATTTAAAGGTTTGGTGAAAGCTCAGCAACTACCTTAACGTAAAATGAGCATGTTATACTACGACATATTCAACATGTATAGGACTGCTTGCCATCTAGGGGAGGGGGTGGAGGGAAAAATCGGAACAGAAGTGAGTGCAAGGGATAATGTTGTAAAAAAAAATTACCCTGGCGTGGGTTATGTCAATAAAAATTACTATAATTAAAAAAAAAGTATATATAATTAAAATAATAATTAAAATAATTAAAATATATATAATTTTTAAAAAAGTATATATATATATATATATATATATATATATATATAAATGAGCACGTTATCGGTACTGAGTAGTAAAGGGAAGCCAGAAGAACTTGCCAGCTACAAATCAATCAGAAGAAATCTTTATGAAATCATAAAGCAAATCAGTTGGAAGATATTTCTGTTCAATGTACACCAACTGTTCAGAGAACTTCCCACCCCCAAGTTCATCTGTAGGTTCGAACCGCAGGGAAACGCTCCTCAGGTGGGTAACGAAATCGGATGCTCGTCAGCTGTTCCCAGCAGCGGCCAGAGCCCTCTAGCGGGTGGGTCAGCGGCTCAGCCCCCAGGAAACTAACCAAAAGGACACCAGCCGAGCCTACACCCCGCCTGGGGAAGGGTTTTCTTTTCGTCATTAAGGCTGGTTTTGGGTGGGAGGGAGAGGATGGATAAAGGAGACAGGGGCTGCGCAGAAAGTGGAGGCCGGGGGGGGCGCTCCGAAAGGACAGGGGAGCCAGTCCGGAGGTCTCAGCTGGGAGGAGGGGCGGGGAGACTGCGGTGACGGGGGACAGATTGGAGAGAGGGCGTGTATGGGGGGAGGGGCGCGGTGTGTGCGCGCGGAGATCCACGAGTACGAAAACTATGGGATGGGGGACCCCGGGGGTGGGGTGAGCTGGGGCGCCCCCGGGCGGGGCGGCGTCATTATGTGCGGGCCCACTATCGGGGACTGAGCGCCAGAGGGGGTGGGGGCGGGGGGACACGTGTTCGTTGGTGTTGGGGGGGGCAACTGTTTGGAGCGGGGTACTCTGCTGGTAGCTGACGGGATGGAGCCGACTCGCGGTGGGAGGAGGGGGTTACGCGGGGGGGCGGGGTGCCACGTGTAGATAAGTATATGGGAGGGCGGTGGAAAAGCTTTGGGGAGAGGGCCCGGGTCAGCGGGGGGCATTTTCTTGGACCAGAAGGTCGGGGTCTCCGGGGACTAAGGCCTCACGGGAGCTGCGAGCCCCCTCCTCCCGCGCTCTGGCCGCGCGGTGGGAGGGGCCTCCTGGAAGCCACCGGGCTTCCTCTTTTGTCCCCCTTACCTGTCTCATTTGTCTCCCGGCTCCGACCTGACCAGGCCCGGCTCCGGAACTCGGGAAAAGCCGGAACCTAGTGGGGAGAGGCCTCGCGCCAGAGGTAGTTAAAACTACGATCACTTTAAATCCGGGTTCTTGGACACGGCGACAGGGCGCAGACGCAGAAGGACGCGGGGCGGTGCTAATCGCGAGAGCTTGTTCCCTGCACCGAGGACCCGCCCCCAGGGCAAGAGGACCGCCCCTACTCCGGAGGGTCCGCCCCCAGAGAGGGTCCGCCTCCAGAGAGGTCCGCCTCCAGAGAGGTCCGCCTCCAGAGAGTAGGGTCCGCCTCCAGAGAGGTCCGCCTCCAGAGAGGTCCGCCTCCAGAGAGGTCCGCCTCCAGAGAGTAGGGTCCGCCCCCAGAGAGGTCCGCCTCCAGAGAGTAGGGTCCGCCCCCAGAGAGGTCCGCCTCCAGAGAGGTCCGCCTCCAGAGAGTAGGGTCCGCCCCCAGAGAGGTCCGCCTCCAGAGAGTAGGGTCCGCCCCCAGAGAGGTCCGCCCCCAGAGAGGTCCGCCCCCAGAGAGGTCCGCCTCCAGAGAGTAAGGTCCGCCTCCAGAAGGACAGCAAAAGGTGCCCTCTTGCCCGGCAAAGCAACTCGGAACTTATTATTCCTTCATCTTTCTCTGGTCCCGGGCAGCAAAGAACAAAGTAAGAAGCGTGGCCAGCCAGGGGTCTCGTATAAACTGAAACACTTTTAAAAATCAATATCTTTAATTTTTATATCACTTATAAAACTCACCGTTCCGTCTCCCTGAAAGCTAGTTCTTTTCTTTCAAATTTATTTTCAATAATGTCATCTTTATATTAGCTTATTTCATATTGTATCTCCCTTGAACTCCTTGAAAATAGGGACTGTATACTGGGCTTAGCCCAGTTCTCGTCACACTGTAGGCGATGAACAAATGCTTGCTGACTTGCCCCGAATTCACGCGTCTCACAATAACTCTCTCCTAACTCGCTCAGAGATTCATTCCTTAAAATAAAGAATTATGAGGGAAGTTCCAATTCCGTCTCTCTCTCTCTCTCCCTCCAATCCTATCAAATCTCACAAATGACTGGAAGGATGCAGGGGGAGGATAAGGCAGCATCATTTCCAGATAATTGGACCCCTAGGAATGATATCTGTTAATACGGTCTATTTTGCAGGATAAATAAATGTAATAGAATTTCACAAACGTTTTAGCTCTCTGCTTGTTTGCTATCAATTTCATCCTAAGGGAGCCCTTAATGCTTTCTGCTCTGAAGTTCTCCATCTGTAGAATGGAGCCAAGACAGGTTGTCTGTCATTTCCAACACGGGGAAAATGGGAGATGTGGTAAGCTTGGATGAGATACAGGAGCTTTTCAGTGATAAGAAAGGGAGAGGTGAGAGAGAGGCAGGATGTATTGGAGGGAGTCATCTCATTTTTAGTATGATGAGCATTTATACCTTGAAAATCAGCAAATGCTTCAAATCAGTACTTGATTTATTGTTTTGTTCACAATTTAGGCGTAAGTAAATGATAGAGAAGTCAATAATGCACAATAAATTTAAAAGTATTTGAGCATCCTTCTTTACTCCATTCCCCTCCATTTACTAATATGCCCCTGGAAATAGTTCTGCTCATTTTTTAACTCACATGAATAGCTTTACTAATGCTTAAAACTGCACAAATATTTTTAGGATATCTTGTGTTTGTTAAGTTTCTATTAAATTCCAAGTGAGAGGCATTGCAGATAGAAAACCTGGCTCCAGTGCTAGACTTAGATTCAAGTATAGGATCTTCATGAGTCTGAGCAAGTCATTTAATCTCTCAACAAGCATCAGTCTTCATTGATATATTGGGCTTCTCACTGGGAACTCCTTACTGATGGTGAAAGCACAAGTACAGTCCCCATCTCTGTGTGCCAAGCATGGTGCTATTCTTTCTAATTTTTTTTAAAATTTTACAGATGAGGAAACTGAGAACAACAGATAGTGATTTGATCTAGTTCATATAGATTGGATCATTTTTATAAGACATGCTGTAGGTTCTCAGGTAGCTTGGCATTTTTAACTAGAAGAAAAGAGATGCCAAAGGACAGCTTCTGCTTATTTTAAGCATTGAGAAATTTTAAAAATATTGATATATTTCACTTTTGACATCACAATCATGAGGTACTGTCCAAGTTACTGGAGACAATGTACATGTATATCCTCTTGACTCTCCCAGAATTAGGATTCTCACTCAGTGTTTCCATAAGTGGGACACTATCCCAGATGCTCCAAGTATGTACCACAACCCTTTTAGAATATGATGCAATAATTTAGGATCAACCTCCCATTTTGCAGATCAGAAAAATAAATTAGGCATTGTGCCCAAGAATGCATACTCTTGACTCTTTCCACTACATCACAATGTCTACGTTATGTCACATTCCTATGCCACAATTTGTTTGGCTAGATAGATAAATTGCTGGACCTGAAGTTACAAAGACTTGAATGCAGGTCATATAGATATATAAGAAATCATTTAACCTTTTTCTTTGTTTTCTTATCTAAAAAATAAGGATGATAATAGCATCATCTCAAAGGACTGTTGTGAGAATCAAGTGAAATATTTGTTAAGTACTTAGTGTGGTGCCTGTTATAAGTATATTCTTAATAATTGATTATTATTACTGGTTTTTAAAAAAATATTGATTTCCTATTTCATGGGCACTTTTTTCTCCCTACAAAAGGCATTACTTTGGATATTTTAACATATATGTCATTGACCTCATTGGGGTTATATGCCCTATAGACAGAAAGGTGGGTCAAAAAGCATAAATAATTCATTAACTTATTTTTCATAAATCTAAACTGCTTTATATAATAGTTTCAACCAATTCACAACCCAACTTAAAACATATCATCACTCTGTTGTTGTTCTTTCGTGTCTGACTCTTGGTGAGCCCATTTGGGATTTTCTTGACAAAGATGCTGTAATGGTTTACCATTTCCCATTCTACCTCATTTCAGGAAACTGAAGCAAACAGGATGAATTGACTTACTCAGGATCACACAGATAGAAAGTGTCTGAGGTCAGATTTGAACTCCTGAAAGTGAGTCTTCCAGACGCGTGCCAGCCCTCTGTGCTCTAGAGCGTCACTTAGCTGCTGTCATCACCACAGCATTGATTGGTTACCCAGATGGTTTTCTTGTGGTTTTTCTACATTACTTTATTGACAATAAAGGCGATTAGTTTGCTTCAAGGCCTGAAACTGATTACATAGCAAAAGGGTCAACTGATGGGAAAGGCTCTATGGGTTAGCTATTGGGCAGATGGAGATGGTCTATAAGAGAAGGCACTAAATTGAAAACCAGAATGGCTGACTCATGTCTGTTCCCATGGAAACTTCTCAAGATTCTGGGGCTTAAGAGAGACTTCCAGAAGTCATGTTGTCCTTTGTCTTAGAATCACATTTCCTCTGGGGAATCTAGTCTATTTTCTTTGCTGATCAGAGCCTCAGTTTCTCCACTTCAGACTGTTCCATCCCTAGCTTCCACCTTAAAATTCTTGGTGGATCTTCCAAATGGTAAAAGAACAAATAACCAACCTTGGGAAATAAAAGCATTTATATTTCCATTTTCCAAGCGACTCATCTAGAAAAGGTTAGAACCACTGAGAGGAAGGAGGAAGATGTTTCATCCCTGCCTGCATACATCCCCTTGGCTAGCAATCTCAAGGGGCTCTTTTTTTCTTTCTTTTTTTATTTTAATAAGAGCCAGGCTATGAATTCCATAAATCTCAGCAGATAGAGCTGGTTTTACAGCTTGGTTTGCTTAAAAGGCACATAATTAAAATAAGTTGTAAAGATGTTGGTGTCATTTGCCAAGATAAATATTTAAAAGGGAACAGCTGCAAGGAATACCTAACAACTCAAATAAGCTCTTGGCTTTTCCTTTTCAGAACAGAAATGGCCATGGTTTGTCTTTAGTGAGGGAGGTTTTCTGGCTTTTTTTCCTTCTTGTCCTTATATCTCTTGGAGGCAAGAAAGATTTGGAAGAATTGCAGGGGACCTCTGGAACCAGACTCAATTCTCCATTCAGTTAGACTACAGAAGGCAAAAAGTCACTCATCTTAGTATGATGGAGAAAGCATTGTATTTGGAATCAAAGGACCAAAGTTCAAATTCCAGTTTACTTACCCCCCTCTAGGATCTTGATTCAATCCCATAGTTTCTTGGGATCTCAGGAAAGTCATCTCTAAAATGAGAGAGTTCAGGTAGGGTAAAGAGAATAGGCATAGGCACAAGTGAGCAAGCCAGTTTGGTTAGAGCAGAATAGTGGAAAATGATGATATTGTAAGTAGGGGCAAGATTATGTAGAGCCTTGAATGCCAAGGTAAAAATCATATGTTTTATCCTGGAGGCAAGAGGGAGCCACTGAAGATTACTGAGAACAGAATCCTTTATGCCCCTAGAGAAAGGTCTGAGAAAGAACTGAAACTGGTGAGTATAGAAATTTGCAGTGTGGAGCTGGGGAAAGCAGGTTAGGATTAAGATTTTTCTGCTTTCAGCATTCATTTTCCCTTCCTTCCACCTTTATCCACTGATATATAATCTGCCTTTCAAAATCTATACTCTGATACGGTGCACAGCACAAAGTAGGTGTTTTAAAACTTTGTTGAGTAAAAGAATTAATGAATGAAATGAGAAAGACCAATATCATAGAGGGACAAATTGTGTGGCACCTTTTGTGAAACCTAAACTTCATGGAAACTAAGAATTCTGAATTTCCACTGATAAGTCATTAACAGGATCAGCATGTTGTTTAGCAGTATGAGTATGTTGCCATGCTCATCTTTTATAATTCTTTATATATTATAAGTATTTAATTGATATTTGTTGTGTTGAATCAAATCTAAAAATCACAGAAACAATTATAGGTATCATTGTTTCCCCACTTCTGATGATACCTGAAAGATTATTCCATCTAGTTTTAAGTTATCTAATATTCCTTAATATTTAATAGCCAATTTTCCCAAGCTTAATTAGAAATTCTTCTTTTTATCTCTCCATAAATAGATACCATGTCATCATTGAAAGAAACCTAGTTTGGGAGATAAGCCAAATCTAGTCCTTGGTCGTCAACTTGCCTTTGAGACCAAGTCACTCCACAGTCTTAATTTCATTATTTGGCCCCAACTCTTTGGGAGACGTCTGTTTTGAGGGTTAGGGGCAGGAGTTGTCAGGACGTAGAAGATCTAGTGAGACTCTATGAAAGACTTTCTCATTTCATCCATTAATTCTTTTATTCAACAAAGTTATAAAACACCTACTTTGTGCTGTGCACCGTACCAGAATATAGATTTTGAAGGATAGATTATATATCAGTGGATGAAGGTAGAAGGAAGGGAAAATGAATGCTGAAAGCAAAAAAATCTTAATCCTAACCTGCTTTCCCCAGCTCTACACTGCAAATTTCTATACTTACCAGTTCAGTTCTTTCTCAGAGTTGGGAGTAAAGTGAAAAAATTAAAAGCAAGGCACAAATATAGAAAAAAAAATATTATTGTTTAAAAAGTATTGGCAATTTAGTTCTAATATCCCTTGCCAAAATCTTAGCCATAACTTAATGTAGGATGGAGGTGACCTTGATTTTGAGCTCTCAAAGGCTATTTCATTGGAGCACAAATTCTGGCAGTTCCAAATTGGATGAGCTTTTCAGTACATATACAGTCATGGATTCCCCATCTGTTATTCAAAGTCTAGCCTTATTAAAATGGAGAGGCTTGGGGTTTAAGGAAGGTTGGTCACCTGATGTCAGGCACATTGTGGGCTGGCCTTTTTATACCCTGGGTGATGTGGAAATTTTATCAATGGCTCAACCCCTAATGTCCTGACCCAAGGAAATCTAGGGGACAGCTTTTCCAGCCTATGTGGCAAGGATCTCAGTAGATGTTGTTCCAGTGTAACTTAGCAAGAACCTTTTAATGGGATGATTACAGTTAAATTCTGCAAACATTTATTAAGTGCCTACTATGTGCGAGGCATCATGTTAAGTACTGAGGATTACAAACAAGAAAAAGAAAGACAGTCCCTTTCCTCTAGAGCTTACAATATAATGAAGGAAGATAGCACACAAAAGAAAGATGAAAAGTAGAGGGAGGCAACAAGGAGTATCCAGACCATGGATATGATGTTCATGTTATTGATTTTTTGAACCCAAATGTAGGATTTAACATTTATACTCCACTTTGCAATGGATCTATCATTTCATTAACATAGATATTTCCTTCAGTGATGTAATTTTCAATCCACCATGCAACTCATCCCTCGTGACTCTTGTCTAATCCTCCCACATATTCACGAAAAGGGGTTCACCTAGTGTATTATTGGCCTCCCTTAAATTCTATTGACATAAAGATGCTAAAGTAGAATATGGGCTGTACAGAAGTTATCCCATGCCCTTGCTAAATAATCATCTATTACAAACATATTATTGGATGAATCCTTTGTTGTACTTCTTTATTTTAAATTTCATCTTATTAGATATGATCCATAATTGTAATTTATTCTCATCCAGTGTGCTAACTACCCCTTTTAGCTCGGTGTTATCTGCAGATCTGATAAGCATGTCATCTTTGCTTTCTTCCTAATGAACAGTACTACCCATTCTTCCCAGAAAGGTCCTTTGCTTTCTTAAAGCTACAAGGAATCCCTGTTGGGCAACAGAGAGGAAATCTTTATATCATACATCTCTCTTCATATTCACTTTTCATTAGGAACATCATTCATAAGAAAGGAAGGTATATTATGGGAGATGAGACTGAGAGGAAGGTTATCAAATGATTGCATTTTCTAAGAAAGTCCCAATAAAACTTTTTTTTCTTTTGGTGAGTTCCATGGTTTGGTGACTTTATCACTCCTTTAAGTAAATGTGCTTAATGAATACTTAATGAGTGAAATATTTCCTGTTCACAGGCAAGGGCAGTGACAGACAACCAGAAAACTAATCTAATTCTAAATTCTGAATATCAAGACTAAATAAATTCTCCAGAAGTTTTCTAAGCCTAGAGTCTCAAGCTCAAATTGTACATTTGTTTTTTGTTCCCCTTAAATTTATGCTGTTTTTCACAGTTTTGTTTATTGGATTATATATTTATCTGAAGAAAAGGACAATAATACACTTTGGTAAGTTATAAACAGCATGACCTGATTTGAAGTAACAGTTTTTAGGCCATCTTGGAACTATCCTGAATGGGTGGTTTTTGTTTTAATTTTTAAAGGATCTCTACCTAGTGATTTCTTCTCTTCTCCCATGGTGCCTATTCAAATAAAGACAGTTTGTTGTTGAAAGTCTTTGAATTAGTCTATATTCTCTAGCTACAAGTTTAAAGACCACATCTTCTACTTTATCCAAATTTATTACTCTATCCTACTGGGTGTTTTCTATTTATTTCCATAAAATTCTCTTTCTTCTTTGTTAATTAATTCAGTTCCTGGCTCAGTCTTTAATTTTACCCTAATTTTTACCTTTGTATTGGGAGACTTTAAAAATACATGGTAATGTTCCCTCACCTCTCAGTTTTTCAAACTCCTCTGTCTTCAGGACCTATTTCTTTATTCCACCTCAGTTATTTAAAGACCCTTGATCTTGCCATCATCTATAAATTTTCCATTTCTGGGATCAAGAACTCTTAAAATTCCTCTGAAGGAACACAATCTTTATCATTTTACCTCCTCTTATGTCTCACTTCTCCTAAACCTATTCTTTCTTCTCACCATCACTTCCATTTTCATATTTTTACCCCTGTTCTTGCTATACTCAACTGCCAAAGTGATTTTCCTAAAGCATGGATCTGTCTTTGTCACTCAAAAATGCTAATGATTCCTTATTATCTCTAAGATCAAGTATAGATTTCTCTCCTTAACATTTAAATCTCTTCCTCACCCTGGTCTCTTCCTTTCTCTCCATGATTACACTATTGTACAAACATATTGACCTATTTGCTTTCTTCACACACAATGCTTTCTTTCCCATCGTCATGCTTCATGGGATACTATACCTTATGCCTAATATGCTCTTCTTTACCACTGATTCTTATAGTCCCTGAATTCATACAAGACTCAGCTGAAGTTCTACCTTCTTTAGGAAAACTTTAGGAATCTTTCTCAGTCTCCTCTACTCCCAAAGTTTTCCTATCAAATGTTACCACGTTTGCTTTATGTGTCTCTTGCATATATTTATGCATACAATATTATTTCCATGACAGAATCTTAGATAACTCATTCAGAGCAGAATCTGTTTCATTTTTGAAACTCTAATGCTTAGTTCAATGCCTAGAAATAGTAGATACATAATAAATGGTTGCTGATTGGTTGATGTGCTTCAATAATAAGTCCCCACAAAGTTCCACATTATTGGGAGTCTGTGGGCAGAGCCCGTATCACCACTGCACAGAGTGCATATATGCCATATGGGGAATTCATGTTCAAGTATGGAATGGATTAGAACATTAGTGTCAAACTGAAAGAGAAATAGGAGCCACTAAACCCATACATAAAGATTCCTGCAGACTACATATTGACTTAGAAAGCCACATCTTATTTGTTGTATTGTGTATTTATTTTGCTAAATATTCCCCAATCACATTTTAATCTAGTTTAGACCACACTCAGAATGTTGTGGTTGCAGTTTTGACACCTCTTGACAACATGATTCATGAAGTACATTGAAATACTGAGATTTTTTAAGTCAATGAATATTATCATTTGCAGATGCTGCAGATCAATAGTTTTTCCTTTAATATCCAGAGGAATTGTGATAAGACCAGTGGGGAGGGGCTACATTATGTTATTCCTTAGTTTGGTTTTTAATTCCAATGCCCATTTCATGGTGAGGTTCCCTTCAAAGTTAGAGCATGGTAATTAGAAGGAATCCCAGCTTCCAATGTAACTGTAGAAAGGTAGGAACTTTGAAAGATATATACATACTCACTCTCTCTCTCTCTCCCTCCCTACTTCCCTCATTTCTTCTTTCCTTCCTTCCTTCTCTCCTTCATTCCTTTTTTTCCCTTTCTTCATTTCTTCTCTTTCTACTTTAATTTCTTTCCTTCTTCCTTTTCTTTTTCTTTTTCTATCTCTATCCATTTTTAAAGACCCTGACTAGGAGCATCTGTTCCTAAGGCCAATGGAAAAGTGGTGAGGACCATTCCAAAGTGGGATCTGAGATGGATGCATCTCCATGTCTTTTGATTCCTCTATTTCTCTCTTCACTGATATCCTTCTTCCTATGCAATACAGGGCTTTGTAACAGGAAATGAAAGGTATTTGACATCTCTAATGTCTGATGTCTTTGCTTAGGACTTATATAGCATTTGGGACATAAACTAATCCCTTCCATCATAGAATGCCTTTTGTCCTGTCTTATGGAAGAGGAGAATTTGTCTTTGTCCTAGTTTTGGTTTGGTGGAATTAAAAAGACTTAAATCAGAAATTCTTCATCTTTTTGGTGTCATGGATTCATCCTTTGACAATATGGCAAAGTCTGTGGATCCTTTCTCAGAATGTTTTTAAATTTATAAAATAAAATGCATGGGATTATAAAACCAATTATATATTTTAATCAAAATATTTTAAAAATAAAATAAGTTCATGGCACTTAGATTAAGAACTTTTGACTTAAGTGTATGGCTATGCCCTAATCTCTCTCTTTATCTGTATTCTCCCTCTGCATCCTTATGTAATCTTTGATTTTAGGACTTTTTTTTTTTGTAGAGGCAGTTGGGGTTAAGTGACTTGTCTAGGCTCACCCAGCTAATAAGTGTGAAGTTGTCTGAATTCATATTTGAATCTGGATCCTTCTTACTTCAGCACTGGTTTACCTTTCTATTATGCCACTTATCTTCCCTAGGCTCAATGTTTTGCCTATAGTCAATGTTTGTTGCAAATAATCTAATATTACTTTTTATAGGAGATCTCCTACACCCTTTGATGGGGGTATATTTTATCTTATACTTATTGGGGAAAAGGATAGATAGGATAAAAACTACTTGTCTTCCTCCTCCAGTTTTTATCCTTTCTAATACATTATGTTAAGATCATTAAAAAAAAAAATTGTCCTGAATTTACCAAATACTGAATAGAACAAGTTCTTCCACTTACAGAGTAGAACAGAAAAAGAGGATTGTAAATAAAACTGTAAATCTCTCTTATGTACACTTTGCTTTTCCCTTTAAGTATATAATAAATTTAAAATGTGACTCTCAAAGTTTTCTTGATTATCTATGTTTCCTTCTGGCTTTTTTTCTTCTGAACATTTAAAAATGCTTCCATGCCCCTCATCTCTTTCTCTCTCTATCCCTTTCCTTTGCCTTTTTAGCAGGCTCATTACTAGTTCTTTTTCCCACCTACTTCTTCTTTAGAAAATAAAAGAAAAATAAAAGCAAAGTTTTGCAATAAATACTCATAATCACGCAAAAAAAAATTTCCCACATTGACCAAGACTCAAAATGTCTGTCTCATTCTAGAACTTGAGTCCATCACTTTTCTATCAGGAAGTGAGTAGCATAAAATATCTTTAGACCTCTGGAAAAGTGATTATGGCATTGATAAGAATTCTTAAGTCTTGGACAGTAATGTTTGTCTTTGTAATGTTGCTGTTATATTAGAAATTATTCTATTGCTTTTAAGGTCAATTTTTCAAAAAAACATTATTCTTATTGTATCAATCCTTTGATAAAAACAAAACAAAACAAAACAATAACAACCCACAAAACAATAACAAAAACTACCTTTGGCCTGCAGGAGGTGGAAGTATAATTTTGTGAACATGGCATTAATTTTTTTCCATAATCTGTTGCTTGCCTATCTTCTCAGCCTTATTTTACCCTATTCTCCAACATAAATCCCTCAATCCGACTTACTATATCATTATTTTATATGTAATATAATTCTATTATTTTCAACCATGTTATTTATTGTTCTTGAATGTATATTTTCACCTTTATCTAGTCTCTTCATTTTCCCTGTTATTCCTTCTCTCTTCTTTACTTACCCAGATTCTACCCATTCTTTAAGCTCCAACTTAATTTTCTTTTTCATTAAGTCTTACTTGACCATCCCAATCTGAACTCTTCTCATTTATTATGCAGTGCGAACATTGATTTCTTCTGAAATTAACACATTACTTGTATGATTATCATCTTCTATCACGTCAAATAATATTCTACCTTTGTGACATTTCTTGTATTTCCCATGCATATTTTATATCTTGTTTCCCCAACTCGACTGTTGATTCTTTGAGATTTCATCCTATTAAATCTTTGTGTCTCTCAGAGTACTTAGCATAGTGCCTTGTACATCACAGGTGTTCAATAATGATTTGTTGATTGATGAAGATTTAGGATCTAGCCTAAACAGCTATAAGAAACATTCTAGCATGAAAGCCTGAAAGAGGCTGAGACTGAGTACCAAGGCTAGACCTTGACCGACAGAGAGGGGTCTAACTGCGCAGAATGCAGGAAAAGGTCACAACTGGCAACTCTGTTGCTTACTGCCCAGTTCCTGGTCACAGATCCAGTGGGTCACTAAGTAAGGGACCTTTCCCTAAGGGTGGCAGTCTGGGGGAAGGAGCAGTTGTGTATTGAACAAGGGGCAAATACAGAACCAAGCAGCAGATTTGTAGTTTGATTTTGAGGTATTAGAGCTGAGTCTTAAGAGTTTCAGCCCTTGGCCCTATCTGGTTTGCAGGGGAAATAAACTAAATGAGCCAAAAATGTAAGAAAAGAAAGCCAAACTCTCTCAAGGACTGAACCCAGTTTGGACCTTTAGGGAGAGGGAATGAGTATAATGCTCCAGCCTCCTGGGATTTCATTGCAGAAATCCCAGACTAAAGGGGGAACTTCCAGTTCTCTTAGTCTGATCATGCAGAGATTTCCACCTGGCTGTAAATTAAAAAATAATTTAAAGAAATTAAAAAAAACAACAACACTAATGTGGACTCATAAACAAGACCCAAGCATGTTCCAAGCACTCTGAAGTGAAGTCATCAAAGGAATTCATTGTAGTCCCACTTCAAGCAAGAGTCATCCTGAAATAGATTTTACCAAAGTTTTAATTAGCTCTAGGAACCTGTCAAAAATGTTTTAGTTGTCTTAAAAGTGGAAAATTGCATTGCTAATAAGGCAGCATTGCTACAGTGTTTAAAGATTCAGTTTTAAGGAGAAGGCAGAATCAAGAAGGGACAGCTAGGTGGCTCAGTGGATAGAGAGCTGGACCTGGAGTCAGGGAAACTCATCCTCCTGCATTCCAATCTGCCTTCAGATCCTCACCAGCTGTGTGTGACCATGGTCAAGTCACCTAACCCTGATTGCCTCAGTTACTCATCTGTAAAATAAACTGGGGAAGGAAATGGCAAAAGAAAAAAATCCAAGTATAGTCACGAAGAATCAGACACGATGAAAATGATTGAACAATAGAGCCAAAATGGTAGAGAAGCTGGAAGTTTAGCTAGGCTCTCCTGTCTCCCACCAACAATTCCTCCAAACAGATCTAGAAAATGCATGAGCTCAAATCTTGATTGGAAAAACCCAGAAAAAATCAGTGAGTTATTTTTCCAGTACTTTGGAAGGTAGTCAGAGAAGTCTATAGGCCCTGGTGATGAAATATTGGCCAGAAACCATAGCACAGAGCAAGAAGAGGTCCCATACTTAGTAGAGAAGGGCTTGTCCAGGATACAGAAAAGGTGCAAACTGAAAGCTCTTGCTTATCACTTAATTCCAAGTCAAGACTACAGTGGAGGGAGAGTTGTGTATGAATTTTTTTTTTTTTTTTTTTTTTTTGTTGAGGATGATTGTGCATTCATTGTAGTCTCTGAGGTGGAGATGCAACAAAATATAGATCTATTCTCTGTTGTTTGTGCTAATTTTGGCCTGACAATTAACACCAAGGCAACAGAGGTTTTCTACCAGCTATCAGTATACCATCCATATGTGGAATCCTCAATTACAGCAAATGGAAAATTTTTGAATGCTGTGGATAAATTCGCTTACCTTGACAGTATATTTTTCAGGGATCTACATGTAGATGAGATTGATAGATGCATTGCCAGAGCTAGATTATTATTTGGGAAGCTCTGAAGGAAAGTGTGGGAGAGAACAGGTATTAGATTGAATACCAAACTGAGGATCCACAGAGCTGCTGTGCTGATTTCGTTGTTGTATGTCTGTAAAACCTGGATAGTATACCAGTGCCTTGCCTGGAAACTGAAACACTTCCATTTGAATTGCCTCAGGAAAATTAAAGATCACCTGGCAAGATAAGGTCCCAGACATGGAGGATTTTTCTCAAGCTGAACTGCCAACCATTCAAACTCTACTGCAGAGAGCACAACTATGATGGACTGGCCACCTTTGAATATCAAATGTAGGTTTATCTAAGACTATTTTATGAATTCATGCAAAGTAAGCCCTCACACGAAGGACAGAAGCAGCATATGAGGACATTCTCAAAGTCTCTCTGAAGAATTTTGGAATTATAACAAAAGAGACACTGCCAGAGAACTGGCCAGCATGGTGTGCCCACATCAAAGGGGATGCTGTGCTCTGTGGCTCAAGAGAAACACAAGATGTGCAAATGTGGACATCTCACTTCAAATGTTCATGTGGACCACTTGTGCCCAATCTGTGAGAAAGCCTTCAGGGCTTGGATTGGTTTCATCAGCCACCAATGAACCTGACAGTGATATCAGGAATTAAAGCATCACCAACCAACCTGAATCCCAATTCCTTGTTCTACTGCTTATGATAAACCTTGCCAAACCCCATTCTTAGTCACTAGTGCCCTTGACGTGCAGCTCCCCTATTCATCTAGCAATAAACAGAGCTGGAGAAAATCCCAAAACTATGCTGACTGGATACACTGTCAATGTGTTAAGTGCATTCTGCTGGGCCCCCTTTGCCAGAAGACCAGGATTCTCTTCCACCCAATCAGTGTTATCCCATTTTCCTTCGTAGCTATTTAAAACTTTATTGCTCCTCACTCCTCCCAAGCCACCTTCTTTTTTCCTGATTTGGTTGAGGATATTATTTTACTGAAAAAAATGCCCTTCTTTCCTCTTCTTCTCCTATCACTTCATCTTCCCCCAGTAGCTTATTTTACTCATCTCAGATGAAGAGGTAACAGTATATGCACCTTTGATCCCTTTCTGTTCCTTCTTTTGCCATAGACTATCAATGTAATTCCCACTCTTTGTTCCCTGGCTTCTTCTCTATACCCACAAACAAGTCTGTGTTTCCCAATCCTTAGAAACAAAACCCTTTATCTGACCCTTGTTTTTATTTTCCCACTCCTTCCTTCCTAAACTTGAGACATTTACAGTGTTTTCACTTCCAAATGCTCTAAAATCTGGCTTCTGACATCATTATACTGAAACTGTTCTTTCCAATTTTATCAATGACCTTTTAACTGCAAAAGCTAAAGACTTTTCTCAGTACTTCATTTATTGACCTCTGTGGCTTCTTATACCATTAAGCACTCTTTTCTTGAATACATAAGTTTTTGTTATTAGTCTCTTGGATCTCTACCTATTTATCTTGGCCTCCTTTGTTGGTTCTTCATTTCTCACGTCCACAAATTGTAGGTTCCCCAGAGGGCTGTCATGAGTTCCCTTTTCTTTATATCTCATGTAGGTTTCCATAGCTTCAATTATTATTTCTTCAGTTAAATGATAAAACTTTTTTGAACATCTATATTTCAGGCCTGGTCGTAAGGGCGGGGGATGTAAAAATGGCAAAAGACAATCCTTGCTCTCAAGGAGCTTACAATCTAA
Source organism: Sarcophilus harrisii (assembly GCF_902635505.1). Taxonomy (NCBI): domain Eukaryota; kingdom Metazoa; phylum Chordata; class Mammalia; order Dasyuromorphia; family Dasyuridae; genus Sarcophilus; species Sarcophilus harrisii. The sequence continues at coordinate 429,224,872 of NC_045429.1, forward strand.
TTGGAGAGGCAAGTAAAGAAAGATAAAGAAGCCATATACAGAATAGGAAATAATTGAGAAGGAACTAGAATTATGAAGCACTAAGAAGAGCTTTCTATAGAAGGGATTTTAGGTGGGGTTAAAAGGAAGCCAATGAATAGAGATAAGAGAAAGCATTTCAGGAATGGAAAATAGCTAGAGAAAATACCTGGGAATAAATAAGTTGTGGACTAAGGTCTAAAAAGGCTGGAATGGTAGGAGGGCTAGGTTGTGAAGGGCTTTGAATGCTAGAGGATTTTTTTCACTCCTGGAGGTGAGAGGGAACCACTGGAGCTTATTAAAAACGGGGGTGTTTGAATTGGCACTTTAGGAAAATCACTTTAATGACTGGAGGAAAGATTGGAACAGGGAGAGAGACTTGAGGTCAGCAGATCTACCAGCAGATTATTACAATAGTCTGATTGTGAGGTAATGAGGGATTGTACGGGGATGATGGCAATTTGAAAGAAGAGGGGTTTTGAGAAATGTTGCAAAAGTTAAATGGACAGCTCTGGGGAATAGATTGGATGTGTGTGAGATGGATAGGAATCTAAGATGACTCAGTTTTGAGGGGCTGGAGGGATGGCATTTCCCTTAATGGGAGAGAAGGTTAGGTAAAGAATTTAGGGGGAAAGATGAGTTTTGTTTTGAACATGTTGAATTTTCAATGTCTCCACTGGTCATCCAGTTCAAGATGTCTAAAAGGATAAGATGTGAAATGAGACATCAGACATCTAAAACTGTTAAGTAGATTAAAAGGCTCAGGACAGAATTCTGAAGAATATGTGGTTAGATGGTATGATCTGGAGAATCTAGCAAAGAAATCAGAGAAGCCACCAGATAGGTAGGAAAATCAAGAGTGGTAGCTGAAAAACCTATAGATGAGTATATCAAGGAGTTATTAATAGGGTCAAAAGCTGCAGAGAAGTAAAAAAGAATGACTGAGGAAAGCCCATTGGATTTGGCAACTAAGAGATTATTACTTTAGAAAAGTTTGGTGGAATAATTTAGTCACTAGCCAGATCTATTTACTCACTCCTAACCTCACCACCCAGTTTCAGTCTCACAACACTCATTTTTTCCCTATCTACTCTTCCATCATCTGCCAGTGATTTTCTGGACAAGACAAAATAATGGTCTGGACTGTTGCACCCTAACTTACATTCTAACAGCAACATGTGTGTATGTGTCTATTAGCCTCCTTACTCAAACTATGTGGACTAATCGTAACTCGAAGATCAAACACAAACCTGGTGTTTAAAGCCCTTTACTTCCTGCCTTTGGAGCCCTCTTTACCCCTCTCCACACATTTTATGATCAGTGAATCTTGATGCTCCAATCTTTCACTAGTATCTCCTATGCCTGAACATGCTCAAATACTATCTTTTTAGATTCTGAATATACAGCTTTTTGTATGTTGTCTCTCCACTATAACATATGTTCCTTTGAAGGCAGGAACACATTTCTGCCTAGAACTTGTCTTGTAGATGGACTTGGGGTTCCCAACTGCTTTTAAAATAAAACAAACTTTCTCATTTAGCTTTTAAGACTCTTCACAACCTTGCCCCAAATTTCCCCCATCTCATTGCATGCTATTCATCACTTACATATGTTGTGATCAAGCTTTCTCAGAGAATGTTCCATCTCATTGACTTTGCAATGTCTCTCTTGGATGACTAAACTACTGAAAACTTCCTCCTTGCTTATACTTCATAGAATCCTTCTACTAAAACCCAGCTCAAATACTACTTACTATATGAATTCTTTTCTAGAACATTTCTCACTCTCAAACGCTCTCCTTCAATTTTGCTTTTTATTTATATTTATCTTTTGCTACATACAAGTATGTATATATATACGTATTCACATACACACGTTGCTGTTAGAATGTAAGCTAATAGGAAGTTTCATTTTTTGTATCTCTAGTAGCAAGGAATGCTTATAATGTAGTAAGTGCATAATATTTCATTTTTCCATCTCAAAAATGTCTGTTACATCTAAGCCTTCATTTCTGTTCTCATTGCCTGGGCAATAGTCCAGACTATCATCTTGTCATTATCCTTTTGCTATTTCATCAAGCTCTTTGAAGGTGGAGAGCTAAGTTTATGGTGTTAAGAGTCTCCTAGGTTGCCTAAGATTTTAAGACTTTAATGGTTACATGTTTGGGCAGCTTTTCCATCTTAATCTAAAATTATCTTTCTCCTTAGGTCCAGAGATGGATGAACTGCTCCATTGGGCTGTTTGAAAAACACCTTAGAGAGAGAGAGGGAAATCTGGAATAAAGGGGTGTGTTAGTTAGCCTGAGAGAAGAGTCATGAAAGGTGATTTTCTTCAGGTCTCTCTTCTTGGCTACAAGGGATTCTCCAGCTTAGTACCTAAACTTATTTATTGGACAATTCTTATTTATAAGGCCAGAGCTTCTCATTGAGAAATTATCTTCTTGGTTACAGAGAGGGAATGGAGAGTTTTCATACAGGGGAAGGGAGGTCAGTTCTCATTGTGGGATTTAAACCTTGCAAAATTCCAAATAAATTCAGAGGTAATATATTTGGTGCAAAGAGCAACAGTCTAGTGCCACTGGGAAAAAAAAAAATTCTTACTCCCTGTTAGACCCCTTCTTTATGTGCTTCTACTACACCTACCATAAATATTGTCTGCTCATAAAAAGGCCAGTCTTCTGACTCCTACAGAGGTGGGCTCCAATAAGCCCAATCCTTTGGACTCTGAATATCTGATATTGTTGTATATACACCAACTACATTCCTGACCCTGAATGGTCATTTTACAAACCCCTATTAGTAGTCATATAAATGTTAATGAAAATAAGGTTGGCCCAGCACAAAGCCTGTCATTACTATTCAAAAGAACTATTAACAGTGGACATACACTCATTAAAAAAAACCCCAAAACCAAAAAACATGGAATTGGGAACAAATAAAGGCAGTTAATACTTTACAGAGCTGATAGTAAATTTATAGAACCTACTACGTCAAAACCGTCATATAGTCTATAAATAAAATAGGTCCAAAGAGTGTTGTGTTGAGGTAAATTACTGATTGGACTTTTTTTTTTTTGGGGGGGGGGTGTATGTGGATAATCAGGGTGTAAAGACTTGCCCAGAGTCACACAGTTAAGTGTCAAAAAGTGTGAAGCTATCTGTATTGGACCTCAGGTCTTCCTGACTCCAGAGTTTGGGCTCATCCACTGTGTCCCCTAGATCCCCCTCGACATTTTTAAACGGAAGCTTGCACTGTTTGGGCCGTTTCCTCCAGTGTCACTGTCAGAGGGACAGAGAACAATGAACTAATGTTTCTGACACTGCCTGTACTCTTGTCACCGTCTTTGAAACCGTCAGACAAGGGGAAAGGTGGAGCCCTGGACAAAGCGTGTCTGCCTTCCGACACTGACCCTCAATGGCTAGTTCTGCCACAGGAACCGGAGCCTGGGAATATCAGAAACGGCCAATAACAAATATATTTCGCTTTGTACAACATTTACAATACAAAATAGCTGCTGCGTGTGGGCCCAGACCCCCGGGGCTACAGGAGGGCCCCCTTCACCCTCCAGTCCTGCGAGAGCAAGTCCTGCAGCTCGCCCTCGTCGTCGCTGCCCGGCTTCTCGTCCTCTCGGCCCGGCGGGCCCCGGCGGCGCAGCGCCTGCTGCAGCTGGCTCCGCAGCCGGTCCTGCCGGTCCCGCAGGAGCTCCACGCGCCGGTAGCACTCGATCTGCTCGTCAATCTCGCCGATCTGCCGGTCCAGTCGCCCCTCCTCATCCTCCTCGGCCACGATGGCCTCCGACACGCTGCTCACCTGCCGCATGGCCTTCTGAAACTCGTCCCACTCTTTGTCCATCTGGTCCTTGGGCGCGTCCACCTTGCGCACCCGGGCATCGATCTCGGGGTCGTCGAAGAAGCCCTCGGGCAGCGCCTCTGCCGTGTTTTCGCGCCGCTCCACCACCTTCTCGGGGCCCTCGGCCTTCTGGATGGAGCCCGAGTGGAAAACGAGCGGGGCCGCGGGGGCGTCCTGGTCAAAGAAGTCGGGGGGCAGCGCGCTGGCTGCGGGGGCTTCTCCGGCCTCGCTCGTCCTTGGCTCCTCCGCCCCCCCCTCCTCCTCCTCCTCCTCGTCGTCATCTCCGTAGTCGGGGAGCAAACTGAGCGCGGCAGCTTTCCGGGGCGCCTCCTTCGCGCCGGCGTCAAAGAAGTCCCCGGGCAGCCCGGCGGCCGAGGCTTGAGGCCCCGCTGCTCGCGCTCTCTTGGCGTCTGCCGGGTCCTCCGGCTCGGGGCCGCTCCTCTTGGCCGGCGGCGTTGGTGCCGCGGGGCCCGGCCCGGCCTCCTTGGGGCCCTTGAGCAGCGCCACCTTCTCCTTGTGCTGCTTCCCCAGGACGTGGGTGGGCCACAGCAGCTCGCTTTTCACGGGGACGCCACACAGCGAGCAGCTCAGCTGCCCCAAACGGTTGTACTTGGCGAAGGGGGACTCCACCCGCTTGCGGCTGGCGCTCAGCCGCTGCTTCTCCGACTTCATGAGCCGGCGCAGCTCGTCCTGCTTCACGGTCCGCTTCCCGGCCGACGCCATCTTGGTGGCCGGACTGCGCCGGGTCAGCTTCGCTTCCGCCTCCCGGCTCACCTTCCACAACATCCGCCAGCGTCACTTCCAGCCGCGGCCGCGGCACGCCGGCTCGCCGATTGGCTGGGAGTCTGACCAATGAAGAAAGGGGCGGGCCGTTTCTCGCAACCGCCGCGGTCGGGTGTGGGCGTTGGTCGCGGCTGTCTACGATCAAGCTCATCTATTTTCCACCCCCCTCCTTCTTTTGGCCTTTGTTTTTAGAGGAGCGCAGGGATGGCGGCTGTGAAGGCACTCAACCCCAGGGCGGAGGTGGCGCGAGCGCAAGCCGCGCTGTCTGTCAATATCTGTGCGGCTCGGGGGCTGCAGGACGTACTGAGGACCAACCTGGGGCCCAAGGGCACCATGAAAATGTGAGGGGAGGGGGGGTCAGCGGCGCGCGGCCGGGCGGCCGTTTAGAACATCGCCCGCGGAGGGGCGTGGCCAGGGAAGGGCGTGGCCAGGGAAGGGCGTGGCCAGGGAAGGCGTGGCCAGGGAAGGGCGTGGCCAGGGAAGGGCGTGGCCAGGGAAGGGCGCGGGCGATGCCACGGCCGGTTTTGATCGTGGGAAAGCTGGAGGGGGCGGGGAGAGGGCGTGGTTCCCACGAGACCCAAGCTGCCGCTTTTCGCTCCCCTGCCGCGATGTTAGTGGGAGAGAGGCGTTCAGTTCCAAAGTCCCCATTGCCCGTTACCCCGTGGGACGGCGGGGGCGGCTCCTCTGACAAAGCGGGGGTGGGGGAGTGTGTGTCACGTAACATCTCCCGAGGCTCCTCCCAGCTATAGATCTATATAGACGGAAGGAAAGGAACAAGCACTTTTACAAGTACTTAAAATACTTAAAAGTGCCGAGCTCACTACAAATACCTTATTTGATCTTCACAACTCCAGGTGCTACTATACCTATTTTACATCTGAGTAAACTGAGGCGGGGGTGGGGGTGGCTAGGTGGTGTGAAGTGGATAGAGCACTACGGTGAGAACCAGACTCATTTCCGTGAGTTCACACTTAACTGTGTGACCCTGAGTAAGATAACATAACCTTGTTCGTCTCAGTTTCCTCGTCTGTAAAATGAGCTGGAGAAGGAAATGGCAAACCATTGCGGTATCTTTGCAAAGAAGAATGCAAATGGGATCAGAGAGAGTGGACACACGAAAAATGATTTTTTCACGAAAAACACCTTGCCCAGGGTCACACATTTTGTATCAATGAGAGAACTTGAACCCAGGTATTGTAGATTTCCAGCTCAGTGCTCTCTCCACTGCAGCCCTAGCTTCACTACCTCCTGCTGAAAGAGGCAGAGCTCTCCCTCTCCCATTTTCCGTGTGGTGGCTCCAGTTTGCCTATTCCTCAGCAGAGCGAGGTTTGAGCTAGGCCTAAGGAAGGGAGCTTCCTCCTCATGACCCAGCGCTGACAAGAGTAAGTGTAGGGTCACAGAAAAATTAAAAGCAACTTTGGATCCTGAGAGCATAGAACTAAAGCTAGAAGGAACATCTCATTTTACCTGAGGAAATGGACTCGGGTTAACTGATTTGTTTAAAGCCACACCAGGTGATAATTTGCTGGATTTGAACTGAATTAAAAATACTATAGAATAACTATCTAAAAATATCGTGTATTAAGGTTTGCAAAGGAGGAATGTGCTGTTATTTTACATTTTATAGATGAAGAAACTGAGGCAGACAAAATGTTAAGTGATTTCCCTAGTCACCATAGCTATTAAGTGTCTGAGGCTGGATTTGAACTTGGATTTTCCAGGTTTTAAGTTTTCTGTTCTACCCACTATTCCCCTATTCTGCTAGTCTAGTCAAAGTGTTTAAAATTTCAGATCATAAAGAGACAGAGACTAAACTTGTAATTTATATAAAGAACTCCCTGAATAATAAAACAAAACAAAACGTCCTTTCCACAAGTGTCTGCATTTATTTTGCTATTTAAACTCAGAGAGTTGCCTTGATCAGTTATATATCATGGGAACGTAAGCCTTTAATAGTAGAAAACTATCTGGAATGAATGTGGAAAAGTAGAAGGGACACATGATTTGAAATCAGGGACTAGTATGGAATCTAACTTCTTTATCTTGTATATCACTGTATTTTTGTAACTGGAAGGAATTTTGTAACTGGAAGGAATTTTGTAACTGAGAGATGATCCAACCCAGGCCCCTAATGCTACAAATGAAGCAAGTTGGGTACAAAAAGGTTGGGCTTTGACCAGGATCTCTGTTAGTATGTCAGTTAGCCTGAGTTTGTTTCAAGTCCAGGGCTCCTTTCCTAATAACAAACCACTTTCCTTAGTTGCATGGCTCTAGGCAAGTCACTTTGAGGCTCAGTTTCTTTATCTGAAAAAACGGGGTGGGGGTGAATTAGAGGACTAGCAATAGGTAGGGGAGGTCAGGGAGAGCTTGCTTCAAACACAGCCTCACAGGCTTAATCTCTCAGTAGTTTCTATATCTGGAAATTGAATGCCTGATAGCTACTCCATGGCTTGCTTCTAAGTTTGCTTCTAGCTCTTAATTTATGATCCTAAAAACCTACTTCAGCTTTGCATAATGGCAAATGGTAAACTTTCAGTGTGACTGGGGCTGGAACAACTGACCTAGGCCCGGTGCCGGGCAGAAATCAGAACAACGGGAAGGCAAGCGTTTCTGTACTACAGCTTTCTCGTAAAATGGTGGAGGATAGAATTGTGGGAAGCTGAGCATATTTCTATGCTTTCAGTGGGAGTGTGTGTGTGTGTGTGTGGGGGGGGGGGATGTCTGTCCTTCAGCTGCAGAAAAGATTGTGAGGCCAGCAAGTGAAGTGAATTACCATAAACTGTTTTTAATTCAATTTTATTTTCATGTTTGTACTTCCCTCCCCATTGAAAAAACAAAACAAAACTATCATAAACATGTATAGTCATCAAAATAAATTCCTCTATTGGCCATGTGAAAAAAAAAAAAAAAAAGAAAAAGTGTCAATCTGCTCATCACCTTTCTATTTGGAGGTAAGTGGGCAGCATTTTTCAACATGAATCTTCAGGATTGTGGCTGGTTATTGTGTTGATCAGAATTCCCAACTCAGTTGTTTGTTTCTGCTGAATTATTTTTATATTATCATAAACTAATGTCGAATGAAATAATAAACCTTGGTGAGCACAAGATTTGCATTTTGGTAGCCCCTCTTGTCCAAGGATGAAAGATCTAAATGGATGATTAAATTCTGGGAGAAAAGGATCATATATTTATACTGAAAGAGGCCTTAGTGGTCATATACTCTAATCCTTTCATTTTACAGATTAGTAAACTAACCCCTAAAGAAGTTACTTGTCTAACATCAGAAAGTAAAGTAACAGCAGAGGACTTTTGACCTGGGCTCTTTGACCCCAAATCCAGTCTTCTTTTTAATATACTAAATTTTTTGGAAGACAAGGATGGGAGCAAAAAGGGAAAAGAGCACTAAAAAAGGAAAGAAAATATTGAGTGATGAGATAAAGGGAAGCTTGGTAGGTTCTGAGATGCATCTGATTTAATTTCTGTAGACTTTTAATTATCCTCTTTAATTTTTTTAATTAAAATTTTTTAAATTTTAAAAATTTAATTAAATTTTTAAATTTTATCCTCTCCATTTTTGAATGAGGTGATTCTAACAGCAGTTCATCTTAAGAGGAAAATTATTTTCTGGACTGCAGTGGTAGTGGCTAGAATAAGGGCTATAAGAAACACTTAAGAGGTTTCCATTATCTGTCTTTGAGGATTATAGGGGATCCAGTTCTTTGAATTTAAGTTGGGTGCTGGTAGATGACAGATGACAGAGGAGTAGCAGCAAGCACTCTTACCATATGCATTTATTAATAATATATTGTTCTTTGAACAGGCTTGTTTCTGGTGCAGGAGACATTAAGCTTACCAAAGATGGCAATGTTCTGCTCCATGAAATGGTGAGCCACTCATACCTGCTTTCCCCAAAATATTTATAAACAGACATTAATTAAGGAAAAAGGGAGTGCTAATCTAGATTTAAAAAAAATCCAAGATAGGCAGTTTAATATGGTAGTGTTAAAACAAATTAGGTTAAGTTTCTCTTGTCAGCAGCTTTTAAAATTTCATATGTATCCTGAAAAATGGTTGAGGAATACCTTTAAGCTAAAGTCATTTTAAAAACACACTATATCTTATTCTATGTGATTAGGGAACAATCAGTCACCCTTTGCAATTTTAGTAAATGTATTCATCTTTTAGATGGAAGAATTTAATCTTATCTTAGAAGTGTCATGTCAACAGAATACATGCCAAAGCAATTGTTTTATTGTACATTATAACGCAGTCTTGAACTTTGAGATGGTGTACTAGCCAATTAACTTCCTCACTTTTATTTCAGAATAGTTCTGCTCACCTAATAGAGACTAGAGATAGAGTTTGTAAATTTGTGAAATAAACCTCAATTTTATCTTTGTGTTTGTTGGTTGAATATAGCATTGATGCTTTAATCAGCCTGCTCATTGCTTTGCTTTTCCTTTTACTCATCACTTATTTCATTTTAAAGAAATCTGTTGCCTCATTTGTAGCAAATTCAGCATCCTACTGCTTCTTTGATAGCAAAAGTAGCAACAGCCCAAGATGACATTACTGGTGATGGTACTACTTCAAATGTTCTGATCATTGGAGAGCTCCTGAAACAGGCAGACCTTTACATCTCAGAGGTATTTACATTTCATGAGATTTTTTTCTGGAAGAAAAATAATGTCTATTGAGTCAAATGAATTAAGTTTATAGAATAACCTTATCTTACTGGATAAGGAAAACTTACATGTTTTATGAGGTTTAACTTATACATTTCTGCAAAAGACTGGTTCTTAAATAAATTGTGTCTCCATGTATATTTATTCACTCAATAGAATACAAATAGAAGAAAAAAAATAATGCGAAAAATTGAGTGACTTTTGTTATTTGCGATATGGCTTTGGCCTATTTCTAATCTTGTACCTTGTATTGTACTCAAATTAGCACTTGTGCACTTAAACACAACATATTGAAAGGCATTTCTGTCTTTTTTCATTCACTCCCATCTGCAGTGTTCTGATTCTTTTAAATCATGTTCTTCATCTTCAAGACTGAGCTTAAGTCACATTTTCTAACTCTCTATATCATCCTTGCAATAATTTTTTCTTGTAGCTTCTATAGCATTTATTGGCTATACTGACATCTCCCCATCACTGTCTTGCGATATTTTTCATATTGTGGTCTTTATTATTATTATTTAACTTTACATATGTCTTTTTTTTTTTCTGAGCTAGATCATAAAGTCCTTTAAAGCAGGCATTGTCATCCAGCCCCATAGCTTTCTACTTTGTTCAAAAAAATGTCATGAAAAACTTTGTCAGATACCTCGCTGAACTATGTGTATACTATGTTTAGCTCTTTGATGCACCATTCTTGTAAACCTGTCAAAGTAGGGAATGAAGTTAGTTTGAAATGATTTTTTCCTTAGTTAAACCATGCTTATTTTTAGTGAAGAGTATTGACCTTTCTAAGTGCTCACACACCATTCATTAGTAAATTGTTTTATAATTTAGTTGGTTTAATTATAGATATATCTTTGTTGTTTCTGGAATATGCTATTTTGAAAATGGAGACTACATTTGGTTATTTGCTTGGCTTCTACATTTCTCTGTGTAGAGTGAATTCAAGGAAGACTAGTACCTCTGAAGTGAAGGATGCCAGCTCTTTTACAGGGCTGCTTTCCACCTTTGGTGTCCACCTGATCCACCTCTCACCTGTGGCTCTGAGAAGCTGTAGCACCTGGTTAGCTGTTTAGGCAGGTGAGCTAAACTAGGGTTGAGGATAACCAGGGGGTTTCAAAGAACTTCCCCTGGTGGAATGGATGGATCCCCATATTCCACTGGCCATGAAGGCAGGTGAAGCAGGTGTTGTGGAGCATGTAGAGCTTGGTTAGACATCGAAGACACCAAAGTTATCCATTGCATTTCAAGTCATCGCCACTCAACTTGACTCTCTCCTGCCACTGGACAGTGATGACTCTGGAAGAGAAAGTTAAGCCTAAGTAATAGGTGACTGAGACTTTATTGGGTCCGGGGCAAAAACTTCCGAATGTGTATTGTGGGAGACATGTTGTTGTTCAGTGAGATTTCTCAGTTTGAGGAATGGGTACTTTACTGTCCTTGGTTGTCCTAGCATGTTCTGGGTTCTCAAGCCTGTATTACTACTCACAGAGGCTTTTCTCAGTGGGATATAGTCAGCAGTTGCTTGGTCTTAGCCACGTACATGAGGCAGTGACCACCTAGACATGCATTGTAGAGAATAGCATATTCTTCAAAGTAGTGTGGAGTATATTCTCAGCAGATTCCACCATGGAAAATGTAAGTCAGCAGGGAAGAACTTGTTGTCCTTATTGTTCCATTATTTCTGTATAGTCCTGGTGATAGGTACAGAGTCATTGTACATTTAGTTTGTTCTGAGATTGCCTCTAGAACTAGATATTATGATTTATTTAAGGTCATATAGAGCAGAGTAGAGCCTCAAGTCCAGTTTTTATAATGCTAAATCTAGTGTCTTTTGTAACACTCCATGTTAATCTGTTGGTTCTGAAGCCTGCCTTATTGATCAGAGATGGCATAGCTTATTAAATGGGCAGGTGGTGTGTCCTCAGAATTGTAATTAAATCCATTGCCTTTTTGGAGCAGGATTGAGTTGATATGGAAAATGGTTCTAGGAGTTTCCTTTGCCCCCTCCTCCAGGACTGCTTGGTCCTTTGGCATTTTCTGATGTACCAACATACATTCTGGGCTTTGATGGATCCCTTGTAATACCTTCAAATCTGGGCATCATGTTATAATTACTTGACTTCCTCTAAACAGGACTATGTGACTACTACCATAGATCCTTTGTGATAGCCCAACCATATTTTTTCTGATCCTCCTGGTTCAGGTGTATAACTATTCATAGTTCTTTAATGGTCCCTCACCCTCTACTACCATCATCTTGGCTCCTGATAAGTACAAGAGAAAGAAAACAGCACTCAATGTTTATGCAAACAGGACAAAACATAGACATTAAATATAATAAACTTTTCTGGTCAATAATATTTCTAATGACATGTCTGTACTAGGCCTCTTCAAGATGATGGCAGACCTCCAAGGTACTTAAAAAAGTTTTATTTATGACTTTTGTTTTTTATATCAAATTCATCTGATAATATACTTCCTTATACAAGAGATTAGTTACAAGAAATTACTGCCTTGTAATTAAGAAAAACAGGTAAAGCCAATTGGCACAGATTTTACGTGTGCTTTAGCCTCCTATTAAATAGAAGGGAAGTTTGCTTCAATGTATGTCCAGAGGAATCAAAATGAGTTATTTCATCTGATCTGAGTTTTTGTTGTTTTCATTTATGCTGCTGTGTTATGAATATTATTGTTCTGGCTCTGCTTTGATCTGCCTGTTAATCTTCCCATATTTTTCAGAATTCCTCATCTTCATTACTTTCTTAAGGCACAATAATAATTTGTCATATATCATAATTTGTTTAGCTATTATCCAGTTGATAGACCTACACTTTGTTTCTAATTTGTTGTTACTTTCAAACAGTGCCATTGAATAGTTGAACATGTATCAAACATTTCATTTTTACTTTCGATCTCTTTGGAGTACCTGGTATGGTACTGAATAAGTAAATTACCTTAGGAGGAATTGTCATTTTTATTATATTGACAATGGTCTACTTTTGCGCAATTAATATTTCTTTATTTAGGTCTGTCTTAATTGCTGATTAGAGTGTTTTGTAGTTTCTTTCCTATGGTTCCCATGTGTCTGGTAGATAGACTCCTAAGTATTTTGTTATTAATCAAAATAATAGCTAGTGTTTAAATAGCACTTTAGGGTCTGCAAAATGCTTTAAAATTATTATGTCATTTGATTTTCACAACAACTCTGGGGAATAGGCATTATTATCCCCATTTTTCAGATGAGAAAACCGAGGCAGACAAAGGCTAAGTGACTTGCTCTGTTAGACAAAAAGTAAATATCTGAGATTGAATTTGAGCTTCCTTCTTTCTGGCTCCAGTTCTAACATTCTATCCAAAGGACCAGCTAATTTTCTCTTGTAGTACATTTTGTAGCTATTTGAAATGGAATTTCTTTTTCTTTCAGCTGGGTTTTGTTGGCAATATACAGATGTACTAATGAATTATGTGGATTTTATATCTTGCATCTTTACAGAATTTATTGTTTGTTATTTTTAGGGCTCTTTTGATGAACCATCATATTATTTGCAAAAAAGATAGTAACTTTTTTTCTGTTTGCTGCTATAAACTTTCTAGCCTTGAAGGCTACTAGACCTGCTACTATTTAAACCTACCTCACCTCTTCCTTTTGTCTGTAATCTAAAAGTTTATTTGTCCATGTTTTAGCATCAAGAATTAGTACTGCTCTATCAATTGCTAGACAGAAAAACAAGACTACAATCAGCAGATACAGAAACTGCTTGCCAAAATATTCTAAAATCAATAATCTCTTTGCTAAGCCTGTTAACTGCTGCCCATTCTTATTATACTTTTTATATACTCCATAGTTTGTTAGTACTGTGCTGTATAAATATAATTAATCATTAAATATTTGGTGAATTAAGGAGTGAGTATAGCAGAAATTGGCAAATGTAGTCTATGTTAAAAGTGACACCTTCCCTGGTATTCCATTCAATGTGAAGAAAGATGGTACAGCTCCCCTCAGTCTCTGTTTGAAATTTGTATCTTGATAGCACACTGAGCCCTCTGATGATGTTAAAAAAACAAAACAAAACAAAAAACTCCTTTAAAACAAGGGAACTAAAGAAACTTTGCCATATTTTAAAAATAATTATTTGCACCTGTGTGCAGTTTAGAATTCGCACTTAATCTCGGGGCAATTTGGAGGCAAGGGAACCCCAAGGTATACTTAAAACAAAGGAAAGAAGACCAATATAGTTAGGCCTTTTGCTAAAATTTCTTCTAGCAGACCGCAGGAAAACAGATCACCTCTAAAGAAAGTAACTCTGACGTTTGTGTAAATGTATCTCATGAGTAGGTTGGCATCAACCAAAAATATAGTTATGGAAACACGAATGAGATGTACATAAATGCCCTGGAAGCAAAGCTCTTCTAGTACTCTATGGAGGAGGGAGGGAAGACAACTCTTTAGGGGAAAAAATTGATAACTCTTGACAAAAATTTGCTATAATAGTTTTATTTTTACCTAAAATTTGGGACCATTAACCTTTTGGTGGGCTTCTTTTCTTCTTACTTGCAGTGGGAAAAAGATACCAGTTTCTAGATGTAGAAAGTAAGGAATGTCACTTTCATTTAGAGACTTAATATTCTATAGAATAAAATTGCATCTTATAACAGTTTCAAATATTAACCCTAAAATTTTTTTTGTAGCCACCAGCAGACAGTAAAGGAAAGGAAGAATTCTTAAAGATGGATCTCAATGAATGGACAGGGAAAAATATTTGCAAACAAATCATACAGAAAGCTTGAGCAAGAGTCCTTTTAGATTGCTTCATGTGTACTACTGATGTTAACTTCCAGTAACATTTGGAAAACATAATTTTGATTTCAATATAGGCTGCTTCTAATGATAGATTTCTCTTATAACACCATTTAGTATGGTATATGATGAAAAATAATTACCATGTTGGGTTTATACAAAATTACCATGGAAAAGATATAGTTGCTATAAAATATTTTTTCCTTTAATTTAAATAAAATGTTTTATTCATTATTACTGCTCTCCTAGGCTTTAATACTTTTGTTTTTTTTTATTAAGAGCTATGATTTATAGGTTGTAATCAGTGTTTAAGTCAAAATTTGAGAAAAAACTGACCTTTATCTGTACCATTACGATATTTTTTCAAATGATAATTACAGAATTTTTGCCCCTAGATAAAATCCTGATTCATTGACACCTAAATGTGATTAAACTCTTTGTCATGGTAATATTTGTATTTTTCCTTTGCATTAAAAGGAGTCTCTTTTTCTTTCTCTATAAAATATATGTAAGTTAAGATTTTCATATTCAGAGGGAAAGTACATAGGAAACATTAGTACTATTATTGGTTTAGAGTAACAATAAATTCTGTGCATTAAAATGTTAAATAATCCCTGACATAAGAAAATGGTTGCATCCATTTGGTTAGCTTTAATAATGGTAATTTTATGGCAATATGATTGTAATAGGGTCTACATCCAAGGATAATAACTGAAGGCTTTGAAGCAGCAAAGATAAAAGCACTTGAAGTTCTGGAGGAGATTAAAATAGAGAAAGACATGAACCGAGAAATCCTTCGAGATGTGGCTAGAACATCTCTCCATACTAAAGTTCACACTGAGTTGGCCGGTGTATTAACAGAGGTATGTGTTAAACTTTTTGCTTGAAACATAAGCATTTTCCTAAATCATCTTTCAAATTAGCACAGAAAGTTTATTATTTTTTATTAAAGCTTTTATTTTCAAAATATATATGCATGGATAATTTTTCAACATTGACCCTTGCAAAACCTTGTATTCCAAATTTTCCTCCCATTCTCTCCCCCCCCCCCCCCCCATGGCAAGTAATCCAATATATGTTAAACATGTTAAAATATATGTTAAATCCAATATATGTATACATATTTCCACAGTTATCTTGCTGCACAAGAAAAATCAGATCAAAAAGAAAAAAAAATGAGAAAGAAAACAAAATGCAAGCAAACAACAAGAGTGAAAATGCTATGTTGTGGTCCACACTCAGTTCCCACAGACCTCTCTGGGTATAGATGGCTCTCTTCATCACAAGATCATTGGAACTGGCCTGAATCATCTCATTGTTGGAAAGAATCACATCCATCAGAATTGATCATCGTATAATCTTGTTGTTGTGTACAATGATCTCCTGGTTCTGCTCATTTCACTTAGCTCATTTCATGTAAATCTCCCCAGGCCTCTCTGAAATCATCCTTCTGATCATTTCTTATAGAACAATAAATATTCTATAACATTCATATATCATAATTTATTCAACCATTCTCCAATTGATGGACATCCACTCAGTTTCCAGTTTCTGGCCACTACAAAGAGGGCTGCCACATTCTTGCACATACAGGTCCCTTACCCTTCTTTAAATTAATTGTAATTTAAATTTAAGAGTAATTGCTCTCCAGAATGACTGGATCCATTCACAATTCCACCAACAATGTATCAGTGTCCCAGGTTTTCCACATCTTCTCCAACATTTGTTATTATCTTTTCCTGTCATCTTAGCCAATCTGAGAGGTGTGTAGTGATATCTCAGACTTGTCTTAATTTCCATTTCTCTGATCAATAAGGAAGAAAGTTTATTATGAACTTTGTAACTATTGACAAGGACAAATAACCAAGGAAACATGCAAAAGGACGTCTAGAATCTTAGATGAAATTTATTCAAGAATATTGTTGTTAGTTCAGTCATGTCTGACACTTCTTGACCTCCACTGTCTTCTAAGTCTGTCTAAGCTCATGTGCATTGCTTTTGTGACACTATCTATCCATCTTATCCTCTGCTCTCCCCCTTTCCTTTTCTCTTTAATCTTTCCAAGTGTCAGAATCTTTTTCAATATGAATCTGCCTTCTTATTATGTGGCCAGAGTATTTAAACTTCAGCTTTAGTATTTGACCTTCCAGTGAATAGTCTGAATTAATTTCTTTAATTATTGATTGATTTCATCTCCTTCCTGTCCAAAGTACTCTCAAAAGTCTTTTCCAGCACCATAATGTGAAAGTATCGATTCTGCGACACCCAGCTTTCCTTATATTCCATCTCTCACAGCATCTGTTGCTACAGTAAAAACCATAATTTTGACTGTGGATTTTTATTGGCAAGGTGATGTGGCTGCTTTTTAGCATGTGTTCCAGCATTGTCATAGCTTTCCTTTAAAGGAGCAAGTGTCTTTTAATTTCATGGCTTTGTCACTTCATGGAATGATCTTTGAACCCAAGAATATAAAATCTGACACTGTTTCTATTTCTTCTTCTATTTTGCCAGGAAGTAATGGGACTAGTTGCCATAATCTTTGGGTTGGCTGTGTGTGTGTGTGTGTGATTTTAAGTTGAAGCCAGCTTTTAAACTCTCCTCTTTTACCCTCATTAAGTGGCTTCATAATTCTTAATTTTTCTTTACTTTTTGCCATCAGTGTGTTATCATATGCATATCTGAGACTGTTGATATTTCTTCCAGCAACTTTAATTCTGGCTTTTGATTCATCCAACCTGGTATTTTGCATGCTAGGACTCTCTGCATATAAGTTTAATAAATAAAGGGACAATATAAAGTCATTTTATACTCTTTTCTAAACCAGTCAGTTATTCCATGTTTGCTTCTGTTGCTTTTTTTGACTCACAGGTTCCTCAGGAAACATAAAATGATCTAGTACTCTCATCTCTGAGGACTTGCCACATTTCATTGTGATCTACACAGCTTTTTAGTGTCAATGAAGCACAAGTAGATGTTTTTCTGGAACTCTCTTACTTTTTCCATATTCCACAAAATGTTGGCAATTTGGTCTCTAATTCCTCTGTCTTTTAAAAAACTGACCTGCTTCTCCACATATTGCTGAACCCTAATTTGCAGAATCTTAAGCATACCTTGCTGGCGTATGCAAAGAGGGCAACTGTTCAGTAATTTGGGCATTGCCCTTCTTTAGGATTAAGCTGTAAACTGATCTTTTCCAATCTAGTGGCCACTGTTGAGTTTTCCAGGTTTGCTAGCATATTGAGTGAGGTATTTTTTTTTAACTGTATGTCTCTGCTGGAATTTGTTACTTCTACTAGCTCTATTGTTAGTAATGCTTCCTAAGGACCTACTTGACTTCATTCCCCAGGCTCTCTGGCTCTATGTCAGCAACCATACCATCATAATTTTCAATGATGTTAAGATTTTTCCTTTATGGTCCTTCTGTATATTCTTGCCACTTCTTAATCTTTTACTTGTATTAATTACCTACCATTTTTGTCTATACCATACCAAGTTTTGTATGAAATGTTCCCTGGATAGCTCTTAATTTTCTTGAAGAGATATTCTAGTTCTGCTATTTTCTTCTCTTTTAAGAAAATCTTATCTGTTCTTTCTGTTCTTTGGAATTCTGCATTCAATTGAATATGTCCTTTCTGTTCTCCTTTCCCTTATGCTTTCCCTCTCTCTTTAGCTATACGTAAAGCTGTCAGATAGCCAGTTTGCTTTTTTGCTCATCTTTTTCTTTGGAATGTTTTTTTGTTGCTGCCTCCTATACAGTATTACAAACCTCCATCCAGAATTCTTCAGGAATTCTCTCTACTAGGTCTAATCTCTTAAATCTATTTATCACTTCTAATTCATATCCATAAGGGATGTTATTTAGGTCACACTTAGATTTGATAATTTTCCTTACTTAATTTTGAAGTCTGAATTTTGCAGTAGAAGCTCAAAGTCTGAGCCACAGTCAGCTCCAGGCCTTGTTTTAGCTGTATTGAGTCTCTTCACTTTTGACAGCAAAGTATATAATCAATCCCATTTCAATATTGACCATCTGGTGATAACTGTGTAGAGTAGGATTTTTGGATTGTTGA
Source organism: Sarcophilus harrisii (assembly GCF_902635505.1). Classification (NCBI taxonomy): domain Eukaryota; kingdom Metazoa; phylum Chordata; class Mammalia; order Dasyuromorphia; family Dasyuridae; genus Sarcophilus; species Sarcophilus harrisii. The sequence goes on from NC_045429.1 coordinate 429,243,077, forward strand.
AAAAGACTGTTTTCTATGATGAGTGAGTTATTTTCATAAAATGCCTATTAGTTTCTGCTTCATTTTTAACTCTTAAGACCAAGCTTGTCTGCTATTTCAATATCTTTTGATTTCCTAATTATTCCAATCTTTTGTGATAAACGTGACATTTTTTGATGTTTTTAGATGTAGGTCTTCATAGAATTGATCAACTTTGTTGTTTACTTGCTTTTTCTCATTTTTTCCTTTTTGATCTGATTTTTCTTGTTCAGCATGATAAATATGGAACTATATATAGAAGAATTGCACATATTTAGCATATATGGGATTACTTGCTGTCTAGGGGAGAGGAGGGGGAAAGGGAGAGAGAAAAATTTAGAACACATGATTTTGCAAGGGTAAATGTTGAAAATTATCTTTACATATATTTTGAAAATAAAAATCTGTTGTTGAACGGTTTGCCTTGGATTTGAATAAATATCATTCTGTCATTTTTGAGATTTTGATACCCCAAGACTACTGTTATCACCCTTTTATTGACTATGAAAATGACTTCATTCCAAGTAATTCTTGCCCACAGTATATTATATGTAATGATCACCTGAATTAATTCACTCTTTCCTATCCATTTAAACACCCAAGATGTTGATAACATTTACTCTTTGCATCTCTTGTTTGACCATGGTTGGTGGCTCTTACATTCTGGATTCCTATGCAATATTGAGCCTTACAGCACTGGAAATTCCTTTTCTTATCACTGAGGATAAGCTTTTTTTTGGTTTTGGTCCAGCTATTTCACTAATTCTGGAGCTATTTGTTGTTGTCTTCTGCTCTTCCCCACTAGTGTGTTGGATGTCTTCCAACTTGAAGGGTTTGTCTTCTGATGTCATATGTTTTATAATTTTAATACTGGGGTTTTCTTGGCAAAGATACTAGAGCAGTTTTCCATTCCCTTCTCCAGGAGATCACTTTTTGTCAGAATTCTCCATTATGACCTGTCCATCTTAGATGATTCTGCACAGCATAGCTCATAGTTTCACTGAACCACCTAAGCCTCTCCACCAGGCTTAGGAACTAGGTCTAGACTAGGAAATGGTCTAGAAAGGGATTTAAGAATGTAGAATCAACAAAGTCTCAAAACAAATAAATTTTTTCTGTATCTTTTTCCAAGTCCTAAAGGGGTTCTGCTTCTTTGGTTTTGAATTTGTTTTGTTTGTGGATCATTATTTATATGGTTTTTGTTGTCATCCTAAACAGAGCATTATCAAACATTTTTTTTATCCAATATGATCTTTTATATCTAATACCATAGATAAAACATACATATTTATGAACTTTTTAGCCTATTAGACTTAGCATATCAGACACATGCTTGGAAATGATCCAGAAGTGAGCCTTCATTTTCCATTTGTTCACTGTCTCATAATTAGAATGGAGATGTTCATGATTGGTTACCTTGCTAGCTACCCACAGATTATTTGGTTAAGTTAATGTTGGCTCCTGGATTCTTTAAATGGGATGATAACTTTGGCTGTGAGTCACAGAATCTTAAAGGAAAGTAGGAACTCATAGTTAATCTAATCAAATTGATACCCAAGCAAGAATCTCCCCTGTAGTCTGTCTAAGTGAGAAGTAAAAATAGTCATTAACTTGCCCGGCATATGGGGAGGAGTGAATTGAGGTAATCAAAGTTGGATGACTTCAATATTACTATAAAAGGTGAGGTTATCAGTGAAGATGGAGAGATTAGGGATTATCTGGGAATTTTGGGAGAGGGGAGATATAGAACAGTTATTTTGGGGAATATCCTAGTGAGTCAGTAAGATAAAAGTTTACATACTACACACAACATACTAGTTGAGAGTTAGTAGCATACATTTGAAATACACTCGGCAACATCTGGTGATTTCATTTAGCAACATTTGACTTTTTGGTAGATGAGGAAAAGCCATACAGTTGGCAGTTTATGGGTTTTGGGGTTAACAGATTGGGAAACACATGAGATTATTGAATCAATTTAAGGTAAGAAGGGAACTAAATAAAGCCAGAATGAAGGGTTGGATGGAAAGAGAAACACAGATGCCCAGATCTGTCAGAGATCACGAAAAGCAGGTGGTTAGGCTACTGTAATCAGAAAAGGGAATTTCATGGTTAGGAAGAAGAACATGTCGGTTGGGTTCCAGTCATCCACATACTACCGTGGATACCTGTGACTGCTAGGCAGCTAAAATCATCTCAAGTACTAAAGTGCTGCCACCTACTGTGAAAGCTAAGGAAACTGTTTCTGAGGTACTTGATGTGATTGTGGACCTAGGTAGAATATCTTATAGCTAATGTGTAATATAATGCTTTTCCTCTCCTTTTTTCTTTCTTTCTTTCTTTTTTTAATCTTGATACAGTTGTAAATAATTAAAAGAAAGTTTTTGTTTTTTGGAAGTAGAATGTATTGTCATGTAAGGACTGTTTGAGATTGCTTAAGGGTTGAGTTTACCTTGGTGGAGTCACTCCAAATAAACTATCAGAAACTTAAATTTATTATTTCACTGAGAGTTGATGAACTGGACCCCAAGGTCCATCCAATTTTTGCTAACCAGACACATGAAAATGATTTACAAACCAGTATTTCAGTTTATTTTATGCTGATAAATAAGAACTAGAATCATAACTAGTGAAATAAGAACTAGAATATTCACCCAAGGTGGTGGTCTCAGCATGCCCTTTCTTAGGTAGGACAATCTCTTGTAATAACCATGAATTTAGTATTGAAGGTGAATCATCACAAGCAGTAAGTGCCCACTGTGTCTTTGGCACTGCACTAGGCACTGGGAATAGAGAGGAAGATAGCGATTATATCTGTGATTTCACTGGTATAGAGAGAGAACTTCAAGGTGAGAAAATTGTATCTACCAAAGCTAATTGGCATGATGTCACTTGTCCAGGACACACAGTAGATTTCAGAGGTGGGACTTCCTGTTTGGAGACTGATTCACCATCCCCAACGAAGTCCACACTTGCCTCTGCCAAACGTTGCAAGTACAAAGGGAAAGATAAAATATGCTCTGCTCTCAAGGAGCTTACATTTTACTGGGAGAAGCAACATTTGCATACGTTTATATGTAATACATCAAAAATAAGTACAAAATGATATGGGGAGAAAGAAGGCAGCAGCAGGGAAAGTCCTTATGTGGAAAATTAAGGTTGATTTATGTTTTAAAGGAAATAAGGGATTCTAAGAAGAGATGAGGACAGAAAATTAATGGGTGACAGCCATGCTTAAAAACTTGGGAAACTTAAAAACTTAGAGTTGAGTTGAAAGATAGAGGGTCATAGGTGAGGAACAAGAAGAAGGGCAATTTGGTTGGCTTTGCAGAGTGAATGAATAAGAGTAATGTAATAAGTCTGGGAGAGGGTACATTGGAGCCAGGACTAAGTATCAAACAGGAATTCACATTTGATTCTAGGGTCAGGAGGGAGGAGCCACTGGAGTTTATTGAATAGGGGAATTGATGTCATCAGATCTATGTTTATAAAAAATTGTGGAGGATGGAAAGGGTATAAAGCCCTGAGCCTGGGGGACAATTAGAAGGCTATTGCAATAGTTTAGGAGGATGAAAACTTGAACTTAAAGTGAATTGGTGACTGTTGATATAGAGACAAGGAGACAGATGTGATTTTGAAAATAGAAATCACAAGATTTGGCAACTGATTGGATTGCTGGGTGATGTCAAGGATAATACTGAGATCACAAACCTGTGTAATTGGAGGAATGGAAGTATCTGTGACAGAAGGAGGAACGTTTGGAGGAGGAATAGGTTTGGGAGAGTGGTTAGGAATAATGAGTTTAATTTTGAGTATGTTGAGTTTGAGATGAGAATTTGGCTTTGAATACTGGATCTGTCATTATTACCTGTATGATCCTGAACACATTTTTTAACTTTTTTGAGCTACATTTTTCTTATTTGTAAAATGGAACACTTGGACTTAATGACCTCTAAATCCTTTTCAGTTCTAAATCCTATGATCCTGGATGTTACAAATTAAGGTCAGGTTTCTTAGTGAGTATAGAGCAAAAGGAATTTGTGTGATTTTAAAATCATAGCATTATCAGACTATGGTAGCCTAATGGTTACTCTATGTTACTGTATTTGTGAAGTGAATTGGAATATTTATGTATTCCAATGGCTCTGGCAACTCAGATTAGTATGAAAGAAGTTTTGAATAATTTATTCTTTTACAATATTTTTTGTTGATTATTAAAATGTTTATCTTATTTATTAGATTATGGATTATTTTATGTCAGTTACATGTTAAATGTGTTAACTTAATCCAATCAGTAACTTGTGCATGATTTCTGGGAGAGTCAGTACACTCTAATGAACTGAACACTGGCCTACAAGTCAGGCATACTAGATCTTACTTCTGGATCTGCTCTTAGCTTGATGTTGGACTTCAGACTATTCATTTAACATCTGTCTTGTTTCTGACTTTTAACCTCTAAAAGACTATATGTTCTATATCCCTGTCATTGGACAGATCCTCTCCAGTTACACATAAGCGTAAACGTAAAGGCTTAGCAGTTAGAGCAACATTAATTGTTGAGTTTGTCTTTGTGTTTTGGGCTACACATTAATTTCTAGGCACGTAATGCTGTATTTACTACAGAATATCGTAGAACATACACATAAATATATATGGTGTTCAGCATTTTTGTTTTTACATCTAATCTCATGTAACTTGGAGGAAAAGTAAGGGAAAAACTGGGACAATGGACTGTGGGTTAAGAGTACAAATTGTTTCACAGTTGTATTTGTTTTTGTTATTATAGGCTGTGGTAGAATCTCTTTTGGCCATTAGAAGACCAGGTTTTCCCATTGACCTTTTCATGATAGAGATAATGGAAATGAAGCACAAGTCAGAAACTGATACAACGTAAGTCATGTAGAATGTTGATAAAATGTGACCAACATTAGATAGATTTAGATAAATATCTTTAACTTGGCTTCATTAAGTGAATATTTTATGCTGAATATTAGAAATATCTTTTGCTAGTCTTCTGAAAACCAAGCTGTTTTCACATATAGATAGGAGTTAGAATACCAATAATTAAAAATTTTTCTAATTATTTTAAGCAGCTAATAAGAAAAAGAAATCATATGCTTAACTTTACTTCATCAGATTGAGATAATTCTATGGCGGGTGATATTTTAATAATGAATATAGTCACACTCAGCTGTGTGTGCCTTGAATGCCTTACCTGGTGTGGAGTTAACCCTGAGTTTGTGAAGACTATGTCAACATTTAGAGAGTTATACTGACAGGCCTTTACAAACTGAAAAGTCTTAGAATATGGGCCTGATGATGGACTGTCTGTCACTTGGGAAGTAGTCTTTTTAAGACTGTAAGAGTTTAATCATGGAATTGGCTCCATGGCAATGGATTTTTTAGTTCCAGCAACTCTCAAAGATGTATTAATTCATGGAAGGGGGTTATAATCTGAATTAGTGAAGGGAGCACAGAGACTGATGAGTCATATATTTTGAAGTGAAGTAATGTCATTGTGCTATGTAAAAAAGATTCTCTTTAGAAACTGTCAAGTTTATGCTTAATTTGAAGTTGGGGTAATTATTTAGAGGATATAGCAATTATTTTTATAGATAGTATTAATGAAAAGAATACTGAATTTAGGAATGAAAGAGTAGAGTTCAAGGCCTAGTTCTTCTCATTTTCTAGCCATGTGTCTATGAAGTCAGAATACAGAGTTATCTCCGCAATTTATAATGTGTGATTTAATTTATCACAAGACCCTAATATCTTCTTTTGTGAAATGAGGGGTCCAACCAAATCCCCTCTATGAACTGTTTTAGGACTAGATCTTAATCTGATCTTTTGTTTCTTTATGTGACAAACGGAAGTAATAATATGCATACTAGCCTTTCTTATGAGCTTGTTTTCAGAATCAAATAACATTTAAAAGCATGTAAAATATTTGCTAACTCTAAATAGTTGTATAAATGTGAGATATCATCATCATTGCTGTCATCATCACCATCATCACTGTCATCAAAATGTACTTAGTATGTTATTTCCTAGATATTAAAGAACTGAATTATTTTACCAGGTTGATCAGAGGTCTAGTTTTAGACCATGGTGCTCGTCATCCTGATATGAAGAAGAGAGTTGAAGATGCTTTTATTCTCACTTGCAATGTATCACTAGAATATGAAAAAACGTAAGGAGTTGTTTCTTCTTTATAACATAATGAAAATTTAAGTCTTTTTCCCTTCCCATTTCTCTTGTATCTGCTTATTTGCTGCTTCTTCTGCTGCTACTGCTGCTGCTACTGCTGCTGCTGTGTGTGTGTCTGTGTATTCATAATTTTTTTTTTTTTAGAGAAGTGAACTCTGGTTTCTTCTACAAGACTGCAGAAGAGAGAGAAAAATTAGTAAAAGCTGAAAGACAGTTTATTGAAGATAGAGTGAATAAAATAATAAAACTGAAAAGAATGGTCTGTAGTGATGGAAACAAAGGATTCATTGTTCTTAATCAGAAGGTGAGAATGAAATTTTAAACATGTAAGTGTATTTAAGTGCTTGTAACATTTAACTTGGTAATGGAGAATGCTTAAATCCTACTTGTAATTTCTCTATTTGATTACAGGGCATTGATCCATTTTCCTTAGATGTCCTTGCAAAAGAAGGTATTGTGGCTCTTCGCAGGGCTAAAAGAAGGAATATGGAGCGGTAAGCCTAATATATACATGAAATAACCATTTCTTCTATTATTTTGCTCTTTTGTATACTTGTACATTAAAGATTTATCATTTCTACAAAAATGCAATTGCCCAAAAATTACCTAATTCAGGTAAAAACAAATTAGATTGTTATATCTAGAGTTTTGTGAGAGTTTTATGAATGAGCAATGCAAAAAAGCTCCATAAAATTTTTCTTGAAATGAACCAGAATTTTACAATCTCTTTAAAACTGATCTTTTAAAATTAAATTTTATTTTTTAATCATCAATAATATGCCTTTTCTACTAACAATTTAGAAATAAAAATAAAAATAAACTTTTATTTACAATATATAGCTAAGTAAAACAAATTCCTGAATTGACTGTGATCTGGTCCTTTCATCAATAATGCTTAAAATCATCTATTTCATTAAAAAGCGCATTTCCTCTCATCTTTTGCTAGATAAGTTATTCTTGGTTGTAATCTTTGCCTTTTGGAATGTCATATCACTTTGCTCCTTTAAAGGAGTGGCAGTTAAATCATGTGTGATCCTGGCTATAGTCCTCACTATTTGAATTCTTTCTTTGTTTGCACTATTTTTTTTTTTTTTTCCTTTGATTCAGGAATTAGGAATTTCGTGTAAGTGTTTTCATTTTAGGGTTTCTATTAAGAGGTGACTGGTGGATTATTTCTATTTCTACTTTGCCTTCTGGTTCTAAGAGATATGGGCATTTATCTTTTTTGATTTTTTGAAATATAATGTTGAAACTCTTTTTATGGTCATAGCTTTTAGGTAGTCTAGTGATTTTTAAAATTATCTCTCTTGATGTGTTTTTCAGGTTATTTGTTTTTGTTTTGAGATAACTCAAATTTTTTATCCTTTTGATTTTGTTTTAATATTGTTGGTTATAAGAGTTATTTTTCCTTTTGGTCCATTCTAATTTTCAGGAGTTTATTGCTTGGCAAGGCATTATACCTCCTGTATTAAGCTGTTAATTCCCTTTCCAATTTTTTCTTCCATAACTCGTATTTTTTTCTTTCAACTTTCCCCTCTAGTATTTTTCATTTCATTTGTAAAAAACAAAACATTTTCAACTTTTAAAAAAATTCTTGCTTTATCTCTTTCAGGAAATCCAGTTGAATTTGTGCCCAAGTTGTGTTTTTCTTTTGAGTCTGCTTGTGAATGTTTCACAATCATTCTGTTCTGCATTTTTGTCTTGGGTTCCCTTCTCAACATAATAGCTCTTTTTGATGTGATATTTTTATTTGTTTGTTCTTTCAGCCTGACTTTGGGCTTTGTCTTAGGGCTATACACTTCTGGAGGGAAGGTCAGTGTTAGTCCTGCTGCTGCTTTCTTGAACTCTTGAGTATTATTTCAGGATCTCAGGAATAGCTCAGGCTGAAGATGTGCAAACTTTCACTGCTCCCAGAGTGGTCTGCTACAGCTTCATGGATTTGGGTTTGAACACCAGGCCTATAAGCTGATCCCATTTGGAATTCCAATAGGCTGCTGCTATAATGTCTCTAGAGGTAGGCTCAGAGTCTCAGAACTGAAGGTTCCATTTTGGTATAGGATTCATGCTCTGGTTATTCCACTGTACACTTCAGACTGGTCTGGAGTCTGGAATAGAGCCAAAACTGAGACTTTTCTTCTCTGGGATCCTAGACACACAGATGTTGCTTATGGATTTGTTCCTTGTTCGTTATATAGCTTAGGGCCCACTTCCAGTTCTTGCCCTGAAATACCAGCCCTAGCTGCAAATAACACCTTCAGCATCTCTTTGGATCTTTGAGCAGGAGATAGGTGGTAAGAAACAGAGCTTCCAGTTTGCATCCCTTCTGTACCCTGGACAAATGTGGCATTTCAGTTCTGAATATGGGACCTCTTCTTTCCCTGGTACACAGCTTCTCCTTGTACTAGAGTGCTCTTCAGATCCATCACCAGGGATTGCTGGCTTCTCTGACTGTCTTCTTTGTGGACTTGGGCTGGAAAAATAACTGGCTATGATTTTTTTCTTGGCTTTCCTAATCAGGATTTGGTTGGGTGCATTTTCTAGGTCTGTTTGGAGGAATTGTTGCTGTGGAAGAGAAGAACCTGACTGTACTTCTCTTGCCACCTTGTCTCTACCTTCTCCTTACAACTAAATTTTAAAGCACAGTGGCAATGCTGCATTATTAGCAATATGACTTTACACTTTTAAGATGATTAGAACATTTTGGGCAGCTCCCTAAAACTAATTAACATTTTGGTAAAACACATTTCAGGCTCACTCTTGCTTGTGGTGGCATTGCAATGAATTCTCTTGATGACCTCACTCCGGAGTGCTTGGGCCATGCTGGACTTGTTTATGAATATACATTAGTAAGTATTTTTTTTTGTTTATGTAAATTATTGAATAATTACCATGAAGCTGTCAAGTTGTGAAGTTTGAAATCCATACAATACAGACATTAACTTGTACAAGTTATTCATGTAAATTTCACTTGTGTTCATGTATAAGAACCAAAGACTACTTTTACTACTTTTATTTATGTCTAACAAGAAGAGCCACATAAAAGTTTTTGCCTGCAATGGATTTTTATAAGTTTTAGAGCAATTGAATATATTTTATAATCACATGACAGGAAATATGTGACATCTTGGATGTGCTTTAGGGGGAAGAAAAGTTCACCTTTATCGAGAAATGTGACAACCCTCGTTCTGTAACTCTGTTGGTGAAAGGCCCAAATAAGCACACGCTCACACAAATCAAGGATGCTATCAGAGATGGACTGCGTGCTGTCAAAAATGCTCTTGATGATCGTAAGCTATCTTTTGCTTTGGTCATGAACTCCTTGAAGGTAATTTTCAAAGTAATAATAAACCCATGGAGAGGCAGTGAGATATAGACAATCAAATCCAGGAAGAACTGTCTCTTAATACACCCTTGCTTATGAGATCCTAGGCAAGTCACTTGACTTCCTAATACTTTGGGCTTTTCAACTATCTTAAGATGCTAAGTTCAAAGAAAGTGCTGACCTATACTGGTAGAAGGTCTTTCTTTACCTGGGAGTTCCTTCTATCAGGTCTAGTCTTTATCCCTAGTACTGAGAAATCTACCATGATACTGTAACACCCTGTTTTTGTTATACTATAAAGTGAGACATATTACTGTGCTTATTCATTAATGGTTTATATAGCCAGACACCAATCTAAAATAAGTACTTTATATTTTAATGATAGACTTGCTTTTAAATTAATGTATAATTATGAAAGGTACATGAACATATTTTAATTTATTTAAAATTGCCTTATAGTTTTTTATAGTTTTTCACAGCACTTTCCCCTCCTGGCTCTCATTCAGTCCTTATAGCCACCCTGTAAGGGAGGCCAGATGGATATTATTATTATCTCCATTTTATAGAGGAATAAAGCAAGCCATGCTGAAGTTAGAGAAGCTGTGCCATGGGTAGTGCTTTGGAGTGGTCCTGGAGCCAGGCATCTCACCCTGGTTTTTTGTGTCTACACAGTGTTGTCATAATCATTTTTGAAGGAGTTTGCTTTTAAAGTTATTCCAAATTAAGGGTTTGATTAATATTGATCACTAGATAGCTTATCTGCTATCTTGACAATAATGCAAAATAGCCTTAAGGACAATGGGAGAGAAGAGAATAAATCAAGTTTTTAAAAGCCACCACTTCTGAAATGTAGTCTAGAGGAGATACTCCAAAATAGAGGGGAGTAGCTATCTAGATGTTTCTTTTGGCCTTAGCTGTTAGGGAGTAAACAATGAAAGAGGAAATTGGAGGTGGGGGGGGGGGGGAAGAAGAGATTCTGTTTAAAGTCCTTCATCTGTATCACAATTAATTATTTATTTAACTGCATCTACCTTTAAAGCTTCATAAGGCAACCTCATAATCACTGGGCTGTGAAGCTTTTACTTGTCAGATTTCTGTGCGTATTTAAATACCATTCTGATATTTGTGTGAAATAGCACACACTTGACTACACTAATTGCATTCTTTCATATTTTTTCTGGATGGTATGTCTTGTCAATCGTTTCTTTTCCTTTCCAATAGACTGTGTAGTTCCGGGTGCTGGCGCAGTTGAAGTGGCAATATCTGAAGCTCTTGTCAAACACAAATCCAGTATCAAAGGGAGAGCCCGTCTTGGAGTCCAGGCTTTTGCTGATGCTTTACTCATTATTCCCAAGGTGTTGATCTATCCTATTGGTCAGAGGAGAGATGGTTAGAAGGATGCTTAAGTAATCATAAGGTGTCTTAATAGGTGATATAATAAAAAGATAGCACATGTATTTACTTGCTTCTACTCACAATTTCCCTCTTCATTTGCAGATATTTTGCTTCTAAAATGGGGGAAATTATGTGGTGATAGCTGTGAACACTGTGAGAAGCTTCATGAGGGGGGATAATTTCTCCCCTGGGAAGCTTCTTAGATAACAGCATTGGAAGTTCTTTTCATAAAGGGATCAGTTTGAAAGGGTACTGATAACCAGAACTCTTATCCTTTGTTGACCAGAGCTAAGGTATCATCAACTTAAACTTTTATCATTGAAGGCTTCAGGATGCTTAACTTCCTCTCCTCTGCCCCTAGTTACTAGCCCTGGTTTGACAGCTTTGACTTGAGATATTATTTTCATTTGTACAGGAAAAAAATGCCAGATTTCTTTAGGGGAAACAGAAGAAATATAAAATAAACTTTCTTTGTCACAATTTGGATTCAAACCACTACTGGAAGACAAGCCATCCTTCTCCCTTCAAATAGACTTATTTTAGCCTGAATTCACAATTTACTAGGAAATCAAGTCAAATAGCACTTCTCTATTCTGACTACTGCAAAACCATCCATTATTTGCAAAGCCATGAGTCAGAGATTGAACTTCTTTTCCCCATTAAATAACAGGAACAATAAATAATAGTGTCCTAGACAATACCTGTCTGTTAACATGCCTAAGATTTATTATAGGAAAGTATTTATTATAGGAAGTACACAGCATCTACCAAAAAAGGGGAAAACAGTGGAGGGGAGATGAGCTCTTGAAATGGGTGTCTCCTTGAGTGAGTAAATACTGAGTAAAATCGATTGTTGACAGACTCCACTACATCCTGATCTTTTAAACTATTTTTTATGGTTACTCCACATTTATCCCAGATGATTTAAATAAACAAAACACCAACTCTTTCTCGAGAGTGCTGCATCTATTGTACACTTCCCCACTGGAGTCCACTCCCTTTTGCCTTGGAGCTGACATACTCCTTTTCCCAAACTACTGCTTCTAGTCCAGCCCTCTTGCCACTCTTTTCAACCTACTTTGCTTTCTGGAAATATGTATAGTTCATTAATACCAACCCTGCATGCTGTCATCTCCAGGCCTTTCTTCAGCACTTGCCTCTTGGGCAGCATGGTGTGGGGTCCAAATCCTACCTCTTGCTAATGCGGTGACCATGTATAAATTATTAACATCTCAAAGCCTCCATTTCCTCTTCTATAAATTGGGATAATAATACTTATACTTCTTACTTTATAGTATCATTAGAAAGAAAGTGCTTTGAGAACCTTCAAGTGTTTTATAACTGAATTCATTTTGTTATTGTTCCTTTCTACCCCTTTCATATGATATAATTTATGAAGTTCTTAGCATAACGCACACAGTAGGTTCTTAATAAATGCTTGTTTCCTTCATTTCTTCCCTTCTGTTTTTTTATCATATCTTCATGCATACTCATGATTCTTAACAATCTGAGTGCACAATTCTCCATCTCTAAGGAACTTCTCTAACCCACTTCTCCAACCCAACTTGGTGTGGTCACACCTCAGCCTTCACCATCTTGGAATCTTGACTTCTACAAGATTCTGACTATTGAAATTCTAGTTTCTGTTTATGGTTTTTGGTCTCTCCATTGCTGTCATACCACATCTCCCCTCACCCAACATATCCCCACCTATTCTACCAAACTTCACTAGCCATGATGCTAGAATTGCTTGTTCCTCCAGCCTTATTCTATTCCTGGCCTACTGCCCCCTTTGGGGAACTTCTATCATCAGTTTATTTTTGTGTGCCTTGTTTCCAGATTGTTGAGTGTTTTGAAAAGTCACAAAACTGAGCTGCTTTTGCTGTCTACACATTGATGATATAAAGCCTCGGCTTGGCCCTTACAGCTGCTGGACCACCTTTCTACTTTGCTTTTCCAAGCTCCTGATCTCATTGCCACAAAGAGTGCTCCAGGCCTTTGATTCTGTCACCAAGTATCCAAGTACACACCATGACTGCTTAACAATAGATGGCTAAGTCTTGTAACTTGGTGATGTTTAGCATTTGACATGAGAAGCCTTAATTCCTTTCATTCTGGAAACCTCTCTGCATTTTCTTCTTTCTGCTCTTTCCCTTTAGTCATTTAAGAGGTAGCCCCAAATCTTTGTGTGACCCCTGTCTTCTTTATCTCTTTGAGGTGAATATTCCCCAAAAATCTGTTCTTTGACTTCTGTCTCTAAGCATTCATCCTCAAGAATCTGACCATTGCTTTTATGCAGATAACTACAATTCTTAAACTCACATTTTGTGTTTTTTAAAAATTTCTGAATTTTTGTGAACAGCTTTTGTTTTTACAATGTATTTTCAGATATGCCCCATTCCTATATCCTGTCCTGCAAACCATCTCTTGAAACACTTAACAAAAAAAAGAGGAAAAAAGCATTTCAGCAAAATTAACCAGTATTCTGAATCTAAAAGTATAGACTATGTTCTTCACCCATAGTTTTCCACCTCTGCAAAGAATGAAGAGGGACTATCTCCTCTTTAAGGACAAGCATGAGCAGAAATGCACTGGCAGATCTTTGATGCTTGGATATCTTATAACTACCTTAGATTTAGCCTGTCAAAAATGCATTTATTTTCTTTCCTCCTAAATGGTTTTCTTCTTGACTTCATTCCTTTTGTCAATGTCACCAACAGTTATCCATTTTTCCATTATCTATGTTATCTTTATGTATTCTGGGAACAAGCTGAACTGGTGGGCTTGCTGTTCTCATATTTTAAAAATTATTTTTTTCAATAGTATTTTATTTATATTTATTTATATTTAATTTTTCCAAACACACATAAAGATTATTTTCAACATTTTTTATAAGATTTTGTGTTCCAATTTTTTCTTCCTCCCGTCCTTATGTTCCTCCATCTTATATAAGACAGCAAGCGATCTTATATAAGTTAAATATGTGCAATCCTTTTAAATATATTTCCAAATTTGTCAGGTTGTTCTTGCTGTTCTTAGTATATATGTTTCTATTGTCTTTCTCCATGCCTTTGTACAATGTTCCTTATTCCTGGGATGCTTTCCTTCTTCACCTCGAACACTTTAAATCCCTACATGCCTTCAAAGCTCAGCTCAAATACCACCTTCTCTGAGTCTACCCCACCAAAACTACTTTGTATTTACTTTGTTATATAATTTTTTCTTTCTACCCAATAGAACATGAGCACTTAGAGGACTTGGGGTGTTTCATTTTTTGTTTTGCATCCTCCATGATAGGCCCTTAATAAATGCTTTTGAATTGATTGATTCACCCTTTTACTTCTCATATTCAAGTAGTTTTCAATTTTCAATTTCTGTTAGTTCCATCTCTTAACATCTCTCCCTCTTTCCTTTCTATTTCAGGCATCATGATCACCTGCCCTGGTATCAATAGTTTCCTAATACATCTTTCTGTCCTCATTCTCTCCACCCTCCATTCTAATTTATGTTGTTGCTAAATTAGTATTCTTTCTATAGAGATACAATCTTACCCTTTTTCATAAGGCCTTAGAAATGATTTGTCTTTTGCTGTCATCTCTGCACTTGGCAAGTCTATCAAATGCTGACTCAAGTGCTTTCTGGCTCTTTTGTTGTTCTTAATGGCAATTTACAAAGCCTAAACTTTTGAATCAAAATGATTGTTAAATTTTAGTTGTTCATTTCCTATTTTTCATAACCAGTTGTTTAAATATTTCAATATTGAGTTGTTTCTATTGTATGACACCTACTTCTCATTTTTCTTCTTGTTCTTTACTTATTCTCATATTTGCTCAGATAAGTCAGTGCTCTGACTGGATAAAGAGAGATAATTCAGGAATAACTTTTTTACAGCAATGAGTTATATTCTGTCTGTTAAAGTAGAATCCATTTCACTTTTTGTTCTATTGATTGATCCTCATCATGCCCCAAGCCTATATATTTTTTCCTTGAAGAAAATGTTCATGTTGTTAAGGTATGGGATTCCTTTTTTATGAATCATGCTGTTATCTTCCACCTTTGTGTGATATCAGAATAATTTTATAATTTACAGAGTAATTTGTAATTACTTTGTAATTTAATTTAGAGTTTTATCTACTTTCCTGTAGAATTTCTCAACTTCTTTGTCCCCTGCAATTGTTGGTTTGTTCATAAGCTACAATTATTTTAATGGTGAATCTTTTTGCAAATATTTGCCTAGAAGACTATTATTCAATATGATCAAATATTCTGTGGAATAATATTTCTAATGACCTTTGTATAGGTAATCAAAATATTAAAATAAATAAAAATACAACCCAATTCCCCTTTCCTTTTCTTTGTCCCTTAGAAGTATATTTGTGAGCTAATCTTCCTTAGCTACAATGCTACAACTTTATTTTTTCTTGGGTTTCTTTCTTTCTTTCTTTTTTTTTTTTGATAGTGAATGTCAAGATTGATGATTCCGCTCCATTGATGGTATGTCCACTTGTTGGTCATTGGACAAGGACCTCACATTTAAGAGTATCAACATTCAAAGTTATAGATACTTTATACCTTTCTCCCCAACTTTCACCAATGCAAAATTGGAAGGAGACTGCACAGGCCTGGGAAACATTTTGTATTTTGGTTTGCTTCATAGTTTGCCATGGTCCAAAATAATAACATCACCAAGTAGTCATCCTACTGGTGGTAAGGCCCTTTGTCCATGGTGAAGCTGGTTCTTGAGTAGATAAGCAGCTGTTTATTCGGCTCTTGACAGAGAAGTGATAAACTCAGAACATAAGATGAGACATCATTTTTGTACATGGACAACATGGGGGCTTGTTTTGTTTATGTGTATTTGTTATAATGGTTTTATTTTATTTCCAGTTTTTGAGGGGAGGATGGAAGGATAGGAGGAATAGTGTGCTAGAAAGAGGATTCTACCATTCTCCATCTCCAAAAAGAAGAAAACAGAAGGACCTGAAGAAGCATATAAGCAAGAATTTATAAACTTGAAAAGAAAGTTAGCTTTATGTAATAGACATTTGCAGTTTTATGCACAGTTCTTTCTCTTTCTGCAATATATACAGTACTACTCATACTATTGACAAATCTAAGCCTTTTCTCTTTCCTCATTCTTTTTAACCTCTGTGTAACTGTTGATATTATTGACTTTTCTCTCTTGCTGGATTGTTTCTCTTCTCTGAGTTGTTTTTCCCTCCCTTGTTTCTCCTTTTTCCTGAATGAGTATCCTTTCACTATCTCCTTTATTGGATTATTTATATCACAAGCCATTGTTAGAGTCACTCTAAAACTCTCTCTGTTCTTTGAGGGTGGCATCAGCTTCCATGGTTTTAATTATTATCATCTCTATGCCTTGAAATCCTAAGCTTCAGTCCCTTGTCACACCCACAAATTGCCATATCTTATTTCTACTTCCATCTCTCATGGCTGTATTCTGACCGAATAGTTAGAAGTCCATCATCCTAGTTCTGGACTTAATTACCTCTTTCTCAACTGTTAAAACAACCTGCAAATTGTTATTCTTAAATCTCTTTCCACTCCAATCTGTCTTCCACATAGCAGCAACTTAATATTTCTAAAATATAGATCTGACCATGTCATTCCCCTGCTCAAGAAGCCTCATTTAATCAATGGCTCCCATTGGTTAAAGAATAAACTAAATACTTCTCTGTTTGGCTTTAAAAATTCTGAATGACTTAATTAAACTACTATAGGAATACTACAATCGATAGTCTAACCAAAGCATCCTTCTTGCTGTTCCTCACATGTGACATTCCTGTCTGTGGTTTGAATTGGTTGTCTCTAAGCCCAGGATGCATTCTCTTTTCCCCTATATCCTAAAGGAGCCCCAATTTCTTTCAAATATTACTCCAGAATTCTTTTCTACATGAATCTTTTTTATACCTATCAAGCAGACTTGTGCTTACTTTGTCTGTTTTTACATAGGTACACATTATCTTCTGGATTCTTTCTCCTGTCTGGGTTTTTGTGACATTGCCTTATCTTTTTTTTTTTTTTTTTAGAGTTATCTTTGATGATTTGGATCCTTTTTATTTTTATTTTTGCATCCCTAGCTATGTCCTCTGGTATATAGCAAGCACTTAACAAATGTGATTAGAGCAGAATAGAAACTTGTAGTTTATGTCATTCAATTTGAAGTATGAATTTCTTCTTTAATTCAGAATTGGATTTCTAAAAATAGATGTATTATGATAGTATTTTGTGCATATATCCTTCATAACTAGAGAACTGAAAATTTTAATTTCACCACTAGACATTCATATACATATATGTTTTTTTCTCTATTAAAGGTTCTTGCTCAAAATTCTGGCTTTGATCTCCAAGAAACACTTGTAAAAATTCAGGCAGAACATGCAGAAACAGGAAAACTTTATGGCATAGATCTGAACACAGGTAATAGAAAGGTAGTAATCATGAACAAAATCCTTAGATGCTTATTAAAGAAATTCATTTTATGGCAATGTAGTAAATTGTCTCCAAAAATGTTGATAGTTGTTTTATCATTGTCATTTTCTTTCACATAATTTTTAATTGTTCCTATGAGTTACTCTTTGATCAATTTATTATTTAGTATTTTATTATTAAGACTCAATTTGAGTCTGTTTTTTGTGCTCCCTGAATTCATTACTGTTTTTATTATGTTGTGTTCTGCAAAGAATATGTTTACTATTTCTGCCTTTATCATTTATTTGCAATATTTCTATGTTTTAATACATAGTCAGTTTTTGCAAATATTCCATGTGGTGCTGAGAAATTTGTATATTCTTTTGCAGTCCCTTTTAGAAAATGCCATATGTTTTTAAGCTCTTGATTTTTAGCAATTTGTTCAAATATGCATTTTCTCTTTTGCTTGTTTTTCTGCTGGATTTATCCAAAACTCTGTCTCCCACTGCTTGTATTTACTGTCTGCCTTTTTGTATTGGGTTATTTTTTTCTTTTCTGACTTAATAAACATTTAGAACATATAAGCTTAGTATTAATATCAGGTTGTTGTCTATGTTTTCTTTTAGTATGATGTAGTTTCCTTTTTTTAAACCTCTTTTAATATTGTAAATTTTTGTTTTTGCTTTATCTGAGATCAGGATTACAGATCCTGTTTTTTGGATTCACTTGATATATAAATATATTCTTCAAGCCTTTCATCCTTAATTGATGCATGTTGTTAGCAATAGATTGTGGGAATTTTGTTTTTTTACCCAATCTGTCATTCTTTTTGGATTGTTTAACCCAGGCACATTTAAGGTTATCAAAAGTAGGGTTTTTTTCTGTTTATTTCTAATATTATCTTTTTTTCTCTTGGATTAAAATTCTCTCCTTTCTCTTCCCCCATGTGGCATTTTTTATATGAGAGAATACTTGTTTATTATTTGGTTTTAGCTTTTTTGAAGAATTAGACATAGATATGTAGCAGTAGTATTAAGTGATTTTATTTTACTTTCTAGGTGCACCAATGCTTCCTGCAGAATCAGGAATTTGGGACAACTATTGTGTGAAGAAACAACTTCTTCACTCCTGGTAATTTCTTGTGTTTAAATTGTCTTGAATTTCTTGTGAAAAAGGAGAAAAAACCCTCATGATCCCATTTGATAGTTTTTTTTCCCCTTAAAAACAAAATTTTTTGTGAATTTTTTCAGTTAGATTCAGAAACAGAAAATGCATCATTTTTGAAAAAGTTTGATATTCATCATTAGATTGTGCTGCAATTTTTCAGTAATTTTATTTTTCTTTCTTAAGAGGAAAACTTGTTTTCCTTGTTCATTCAATAATAAGCATTTATTAAGCACATGTTCCAGTCATTGTGCTAAATGCTAGGGATACAAAGGAGGGTGAAAACAGTTCCCACCTCCTAGGAATTTGCAATTTAACTGGGAGAATTTTTAAAAGAATAGCATTGTTAAATTACTATTGAACATATGTGTACATATATTCATTATATGTGTATGTACATATATGTTGGAGTTGGAAATGACAAATCACTCCATTATCTTAGCCAAAAAAACCCCAGATGGTCTCACAAGGTTGGATATGACTGAAAACAACAAGAGAATTGAGGGAGAGAAAGAGAGACAGAGAAATAGACACAGAGAAAAAGAATCAAACAAATTTTACAGTGCTTCTAAGGGACAGTATTTCTATTTTTAATAGCTAGCATCACCTTTTGCTCATAAAAACTTTAAACTTAGTGAAAATTGAAGAATGAAGTTCCCAGTGTAGCTAAAGATTGATAGGGGAAGGAAGGATGGGTTGATGTACATTACTAAATCTGTCATCTGTTTCTTTAGCACAGTGATTGCTACAAACATTCTCTTGGTTGATGAAATTATGCGAGCTGGTATGTCTTCTCTCAGAGGATGAATTGAATTCCAAACCAGCCTTGGAAGTTGAGTTTGAGTACATCTGTGCAGCACTTCCCCACATATTCCAATACATTCTGAATTTTTACAAATAAATGCAGGTTTTTTGCCTTCAGTGGATTTAAACTAGTCTTAAAATATTTTTCATGAAAATTCATAAAACAGAAAGTGATTATGTTAAAGAAATTGTGACATCAACCTTAATTGTAGAACTCAAAATCTGCAGTTGAATAACAGTGTCCAATATAGTGATTGTGAGGAGGCACAGTGGAGAGTGCTGTACTTGGAGTAAAGGAGAAAACTAGGTTGGAATCTCACCTCTGACATTTATTGGCCATGGCTCACATAGCCAAATCATTTACTACCCTCTCCAACCCTCAATTTGTTCATCTGTAAAACCAGGGATTATAATGCCTTTAGTAAGTACTTCAGAGTTCTTAAAAAGATCAAATGAGTTAATATAAGTGTTAGCTATCCATCATCATTATTATTTTACTGGGATGAGTTTATATACCATAATCATTAATATCAGGTAGGACTTCTGTTGGGAGTGACATGGCTCCTTACTTGGGACTGGATTTCCTCTATTTCATTTTAATAGCAACAGTTTTTCTGGGTCATCTCCAATCATCCTGATCTATATCTGCCCACTGGACTCAGATGATCATGTTTCCAGGGGAGAAAGTGAGGCTGGTGGTCTGCAGAGCTCCCACTCAGATCCAGTTCATTTGCATGTCATGACATCTTCCATAACATGACGGTCGTCTTTGAGAACAAAGTACAAACAACCACAATAGTTTTCTGTAACATGGTGCTATCACTTTTTCTTCTAAATATAAAAATAGAATTATAGAATATTAGAGTTAAAAGGAACATCATAATTTGCCTGGTATAATCACATCTGAAACAGGAATTCTCTAGGGCATACCTGATGAAATTCTTCCACTTGGAACCTCAATGACAATGAACTCATTACTTCCTAAGGCAGCCTACAGCATTTTTGGTTGGCTTTAATTGATAGGAAGTTCATTCTTACATTGAGCCAATCGGGCAAGATTAACCTTCTAATTAGTAGGAAGAAGTTATAGACTGTAGCCTGTTTTAAGTTAATTTGTTAAACCATATTATACATGATCCGACTTTGTAGTTACTAGTTAGGGATAGAAAGCTGATCTAAGATTATATATTGTACAAGTAGCCAGTAATCAGTGCTATAATATTAGTTCACATAACTGCTTAATTGGATTCTAGGATGAAGCAAGTTTCAAGTAGTTTAGTGTTCAAATTTGCCATTCAGTAAATGGATAATTATGGTAACTGCATTCCCAGATGTTAGGCACTAAAACCTGGAAGGGATTATTTTGGTCTCTACATAAATGCAGCTTCTAGATATTCTAGCTGTTTTTCTTATTGCACTTGCTACTTCCTACTAGATGTCCCTGTGGTAACTTCTTTTCAAGGGCATGCACCGGTATTTGACTGAAATAACAAACTTGCACAAATGGAGCTTCAATCAGTCTCCACTCTGTGTACATAAGGGACATAGGGATGTAGGCTGAAGGTTTTACTATTTGGTTAGCTGTGCCTGTTTTCCCAGATCAGATGTATACACGGACACGGGAGAGATCTTCTTTTGACTATAGTGACAAATTCAATATATCTTGCATCTGGTTCTCACCTCTCCACATTCAGAATGAACAAGATGAATAGAAACTGTGGGAAAAGGAAATGGGCTGATCATGTAGCAAGAATGAGACAACAGCTTTAGTGGAACGTTGGTACCCCAGAGATACTAAAAAGAACAAGAGAAAAATCTACAGCATGTTGGATAGATCCTCATGAGAATTTCTAGGAATAATAATAGTACAAGATGATAAAAGCATAAAGAGCTATGGTAGCAACAGCATTTGCTATATACATATGATTGGGATCCAGGGTATCAGGTCCTTTTGGTGCAGAGATAGAAATTTTTCATACATTGGCCCAAGAAGAATGGAATGTCTGCCACATAAACTAGTTTTTCTCTAAAAAGACAATGTAAGTATCCTTGGGACCCAGTTGGTCTAGACTAAAGTTCAAATCATTGTTATTTTCTAGTTGTCTAAGATATAAAAGCTTAGGGTATGACTATTTGAGAGCAGTTAGGTTGGACAGTGTATAGTGTACTTCACCGAAGTTAGGAAAACTCATCTTTCTGAGTTCAAATCTGACCTCAGACACTTACTAGCTGTGTGATGTTGAATAAGTCATTTCACCCTGTTTGCCTCAGTTTCCTCATCTGTAAAATGAGCTAGAGAAAGAAATGGCAAACCATTCTAGTATCTTTGCCAAAAACAAAACAAACCAAAAAACCCCAAACTTCACACAGCTCCCCCACCTTAGTCATCTAAAAAGGGACAAAAGAATTTGACACAACTGAAAATGAGCAGATAACATGAATATTTGGGACTCCTTGGGTTAGGTGGGCTTGCCATTCAGGATAATATATCTTTCTAATCAAGTATACCATCTATACTTGAGGCTATTGAATCAATGCTGAATTTTTACTAAATAAACTTTCCTTGCTATTAGTGAATAAATCTCTTTTTACTATAGTTTGATGATCTATGATCTACGAGAGTCATTTTGGTTTAGTTCAGAGTTTGAACTACTGTGTAAAGAACATTCAGTATGACAGGAAGGATTGTCCTGGATTGAACTTCATGGTTGGGGCTAACCTCATGGTTGAAATGGGAACAGGACAATGCACAGGGAGGAGAGATGGTTGGGTAGCTTGAAAAAGAAGTTTGGGACCTTGTAGAGGTGTCTCAGTTGGACAGAGAGGGAACCTTTCCCTGTGTTTATCCTGCCGGGAGTTTGAGATTGACAAAATAGAAGTACCATCAGCATTAGCATTTCCTGTCTATTACTAGTGATTCTAGAAAAGCTGTTATCATTAGCTTAAGGAAAATGAAAGTAAACTATCCATGGATACCTGACAACTCGACACAGAAGTATATGTGCTTTTGACCTTTAAGGACTCTGTTCTGAAAGCAGAGCAACTCATGGACTTAGTAACAGCCCAAGTAAAAGAGTAATTATACTGGTTGGGGCAGGGACCAACTTGCAGGTGACTAGTATGGTTTCTGATCCAAAGGCTTCACTGAACATTATATTGAACTGACAACAGGACTAATGAGGGAAAAAAACATAGGAGTGGGAATGAGGTTAAGAACTGGAGTCTGTTTTAATGGTAAGAGAACCTTGGGTCTACCTATTAAATTGCCACACCTTCAGGTAACTTCTTCCACAGGGAGTTTGGATCCCAATGAATTTGGGAAGCTGAGGAACAAGTTTAAACAAGTTAAGGCATTAAGATAATGAGGGCATAACCTGATGGGGCCAATGTGGAGATCCTCTTGGCCACAGTTCATTGATTTAGGGATCTGATAGAAATCTATAAAGCCTGAGCCTGGGGCTCTGAATGGGTATAGTCTTTTGTCCCTTTTTAGATGACTAAGGTGGGGGAGCTGTGCAAACCATACTTTACCACAAGGAAGAATTCTCTTTGCATGTTTTCTAAGTGTCAGCAAGAGATAAGAGTAACAGTCCAAAGAGATGGGTTTAATGGTATGTCTCTATACCACTCTTTGTGGGTCCTCCATGTTCTGAGTAGCTGGCATTAGAAACACATCTTGCCTTCTGGGTAAAATCCAAGTGGAGTAGTGAGGAATAGCAGGCTTTAGCCATGCACTTTCCCCTAATGTGCCATCTTATAGGCGATAGCAAATTAATGGGTGAAATTTGAATGGGAAATCCAGCCCACCACAGTTGACCACCATGCAAATACAGGTGAGTAGACAAGATGGTGGGATAAGATTTAGGACCTTCTGCCCCTCACAGTGAGGAGAGCTCTTCTATAAAAAACTTTGAGAGTAGCTTCTGAAAGGGATGAAAAGGAGAGTAATGGCCCGTTTATGAAGGGTAATAAAACTAATACTAAAAATCTTGAGTTTGGGCCAGTAAGGGGCCTGCCTAACTGCCCTACTTAAACTAGGCATGCCCTAAAACTCCCAACCCATTTGGTGGTATGGAATCCAAGTATTAACTAGACTTGAGGGATTTCTGGGATGTTTTCCTCTAGGTCCCCCAAGATCAGGCTGCTTCTAAAGGAAGGACAAAATGAGTGTGTCAGTTAACATTAGTTAAGCACCTAACTGCTAAGCCCTGGGGGTGCAAAGACCCTGTCCTCCAACTCATAATCTAATGGAGGGGAGGACAATAAGCAAATATTTGGCAAGAGTGCATGTGAATGAGGAAGCTCTGCAGTGAAACTACAAACCTGTGTACCTGCGAGAATGGTGTCACCCTGGAGAATAGGAAGTTCAGAAGGGGTGTGATTGGTGGGGGAAAGATGAGTTTTAAGATGCATCTGAGACATCTAGTTCAAAATGTCCAACAGAGAGTCAGGGTCAGAGAATTAAAGCCTAGGGCTGGATTTACAGATCTGGGAGTCATCAGCTTTGAGATAATTGAGCCCATGGCAGTTGATGAGATCACTGTGAGAATATATAGAGAAAAGACAATAGGACCCTTGTCAAAAGCTCTGGGAGACAGGCAAGATGCAAAGATCCAGTAAAAGAAATAAGAATGGGCAGACTAGTAGGAGTTTGGGAAGAGGGCAGTATCTCAGAAAAAGAGTATCCAGGAAGGAGAGAATCTCCAGGAGGAGGAAAAAGTGACCAACAAATTCAAATATGGGCAACAAGGAGGAGGAAGAGGACCTAGACAATGTGAGATGAATACCTGGAGAAGGCAGTTTCAGCTGAATAATGATGAAGCTGAAGCTAGTAATGAATGGTTTTTGGTAGAGAACTGAGCTTTGTTTTTCTGCAAACCTCTTCCAGGTAAGTTCCTTGGAAATAATTAGGATTTAGTAGCCACCTTGAACCATACTTTCCTCCAGGTACTTTCCCCTGTACTCTAGTTTTGCTTCTTGTCTAACTAGGGATTTCTATCCACTGACTCTCTATCCTGGGACAAGACTTCACTAGATCTATTTTTGATAAAAATTGAAACTCGTTTCTCCATTTTGGAAAGGCAGCTGACTTTTAAGTAAACAAGGAAATAAAGACTATCATAATTTTATTTCATCTGTTTAAAATCTAGAATTGCTTCATAACTCTCCAGAATAAAGTAAAAATATCACAAGCCAAGAATCGTAATCCCCCTGTCTGCCATTCTCCTAATCGTTTGTTTCTTACCTCTGTTTTTACTGACCTTTTTCTAACAGTAACTATTTCGGTGAGATCACTTTATGGGTGCCATCTCTGTTGCTTTATGTTTCGATCCTGTCTGATAGTCGTACATTACTATCATCCCAGCCTCCCACAGCACCACTGCAATGCCAGGGGTTTGGGCTCTTGAACATAATTCAATTTAATATCTCCAAGTATTAGGGCCTTGTAACAATCAATTCCCTCTTCCTTTACAGCTGCCTATATAATTGTCAAAGAGATCTAGGGGAACAAGGATACAGTCATTAAGACATCCCTAGTGACTCTGTAAATATTCTATTTCCTTTACCCCATTCTATATCAAGGTCTTTAAGCTTATCAGACAGGAAGCCAAGCTCACCATGAATTAGATTTCATCTTCAATGAAGTTTTTCTTGGTGATTCGAATAGGTTATCTACAATAGTGACAATGGGGTATCTCCAGAAGGGACACAGTTTTACAGTTGCCTTGGTCAAAAAATTATTTTTAAAAAATAAAGCTTAGTTTAATGAATCAATCCTATGAATTTAACTTTGATGGGCCCCAGTTTACTATTCTATAAAATGAGGGGATTGGACTTGACAGCCTCTAAGGAGACATGATCCTATGACCTCTGAAGTGCTTTCAACTTTAAGATATGTGAATTCACACCAGAAACAGCCCATGTTCTCCTAGGACTTAAAATCAAATAGGGCACCTAGATGGCACCATAGCGCATAGCATGCCAGTCCTGGAGTCAGGAAGACTCATCTTCTCTAGTTCATATCTGACCCCAGAAATGGACTTAGCAGGGTGATCCTGGGAAAGTCACTGCACTCTGCCTCAGTTTCCTTCTCTGTCAAAATGATCTGAAGAAGGAAATGGCCAACCACTCCAGTGTTTCTGTCAAGAAAACCCCAGATGGAGTCAGATAAGACTGAATAACAAAAGACCTGGTGAATCAGATTAACATGGCAATGAGTATTTATGAAGTACCTACTGTACTACTGTGTACTATTCTAGATGCTCAGACTATGAATACAAATACCAGTTAGACTCTATCTGAATATAATACCAAATAAATGAAAACTTTTTCTCACAAAGTCATAGAATCTCAGACTTCAGAAGCCTCATGTCCAACCCATACACCAAAGAAATCCCCATTGCCATCATGGAGAAGCCTTAGTTTCTTCATCTAAAATGAGAACTTTGGATTGGCTAGTCTCTCAGGTTCCTTCTAGCTCTAATTATGATCCTATGACGACCTTACGTTTACTCATCTGGAGAATAATGGGAATGGCTGAATGGCTCTTTTGAGATCTCTTTTAGCTTTAGATCCATTATCCTATTCTTCTGTGAATTCAATTCCTAGCTACCATGTGATACATGTGAAAGGCAGCTGACTTAAATACAATTTTATTTCATCTGTTTAAAATTTAGAATTCATAATTCCCCAGAATTCAGTAAAAGTATCATAAGCCAAGAATCATAAGCCCCCTGCCTGCCATTCTTGCTATACCTGCCCACCATATATATATATATATATATATATATATATATATATATATAACTATATAAGTACATACCTTATAGTTAGGACCTGGGGATGCAGAACTATTTGATACAAGAACTTGGTACAACTTTATTCACCACTCAGGGTAAAGTGGGAGTCAGCATATGTTCCAAAGCCAGTTTTTTTTTTCTTTACCTATATAAGATCCTCATCCTTTTGTCCTCCACCCTTCTCCTTTACTCAACTGTTTCCCATCACAAAGGTCAGCTTCCTTTGCAAACAAACTCAGCCCTGGATGAAGCTTCCTCATAAATAGGAAGAGAAAACAATTTGAACATACAGCTAATCTCTTGCCCTATTTGCCTTTGTTGAATACGGATAGCTACCAATTCTAGTGATTCTGTATCTGGGATCACCTTAACATAACACTAAAACTGACCTCAACTCTAGGGCTTCATACTAATTATGTTTCCATACTAAAATCAGTAGTGCGTTAGATGTTTAATAACTGGTTCTCCAGGAAAATAGCAATGTGCCCACAATACATTTTAAAATTTAATCTCTATTTTAAACATTTTCTCCACTTAAGTCTGGACAATTACTCAGTTTCTGATTTGTTGTATTTGCCCATTTCTGAGCTATAAATACGCTGAAAATTGAACAAGTAGCTCTTGCTAGCCATTTGAGTTGGCTCTGGTGCATCCCTAATAAACTCATTCTGTGCCTAGGGGTACAGTGAAAAAAATACAGTATTTGGAGACAGACAACCTGAATTTAAATTCTGGCTCTTGATTATTAGTAAATTGATATTAGATAACTTTTCAGAACCTTATTTTCCTCCTCTGTAAAGTGAGTTGGACGATCTCTAAGGTCCCTTCCAGCTTTAAATCTTTGATTTCCTAACGCGCTATCCTTTTGTTATTCCAGTAAATAGTTAACTTTGTAAGCTGGTCTTGAGAAGTGAAAAATACTCGAGTGGAATTTTTTTTATGATGGATTTTGATTAAGAACCATGGGAAGTTCCAGAAAGAGTCGCAGAGAGTATATCCTCACCCTCAATTCTACCCCATCTCCCAGTAGTAGAAGGAATGGGAGCTTCCTTGTGCCTACCCTACTATTTCCCCCAAGTGTGCCCTCCACTTGACTATGGCATTAACTAGCCAGCTGCCTTTGGTCTTGATGAGGAATGCCCTTTGCAGCCACCTTCCATGTTTTCAATTATCCATCTATTACATCTTGGAGAGAGAGAAAGAGAGAGATAGCTTTTTTGACACTTCTCAGCATCCCAGTTCCAAGACAGTTGGCACAATCTCCTGTCTCTTTGCTGCCTGGATGTGGCTCTAGCCAAGTGTCTTGTTGGACAAATAGCCAGTGGGCTGGGAACTGGCTCCTGCCAGCACCTTGGAGATCTATTCACTGCACCAGTTCTGATAGGTGGAGAAAATCAGGAGGAACAGGTGCATGCCATATGCTTGTCTGGCAAGTATCTCATGAAGCAGGAGAGATTGGATTGGAAAGCAGGCCAGCTAAGAGGATCTGTACAGTCCTCCATTCCACTCTGTGGAGTGAGCCACACACTGTGCCATACTAATGGAATCCAGACTTTTAATTGTTCTGGAATCCACCCTCAGAGATTTCTCATTTTGATCACCTCATTCAATAGCTGAGTTGAGTCCCAGATCTAACATGTAATACCTTCTCACCCCTAGTACCCTTTAAAGCTTAGCTTAGATTCTACCTTTTATAAGAAGTCTTTCATAATGCTTAGTGGTTCTTTTCCACCTCCCATCTAACTACTTTGCATTTATTTTGTATGTAGTCTTTATTTTAAAAAAATCTGTATTTGCCTTCCAGTAGAATGTAAGCTCTTTGAGAGCAGGGACTGTTCTCTTTCATTTTTATCTTTGTATTCCCAGCTTTTTCAGGATCCAGCACATAGCAGGTATTTAATGAATTTTTATTCTTGAATCTTGAAGTGATAGAATGTATATATATGTATATATATATACACACACACACTATTCTAAAGATAATGCTATATAGACCTAACTTGGCACAGGGAAATAACTTTTCAGTAGTGGGGATCAGCAGACATTGAGCTGGATATGTAGCCTGTAGCCTGCATTTGTAAAGGTATTGGGGGTAGAGATATATTCTGAAATGAGAGAATAATTACTAATCATGTTAACTTAGTTCTTTAAGATTTTTAAAAAATACATTTTTATTGACACCTTTTCTTTTTATATCATCTATATTTCCCAATGTATACTCCCTCACTCTCCTCTAAGCCAACCCTTATAACAAAGAATAAAAAGGAGAAAAAACCCTAGACAAAACTAACCCATGTAAAAAAATCTTGATAATATATTCAATATTCCACAACTATAGTATCTTGCCTTTGTAAAGAAGTGAAGGTAAGTACTTTCTCCTATCTCTTCTTTGGAGTCAAGCTTGGCCATTGTAATTTCATAGTCTTCAGTTTCAAGTATTTTATTCTTGTCCTTTCTATTTACATTGTTCTGGTCATTGTATATTTTAAACACAAGTATATTGTTAATTTCCCTGTGTATCAGTCAGTGTCTTCCTAAGCTTCTCTGTAGTCATTTCTTACAGTGCAATAATATTTCATTCACGTACCAAAATTTGTTTAGCCATTCCCCCATCTATGGGCATATATTTTGTTACCACTATCACTACCACAAAGAATGCTTCTATAAATATTTTGGTGTATATGGGGGCCTTTCTTTTTGTCATTACCTCCTTGGAGAATATACCTAAAAGTGGAATCTCTGGATCTAAAGGAATGGACATTTTCATAACTTTATATCATTCCAAAAGCTTTCCAAAATACTTTTCCAGAATGGTTGCACCAATTCATAGTGCTCTTAGGTTGGTAAAGTGTTCTCCTCACAATAACCTTGTTGAAGTGCATAGTATAAGTATTATTTTCATATTTGAGAGCAGGAAATCTAAGCTCAGTAAGTAGAATTGAAATACCTCTGGTGACAGCTAAGTGTCAGGGCTGGCTTTTAAACTCAGGTTTCCTGACTCTGGGGCTTTTTCCACACCACTGTGCTGCTATATGTATATAGCAGGATAAAGTGAACCAGAGTAAATCCAGGATAAAGTTAACCAGTTCATATTTGTGATGATTTTGGCTCTGATACTTACCCTCTTAGCTAAGAAAATGTCAGAATTCTCTTGATGTTAGAGTCAGAATTGTGATTTCCCCAGTGGAGATCCTGGTCCTTGGAGCTGCTTTGGGTATCTTCCAGCCTAGCAGCTTCCCAGCAAGAAATGGCAAGACAAAAAAGAGGAGAGTCATGTTTATTATGGGTTTGTTGACTTGACTTCAAGGTGAGGTCAGGATTGGAGCAAAGGGTTCAAACCAATTCATAAGGTAGTTTTGACTTATCAGATTATTAGCTGCTCCTTAAGTTGGCTCCCTTAGGCTTTTCTATCAGGCACAGTCATATACAGAGAATTCAAGCATGATATCACTCCAATATAATTTATAGCTCAACATGGAGCTCCATACCCTGTTCTCCAAACACTATGGAGCCCCCAGACATCTTCTGTGCACCCATCACAGTCCTAAAAGGGGCATAAACAATATCTGCTCTTTGGGTGTCATTTGGTCTAGGGGATTTGTGGTCTATCTTTCTGAAGTAGAACTGTGATGAAGTGTGATGAAGAATTCTAAATTTTCAGTTTTAGGACAGTTCTGAAGGGTAAAATTACTCAAATTAGGGATATCAGCATTTCTACTTGAGAAGTTAGGATCATGGCCAGTCTTATTTGTGAGAGGTAGAGGCCCAGATGATCTTAACAGGGATTTTTGAAGTCTATGAATCTGTTTTCTTTTTTTTAAATATAAAACTATTTCAATATAGTCGATTTCCTTTGTAAGCTTATGAATTTCATTTTATGCACTTAAAAGCATTATTTTGAGGAAGGGGCCATAGACTTTAGCAAACTTCCAAAAAGGCCCAGGATTGCCCTAAAGCTTTTCTCCACTGCCTCATCTTGGTCTGGAGGTAGTCCTGGTTAGGGCACAAATAGTGCCCACCTGTGAAGGCTTCAAGTATACACTTGATTATGAGAGATATCTTTAGAAGGGATGCTTGTTCATATTGAAGTTAGACTGAATGCCCTCTGAGGTCCCTTGCAACTCTGAAAACTCTGATTCTATGTAGTTCTCCCTTCCAGTGATACACATGGTCACCTCTCATCTGTCACTTAGAACTAGAAAGGACTTCAGAGATCATTTAGTCCAAGCCATTCATTTTGTTATTCATTAAAGAACCTGAGGATGAGAGAGAAGTGATTTGCCTGAGGTCAAGTAAGTTAGTAGCAGGGAGAAAGTCTGAATTCAGGTCCTTTAACTATCCAATTCTCTTTCACTGCTTCACAATGATTCTGTGTCTCAGTAGATTATTCCATCGATTTCTATAGGCAAAAAAATATTGCTTAGTGGCCAGCCTCCTGAGAATGAGGCTCTCCATATTTAGCTAGACTAGTTTTTTTTTTTTAATAACATGCATATCCAACATGTCACCAGGTTTACACCCAAAGCCTTTCAAACTTGTAAAGACCAGCTAGATTGCACATTGCACTGGAATAGACTTTGGGATCCCAGAGTCAGGTCCATAGTTTTGGGTGCCAGTAGAGTAGGCCTTTACTGGCGGGGGAAAGGAAGGATTAAAAAACAAAACAACAAAAAACACCAACACCAAAATAAACCGACTGCTCAGGCAGTGTATCTTTAGAGAATTTAGATTTGTCTTCCTGCCAGCTAAGTCAACTGTAATGAGGAAGGCAATCTGCTGAGAGAAAATCTTGTAATGTTTTCCAAAGCCAAAGGGAGAGCTGCTGGGAATATTATCTAAACTATTTTTGTCCTTTCATTTGGGTAGTTGAGAATAACCTTTCTAAGTCTTTGATCCCAGGTACTTGCAGGGTCCCTCTACTTAATTTGGCCCTTCATTCCCTACCCCCATCTTTCAATCCCCAAACTGGTCCAGATAAACTGAAGGATTTTGATCCCATCTGTTGTTGGACTCTGCTCAGAGAATGGGTGAAAGGAGCAGTTTGTCAGATCAATGAGGTTTATTTTCTACAGTGTTCATGAGTTTGTAGACTTTAGAACTGTATGGGACCTTGGAGATTAGGGAGCCCAACTCTTCATTTTGCAGTGGAGGTAACTGAGGCCTAGAGGAAGGTTAAGCTATTTGGCTAAGGTTATTCAGTAAATGACATACAGGATTAAAACCCAGCCTTCTAATCTCATTTTGTGACTCTCTTGCTGAAAAACCTAGGATAGAATCCAGTGTCAAGTCCAAATGCCTTGGCTGGCTTTGGAGGACTTCCACAGTATGGCCCCATCCCACTCTCCTTGCCTTATCTCTCCCACTCTTCCCAGTACCCACTTTCTACTCCATTTAGGCCAGGTTTCTACACACACCATGCTCATTCTCAGTTCCATGTCTTTATGTGTATTATCTCTTAACCAATTAGATTTCCTCTCTTTTCTCCCCAGTGGATAGATACCCAAATCTTACACATTCTTCAAGACCCAAGTGAAACCTTGCCTTTCTCCTGGAAACTAGCCTTATCTAGTTACTTTTGCCTTTTAGTATGGAAAACCTAATTGTATACTGTTTAGATATAATAACAACCCACCTTTTTAGTCTTATTTACTCAGCTAAACTAAACTCCCAGAAGGCAACACTTATTTTGAATTGCTACATTTAGCACAGGAGTAGGTATATACAGCAGCACTTACTATATACTTTATAGGGATCCAGAATCTGAGTTGAAAGGGACCTCAAAGACTTTCTAAACTATGGATTTATGTACAGATTCCTTAACTTGTTCCCACCGTGTTCCCCGTGGATCCCTTCTCAGAATCACATTTTTATTTTCTTTAAGTTTTATTGATATGTTTTGTTTTTATATTATAAACATTTACAGCTCACCCCTCCTTCATGAGTGTATTCTCGTAACAAAACAAAATTAAATAAAACTAATAACACAGTGATTGCATCTGAAAGTACATATAACATTCCATATCCGTAGCACTCCCACCCCTTCTATTAAAAAAAAATGAACAAAAATTTATTATCTCTCCCTCTTGGTTTCCACCCTATTGGGGAAAAACAAAAGAAAATAAATTCCTTATAAATATACAGCCATAAAAACCAAATCTTGTCATTGGCTGTATTTTATATGGATATGGATATAAATATGTGTACATATATACATATATATAATGGGAGTAAATGTACACATACATATATCCTTCTATCTAGCTATATCATCATCTTAGGAATTAAGAATGGTCATTATATTGATAATAGTTTTTACAACTTTCCAAGTTGTTTGTTTTTATATTGTGGTTATTATATAAATTGTTCTCCTGGTTTTGCTCATTTCATTCTTTGGTTTATAAAAAAGGCTTCAAAGTTGTTCATTTTTATAATAATAATATTGTAGCATGTAAATTATGATTTTTGATCTCCTTCATTCTGTATCAGTTCATATAGTTCTTTCCATGTCTTTTAAAAATTTATTTTGTTATTTCTTAAATAACAATAGTATTCCATCATGTTCATATACTACAACTTAATCATCCCTCAATTGATATACATCCCCTTGATTTCCAGGATTATTTTGCTATCACAAAATAAATATTTTTTATACATATAGGGTCTATGTATCTTTGATCTCTTTTAGGTATAAGTCTATTGATGGTATAATTAGGTCAAAGGGCATTCATTTTTGTGAAAAATTCCAAACTGCTTTCTAAAATGATCATTGTTGTGATACGAGAACCAGCTGCCAGTAGCTGCTGGAGATCTAACTTAGATCTGTAGAATGAATATCTTCATGTGAGAGGATGAAGATGATACAAGGAGACTGAGAGGTCATTGTGTTCTCTGACCTCTCTCCTCTTCTCTCTTGCCTCCAGTTTATTTCATTCCCAATCTACAAGGAACATCTGTGTTAGTAAAGGCTGCTTTGCAACTCCTTCAAGTGTTTATGATTCATAGCTGTGGAGGCTCTCGAAGAATTGACCTGCCCCTTCACCTAGACATAGTCCTTAACAGATCATGATACATAAACCAAGGTCAATCAAAACAGAAAAAGGAAAACTATAGACCAAGCCCTAATGAACAGCTAAACAATGGATCATAAATATTATACTTTTATGACCAAGTTGGATTTATACCAAGAATATAGGGATGGCTTAATATTAGGAAAATGATAAACAATGAACTGACATATAAATATATCAATAGATGTAGAAAAATCTTTTGACAAAATATACTATCAAATTCTGTTAAAAATACCAGAAAACATAGGAATAGATTATTTTCCCTTGAAGTAATACATATCTAAAATTAAGAACTACTATTATATGTTCTGGAGACAAATTAGAATCTTTCCAAGAATTTCAGGGTTGAAACAAGATTGTTTATTGTTACCAATTCTATTTGACATAGTGGTAGAAGTGTTGGCTATACTAACAAGACAAGAAAAAGAAAATAAGAAAATTACCACCATTAAAGAAAAAATGAAATGATCACTTTTTATAGATGATATGGTGATCAATTAATTTAATGGAAACAACAAACTTGTAGGATACAAAATAATGCTTCCCTTAAAGTAGCCTGATTGCATCAACTTTTGGGGGGCTTCTATGTTAATGGGTTAACTCATATTGAGCTTGTGGTCTCCCATGACTTGATCTTTTTTCTTCTGCACTGTTGCCTAGCTGTACTTTCCCTATATAGTACTAGTAGGTTAGGCATTTTCACTGGCTGTTCCCCATGCCTGCAACTCTCTCCCTCCTCATCTTTGCCTTTTGGTTTGCCTGATTTCCTTCAAGTTGACTCTACAATATTCTCTACAAGAAGTCTTTCCCAATCCCTCTTAATGTTAATGTCTTTCCTCTTTTGAATATCTCCAATTTACCTGTATAAAACTTGTTTGTACATAGTTATTTGGATATTGTCTCCACCATTAGACTGTGAGCTCCTTGAGAGCAGGAATTGTCTGTTGTCTTTATATCCCCAGTGCTTGCTAGGCCCTGTGCCAAGAGCTTTCACACAGATAATCTCACTTGAGTAAGCACTTAATAACATGGTTTATTGACTATTGTAAAGGTGATTTTCTGAAGCCAAGCATATGACTTCAGATCTATCTCTATTAAATTTCATCTATTAGTTTTAGTTCATTGTTCTAACCTGTCAAATTCATTTTCATCCTGATTCTGTTTACCAAAGTGTTAAGCTATCCTCCTCTGCTTCGTGTCATGTATAAACTCAATAAGTATGCCATCTATGCCTTCATTTATTCTAAACTATTGATAAAAAGAATATTGACCCATCCTAAAGTTCCATCTCTGGGGGACTCCATTAAAGACCTCTACCATTTGGAAGTGAATTGTTGCTGAACACACTTTGGCTCCAGACATGCAAGTGTTTCTTAATTCATTCTATTATACTATCATCTTCTCATTATCCACAAAGAGAACATGAGGGATTTCTGTAAAAAAAATAACAACAAAAAGAAAAACAAATTCCAAACTTTGCTGAAATCTAGGGAAACTACAGACTGTCTCATTTTAGCAATTCTTGGCAAAAAGTCAATGAGGTTAGGCTGGTAGATCGTGTTCTTGCCAAAGGTATACTGGCCCCTTGGCTCATCGTTTCCCTCCCTGGACGTTCACTAATGCTAATGATTCATTCAAGATTTGTCCAGTTGTGATGGTCAAAGTCACTGACCTCTTCCTTCTTTTGAAAAGCAGGAAACCTGTCCATTTTCTGGTACTGAAGCATCTCTCAGATTCTCTACCTCCTTTTGGAGATCACTAACTGGCCCAACAATCACATTCTCTACTTTTTTCACTTTCCTTGTCAGTGGATTGCTCAGTTGCTGCTCTGTCATCTGTCCCTGGACAAAGATTCATACTGATCTCCCAGTTGGATCTCCCCTCCTGCCATCCTCTGCTTCTGCTTCATTGGAATCAAGTCTCTTTCCTGACCCCACTTCTGGGGTTCATGTTTCTTCTCCATGCCCTTATAGAAGTCTTAGAAGAGAGGGCAGAGGGATCCTAATTCCTCCCCTCCCAGTTCATTCCCTCCTTGACCTGGGTTACTTGGGTGTGACAGCAGTATGAGGCTGTGTACATGGGCTGCACTTGGAGTCAGGAGGAGCATAATCTATTTCTTAGTTCTGCTAGGTAGGGGAATTGAGTGGACCTGGCAGGTCATTTCTCCTTAGACCCCATTTCTCATTTGAAAACCGTGGGATTGGAGCAGCTAAGTAGCACTTCAGTGGACAGAGTGCTTGACCCTGGAGTCAGAAGGATCTGAGTTCAAACATGGCCTCAGACATTTGACACTATAAGCTGTATGATCCTGGGCAAGTCACTTAACCCCAATTGCTTTGCAGAAAATCAAAACCAAAACAAACAACAGAAAATGAAGGATTGGACTCAGTGACCTTTGAGGTCCATTTCAGCTTTTAACTCCTTCCATTTGCAGCTCCTTCCTTGGTGGGCTTGCTGCCGTTGGGATCCTTCCTTCCCAGCTGCTTTCCATTCTGTGTCCCAATGCCAGGAACTGGTTTTCTATGCTGTGTAATGTGCTAACTAGCCAACCTGGGAATTTAATCCGTGCAATATGCTAATGAAATAGGGCTGGCAGCAAGTGTAACTCGTGGAGATTTCTGGAGGTAGTACACTTTCCCTTTTGCTATCTCCTCATTAGTAACTAATAGTGGAAATTTCAGGTTAAGTATATGATTTTTAAAAAAGTAAATATAAAGTCATTTGAGGATAAGGAAAGTGCTGATATTTAACCAGGAGGTGAGGAGGTATCAGGAGAAACCTTATATGGGGAGGTGGCCCTTTAAGTGAACATTGAATGGAGCTAAGAGGTGAAAGTGAGGAAACATGGGGGACAATCTGTACAAAGGCATGTAGGTGGGAGATGGGTTGTACTTCATGTACAAGAACATACACATAAGGACCACCAGTATGATTCCAGAGAGGCCTGGGGAGACTTACAAGAACTGATATTAAATGAAATGAGTAGAACCAGGAGATCATTGTACACAGCAACAGCAAAGTTATCCGATGATCACTTCTGATGGACGCAGCTCTTTCCAACAATGAGATGATTCAGACCAGTTCCAAAGGACTTGTGATGAAGAGAGCCATCTGCACCCAGAGAGAGGATTGCTGGAAGTGAGTGTGGACCATAACATAGCATTTTTACTTTTTTGTAGTTAGCTTGCATTTTATTTTCTTTCTCATTTTATTTCCTTTTTGATCTGATTTTTCTTGTGCAGCAAGATAATTCTATAAATATGTATGCATATATTGGATTTAGCATATATCTTAGAATATAACATATTCTATCATGCTTAATATATATTGGATTACTTGCCATCTAGGGAGTAGAGGAAGGGGAAGGAAGATTGGAACACAAGGTTTTGTAATGGTTAATGTTGAAAAATCTATGCACGTATTTTGAAGTTAAAAAGCTTTAATAAAAAAATAAGTTAAATTTTGCACCAAAAAAACTAATATATTTCTCAGGTTACATTTGAACTCAGGAAGATGAGTCTTTCTGACTGCCTCTTCTACCTTTTCCTGAGCTTTGGTGACCAAACTATGACCTTGATAGATGGACTTTTCAGTTATGGCTACTTTGGGAATTCAACTATTCCTCAAGACATGCATTGATTTGGATGGTGTGGGAAATATTCAAACAATGAAGAGCTGAAATATCAAGTAAGAAATCCTACAAGATGAGACTTTAGTAAGTAGTAACAAAATTTTTTTTAAGTATCAACTTCCTGGGAAAGTGTAAGAATTATGGGTTACTGTTTCATGTTTTCAGTCTTTGTCCATGTTTGCTTATGGATCTTTTGTGTTTTAAGCATTTCTTTAGGTTGAAGAAGAACATAGCTGTCCTACACTTGTATTTACTGTGTACATTGAATACTTTTCAGTAGAGGACCCTGTTGATTCCTTTTGGGGAGAAAGTAGTTGTGAGTCAAAGTGATTTTATCCTGATTCTGTTTACCAAAGTGTTAAGCTATCCTCCTCTGCTTCATGTGTAAACTCAATAAGTTCATTAAGTGATTCTCTTCAGGGCTTTAGAAGGAGCAGGTGCATGAGCCAGAGACAATGAGGATAGTCCCTTCTCTTTAGAGTCTGGGCTGCTCCAGGATTGAATCCCGTGCACACAAATCCAGAGCTGGGACTCTCTTAAATGGAAAAGGGCAGTCCCCCAGTGGTTCAGTGGTTATAACAACTCGATACCTGATATCCCCTGCTTTCTCCTCTTCTGACTCAGAGGAAGGAAGCAAACAAGCATTTATTAAGTGACATTTACATGCTAGGTTCTTTACAAATATCTTATTTAAGTCCATTCTGGTAGATTAATGTTATCACGATCCTCAATTTACAGCTGAGGAAATGGAAGCAATCAGAAGTCAAATGACTTACCTGGAGTCACACAGCCAGTCAGTGTCTAAGGTTTCATTTGAACTCAAGTCTTCCTGACTCTGGTCTGGCCTGAGTTCTATCTACTGCACTACCTAACAGCTTCACTGGTCTCCTACAACTCTTAGTCCTACTATTTTCTTCTCTCCTGACTTGGAGAGTTTGCTTCTTTGGTAAGGATGGTGCTTTCACAGACATTGTATTTTGTGTGACCCCTTTCCAAGCAGTCAGGACTGAAATTATTAAGCCCATTTTACAGGGGAAGAAACTGAGGAATTGTCCAAGAAGAAGATCTAGCACCAGGATACAAGGGATCCATTGAGCAGAATTATTTAAATAGTGAAGCCCCCTCAGAAAGTATACAGAACATCCTTGCAAAACCTTCATATTCCTACATGACCACTAGTCTAACAATTCCTCCCGTGGCTGAGGGCAAACAAGGTAAAGAAGAGGGTGAGAGTCTTAAAATTCTATTAGCCCAGATCCCTTTCTCCTCCATGATGCTGAGCAAGCATCTTTGATGATGAAGCCCAGCCAATGGGAGGAAGAGCCAGGGGGTGTGAGAGGGACTCCAGGTTAGGAATAAAAGTTTTGGGTTTGGTTGAGTTCTCCCTTACTGACCCCCTTTTGGTTGACACTGTGGGCGTCCTTTCTCATGAGAAAGCAATAAATTCCTTTTTGTCTCTTTTAAGACATGTCTCTGATTGATTAATTGAATGGGGGAGGGCAATGACCCTTAACTCACTATGAAGAGTCATCCCAAAAGACTTGTGAAGGTCAAGGGCATGGCCATTTTTCTGGAACTGTTTGTCATCTCCCACTATGGGACAGCCAATGAGTCACATAGGTCACTTCTTTTTTTTCCCCTTTCTTGGTTCAGGCCAGACCAGGCCAGATTGAGTCCCCATTATTGCCCAGGGTCCAGATGCTCAGGCTGCTGCTGCTATTTCTTTCCTCAGCCCAGGAAAGAACACCCAGGGCAAGTTGCCCCTCTCCCCCACTACTTACTTCCATCTCTCACACTCAGGACTGTGCTCCTGGTCCCAGACCCTTTGGGGACTTGCCCTTAAATGCCCTGGTCACATGTTTCCTGGCCTCTGGCTTTAGCTGTAGGCTATTAAGTACCCCCATCTGCTCTCTCCCATTTTAATTAAAAATACAGTGAACCATCTGCTCTCTCGAGGAAGAGGGGGGAGAGGCCCTGCCTGCTGGCTGCAGAGTTCTTATTTCTCTAGCTCAACTTTTATTAAAAAAAAGTTTTAAAGAAAAAACAATCCCCAACTAGATGAAGCTATCTAGGGCTAGTCAAGGTTACATGGGCTGAAGGTATAGGGCAGAGGAAGTGGTCCGCCTGATGCCTGCTGGGTGCTCAGTGGCCATGCATGGCTTATGGGGGCCCAGAGAGTTCCTGGCCAGAAGAGCCTCCTTAAACTAAACTACTAAACTGCAACTACTAAAGCCAAACAACTATTTATAGCTAGTCTAGCAGTGAGGGAGAGAGAGACACACAAAGAGAGACAGAGAGACAAAGAAAGAGAGAGAGAGAGAGAGAGAGAGAGAGAGAGAGAGACAGAGAGAGAGAGAAGAGGAGAGAGAAAAGAGAGAATGACAGAGAGAGAAGAGAAAAGAGAAAGAGAGAGAGAGAGACAGAGAGACAGAGAGAGAGGAGGAGAGGAGAGGAGAGGAGAGAAGAGGAGAGGAGAGGAGAGGACAAGAGAGGAGAAAAGAGGAGAGGGAGAGAAAATGGCTGGGAGAGTGGACTAGAGGGGAAAAGATCTCCCCTCTTCTCCCCAGGCTATTGTAATGGTCTAGGTGTGAGATGATGAGGATGTCAGTAGAGAGAACTGGTCTATTTGGGAGATGTTGCAGAGGTGAAATTGATAGATTTTGACAACAGCTTGGATTCAAAGAGTGAGAAGTCCAGGATGACTCCAAGGTTGTGAATCTGAGAGACTGGGGGAATGGGATTGTCATCTACAGTAATGTGGAAAGTAGAAGCAGGAGCAGAATCAAGGT
Organism: Sarcophilus harrisii; assembly: GCF_902635505.1. Taxonomy (NCBI): domain Eukaryota; kingdom Metazoa; phylum Chordata; class Mammalia; order Dasyuromorphia; family Dasyuridae; genus Sarcophilus; species Sarcophilus harrisii. The sequence continues at coordinate 429,282,703 of NC_045429.1, forward strand.
GCTGAAAAGGAAAGACAATGAGTTCTGTTTTGTACATAATTGAGTTTAAGATGTCTATTGGTTTGGGATATCAGGAAGGTAGTTGGTGTTGAAAGTAGTTGCAAAAATGGGAGGTCAGCAGACAGATTGGGGCAGAATAGGTAGATTTAAGAATCATGAGCATAAAGATGGTAATTAAATCCTTGGGAGCTGATGACACCAAATCTAGGACTCCTTTCAGCACCCTATTCTACAGATCTGTAACTAGTCATTTGCAAGGTAGTCCTTCCATGTACTTGATTTTTTTGGGATGCTGGGGAGAACATTGTGAAGGGAGAGTCACACAAGGTGTAACTGGGTTAGGAAGATCTTTACCTGGGGTATAACCACCTCCTGGTCTTTTTCCATTTAATGATTCTCCAATGATAATCCATTAATGATTCTTGCTAAACTAGCTGCTGAATTCAGTTGTTCCTAATCTGTGAAGGATCCAAAGTGTTTTCAGTGGCCCTCTAAATTTGACCAAACTCTTTTGTTCCAAAAAGGTTACTGCTTTAGTTGAAACATTAAATTGATATTTCCCAGAAACTGAAAGGAATGGAGTATTATCTGGAGGAAAACAAAGATACATCATATATATCTACTTTTTTCATATGTCAATCCCACCCATTAAATGGGAAGAAAGTGAAATGAAATTTCTTGAATGTTTGGAATATTCTAGGATCAAATTAAATTGATTCTTTCTATAATCCTTCTAAAATTTCTATTTTGTGTGTGTGTAGGTTTCATAATGTAAAGGATTACTAGTAATTTAAAAGTAAATTATGCACATGTTGAGAGTAATGGTCAAAAACACAATATGTATATATAGAAAATGTTCTTCTAAATTTTGAGTTCCAAATTCTCTCCCTCCTTTCATCAGCTTCCACATTGAGAAAGCAAGAGATATGATATCTGTTATACATGTAAAACATGCAAAACATTAAAAAAATTGATGGAGTACATGATTAAAACATTTTTTTAGTGTATATTCCTTTGGGGGAACTGAATATCCACTCAGGGATCTGGAAAGATGCTTCTCAAACCCAGTCTTCCCAAAGTGTTCAGAGCTGTAGGTAGCTGTATAAATGTTGTGGCTGGTCCTGTCCAATAGGCTCTTAAATTGACCTCAAATTAGAATGAACATTTCTTGGGAGAAAGCAGGACTTTCAAAGGCAGATCTAATCTTTCCTTTCCAAAGTAATTGAGTCATTATTCTTGAATATTAAATCTTGAAACAACTTTAGATAATTTCTTAGTTCCTGCTTTTCTTCCCCCTCTTAGTTTAAACAGAGGAACCAACTGAGCCCCAGAAAAGGAGAATGACTTACTAAAAGTTACCAGGAGAGTTACTCACCTAGAACCCAGACTTCCTGGTTTCCAGGCTCTTTCCATGATACTAGGTTGCCTTTTTTTTTTTTTTGCCCTCAATTGGGATCAAGGGCAGATAGATTTTTGCCACTTAAAATGGGCTTCACGTAGTGACAATTTCTCTCTATCTAATCTTCCCAAATCAATTTGCAAAACTTCCATTAATACCCGTTAGGAAATCTGCAAGCTGTTTGAAGCCTGGACAGTGGCTGTTACTGCTGGAATAATGACTACCTGGGGGAAGGCAGACATTAACAGGATAATTAAAGATTAACATGGCCTTGGGCTGTTCAACACATTTACCTTTCTTGGCCCAAAGGTGGAATTGCATTACTCTCTCAATTCTTTTTTTTCTTTCCCATCTTCTCCCCAGCCAAATAATCATCCTGTTGGGTATAGCTACACTATTCTAATAATACCCCTTTCTCCAAATCTGGGCAATCCAAAAACCACAGGATCCTAGATTAGGAGCTGGAATGACTAGAGAGTCCAATCTCCTTATTTTACAGATAGGGAAATGAATTGCGCAGTTACACAGGTAGTAAGTGACAAACTCAGGGTTTGAATCTAGGTTGTTTAACTCCATCTTCAATGCTCTTTTATGGGGGAACCACTTTTTAAAAAATTTCTCAAGTTTGGGCCAGATAAACTGCTGCAGAGGGAAGAGAGAAAGGATTACAAAAGAAATGATAATAATATTGATGATAGATGAAGGTAAGACTATACTGGGTAACAGCTATAATACTATATCAATCAACCAATTAGCAAGCATTATTAATATGCTTATTGTCCTCCAAGCATTGAACTAAGAGCTGGGGATTAAAAAAGTAGTTCCTGCCCTCAAGGAGCTTACATTCTAATAGGGGAGTTACCTTGCAAATAAATAGGTTCACACAGTATACAAGTAAAATAATAAAGAGGGATAGATGACTAGATTTAGATGGATGGATGGATGGATGGATAGAGATAGATAGATGCATGGTGTCAAAATATTTTGGAGATACCTCATTTTTCAGAGCAAAGACTCAGCAAGCTTGTTCTACCCTGAATTTGACATAACAACAATCCTTTGTGCTCAGGATTGATAAAGTCTGGATTTAGGGAACCAAAATGAGATTAGGGTTTCTGGTGGTCAGGGAGTTAAATGATAAGATCTAATGGCAGGTTTGGGGTTCAGGGAACCAAATGGAGAGGTTTGGCTCCCTTGCACCCCCTTGGGATTTGGCGCAAGGGTAGGGAGTTTTGGGGACTCCCTTCTGGTGGCACAGAGGTTCTCTGTAAAAGAATTTACAGACCCAAAAACCTAGATTGATAAAAGAGATTTAATTATAGGGATTTGGGAAGTAAGGTTAGAAATCCTGACAGAGAGGTGTAAAGTCTGGGTTAGGGAAATAGGTGAGGATAAAGAGAGGGTGGCACTGGAAAAGAATATTCCAGTAGGCAGAGGCCCTTGGCATAACATGGCATAGCTGGTATGTTTAGAACCTCTGGAAAGAGAGGATTTTAGATTGGCTCTTTTATAAGAGGAGCTTTGGCTACCAGCTAAAGGGAACTTGTGGATGGAGTTCTACAAGGTGGGTTTCAGCTTGAGCTGAATTTGAATAGAATTCAATGAGTTTCAGGACTGACCCAACCCCACCTAGAAAACAGAATGAAACTGTCTTGTTTCCCTTGGGCAGGGCCCCTCACTGAGGCAGAGTTGAAGGAGATTTTCTCCTTCAAGGATTTTTAGAATTTCAGGGTTCCTTCTTCAGGATGACCTCATCCTCTAGCAAAGTGTATTGCTTGGACCAGAGATTTAGCTCCCTCTATTTCTCAGGGCCATTCATCACATGTTTACAATCCCTGTCCCTTGTAATTGCCAGGGATTGTATTCTTGTCCTTGTCACAGAACTACCCCAAGGAATAATCATGACTCCCAAAACTTGACACAGTGACGGTTCCCATGGGACCTAAAAATGCCTATATTATCCCAAGAAATGCCAACCATGAGAACTATTTCAAGACCAAAGAATGATTGTGTTGTGGTCCAACCCATTCCATGTATATAAGTAACCCAAGCATCAACAGCATTAAATTCTCCTCCTGGGGAGGGAGGGAACTTCCATTTAGAAATGTTATTTTTCTCACTCAGAAATGAATTAAACTTCTGTTTATGTCCTGCTTCTCCTATCTTTAGTTTGCTCAGTTTCTGCTTCAGCCACCCACAGGTTAGAGGCTGGTTCTGATCTGGTTGAAAATGGATATAAATGGATGGATGGATCTATCTATCTATCTATCTATATTTAGATAGATAGATGAATGGATAGAGAGAGATATAGAGAGGAAGATAAATAGAGATTTACTAAGTACTTACTGCATGTCAGGCATTGTGTTAAGTACTGGGGATATAAATACAAGAAAATAAGATGGTCCCCAATCTCAAGAAACTTCTCTTATTGTTTTAATAGGGGAAAACAAGTCATGAGAAAAGTAGATTCAAGGTAATCTTAGAGGGGAAGCTTTGGAGGTTTGGGGAAGTCTTCTGCAGAAAGTGGTGATTGAGCTGAGTCTTCAAGGAAGACAGTAGACTTTAGAAGACATAGGTGAGAGGACAGAGAATTCCAGGGATGGAGGACAGTTACTACAAAGGTGTGGAGAGGGGAGATGGAATGTTATATGCAAAGAATATCAAGGAAGGCAGTATGGCTGGGTCATAGGATATATGTGATGAGGATGATTTAGACACCAGATGATAGTAAGTATCAAAATGTTGGAGTCTGGTCATGGGAAGAATTCATAATGGCCTTTCTCTTTGGCAAAAAAGATAGATTTATTTAGGGGAATAGGTTACACAAAATGAAGGGATACAATAGACACCAAGAATGATAAATATGAAATAGAGGGGGAGAGCAAGACAAGTTCCTCAATGGAACATACAATTTCCCAGTACAAAGGAAATGCCTCTTTTCGTCGGGGCATGTCCTTAGCTGGCAGGATAAATCCTGAAAAAGGACTTAGCACCCTAAAAAAGAGTTAGCCCTAAGAAGAAGTGGGATTGAGAAGGATAGTGGGGGAGATACCATGTGGTATGGGGAAGGAGTATGGAGAAAGACTGACCCAAAGGAAGGTAGCAGCCATGGGATGGCCCATAAGTAGATTTTATAGGGAAAATTTAACCTCAGGGATATGACTGGGATTTCTGACAGGGCATGGCAAGGTGGGACAGCTTGAGACTTCTACAAAGTGGGTCTCAGGTATTTGACAAAACTTTTATTTCAGACTGTATGAGGGGGAGGGTGGAATCATGGAGCTAAACTAATCTTTGTCACTGCCTTCTTCCTGCCTATCTCAGGGATTTATTTTTATCAATTCCTCTGCTAATTACATTCAAAGTTGAAGACCTCATCATATGGAGAGGAGTAAAGAGTAAGACGATGAGAAGGTAGGAGGGGGTTAGGTTGGGAAGAGCTTTAAATACCAAAGCAAATTTCTATTTGATCCTGGAACTGCTGGAATTTATTGAATAGAACAGAATAATATAATCAGATCTTAGTGGGGAGAGACTTACTGCAGGGAGTCTAATTAGGAGGCCATTGCAAAAGTCCCAGAGAGAGGAAATGAGTCCCTGAACTGAGGGCAGCATACTGTGGGAAGGGGAATCCTAACCTAGAGGGCCATGGATAGCCAAGTCTAGATGTGGAAAGTGATTTGGAGACTTGGAATGGAGGTGATGTGAGAAGAAAGACTTTAAGATGTGAAAATTTCATTCAGGAGTAAGTGGCTAATCTTGGTTGCTGAGGGGAAGTTCTGCAAAGGGAAAGAAGCGAATTATCTCAGCCAGGGTTTCTATCATTTCCAAGTTAGCATTATGCTCATAGGACAAAAGCAAGTATTTTAATAATAATAATAATATCTAGCATTTAATAGAACTCTAAAATTAGCAAAATATGTGCTACATATCATCTCATTCTATTCTCTCAACAATCTTGCTGTTGTGTCTTTTGTGTGTGATGAGGAAAATGAGCCTAGGAGAGATTAAACTATCTTGATAAGGTCACTCAAGTATGAGGTAGTATTTGAATACAGATCTTCCTGATTCCAAGTATAGTTCTCAATCCACTGCATGACCAGGGCATTATCTATAAACATAAGAGAGTTAATGGGGAGTACAACATATCTATTATGCTAGGTACAGAGAATTCCTTATCTAGGCTCACCAGGGGAGTATACAGACGCAAGCAGAGGTTCATTAAATCAGATTTAGAGCTGGAATGTACCTTAGAGATCATCTAATTTTTAAAATATTATTTTATTTTTCCAAATAGATGCAAAGATAATTTTCAACATTCACTTCCGTGTTCTAAATTTTTCTCCCTCCTTTACCTCCTCCCTTCCCTAGACATTCACAATCTGATATAGATTAAACATGTACACGTCTTTTAAACATATATTTACATATTCATCATGCTTCACAAGAAAAATCAGATCAAAAGGGAAAAAGTAAACATCAGAAAGAAGATAAAAGCAAACAACAACAACAGGTGAAAATACTATCCTTCGAACCACATTCAGTCTCCATAGTTCTCTCTCTAGTTGCAGATGACACTTTCCATCAGTGTTAAAAAGCTCTAAGTCTATCACAGTTGGAGATTATTTAATTTCACCCTCTCATTTTGAAAAATGAAACTGAAGCCCAAAGAGGTAGAATTGTGTAAAAATACACAAGTAATAAGTGCAAGGGACAGGATTCGAATCCAGAGCTTTTTCCTAATGAACTTAACTCTTTGGAAACCAACCTTCCCTTAGCTGTAGGCATTTTGCTTACTTGGAGGTTGGAAGCTAGGTTTAAATATATTTCTCATATATGCTATGGATAGCTCAATGTCTACTGAAACTTAGTGATTGCAAAGCTTTTAGTTTTGTGGATCTCTTGGAAAACTAAATGTTGGTTTTGTCTGAATGTGGATTATAATCTTTGGGAGTATAGATGATGCTGGGCTGGGTATTGTGAAAATGTCTATGTTTTTGTAGCTAACATGGATAATGATGGGACATATCATTCCTTCAAAATGCCATAATCTTGTAAGAATAATTATTAAGCACATAATAAACTGAATGTGGTTAAAAATGTCAAGGATAACAAAAACAAGCATGTTTCTTAAGCCATTTTTGAGAAAAGAAAAGGATAAAAAAGAGAAAGAGCTATCAGGGTGGATGGGATGATGATAATGGATAGTAAAAAGAAGGGAGAAGTACTCATTTATTTGTTTTGCCTCCGTTTTCTCTGTCAAGAAGAAAGACCTTTGGATTAGAAATATAGAATAATAAAAAAAAAAGGATAGGACAAACATTTATAGGGAGTTGATTCCCAAAAATGAGTTGGGAAACAGTAAGAAAACACTTAACTGCTCTTAATGAATTCAAATTTTCTGGCTTAGAAAAAAATGTATCTTATGGTACTGAGACAACTGATTGATGTGGTTACTAAACCACTGTGATCTTGGAAAGATTGTGAAAAATAGGAAGGTCCTGCAGGCAAATGCTGTTCTGGCTTAAAAAAAAAAAAAGGAAAAATAGTCATCTGGAACTTGTAAGTGAATAAACTTGAATTTGATGCATAACAAAATTCTCAAAAACATTATTAAAGAAATAGTTACAGACCTTCTCGGAAAGGAAGCAGGGGTCACAAAGAGCTAGCAAGACTTCATTATGAAGAAGTTATTCCCGACTAATGTTATTCTCTTTATTGGGAGATTTGCTGTACTGGTAGAACAGAATAATGCTTTTTAGTATAAACAGATTTTTAGCAAAATATTATGTAACCTCTTGTGCTATTTTTTTTGGATACAATGGAGATATATAATCGAGATGATAATGCAGTTAAGCAGAATCAGAACTAATTGAATGGCTGGACCCAATAAGTGAGCAGTCATTTAATCATTCTATATCAATTTGGAATGAGGGCACACCTATTCCCCCAGAGATCTGTCTTTGGTCACTATGATATTTACTTTAAAAAAAGATTAGATATAGGCAAAATAACTTGCTTACTATATTTGAAAACACACTAAGTTTCTAGTAATAACTAACATTTTGTATGACAGAATGAGAATCAAAAGAATTCTGATTAGGTTAAAACATTGGATCCAACTGAATAAGATGAATTTAATAGGGATAAATATAAAGCTTCAGATTAAAAACAAGCAACTTTTTAGAAAGGGAGGAAAAAAGTGGATCATCATGAAATAAAATTTAATTTAAAAATGAACTTCACAATTACAGGGTGAAGAAGATGTGACTGGGTAAACAATTTGTCTAAAAATCACATGGGGGTTTTAGTTATCAAATGCTTAATTTTAGGTAGCACTGGGGAACATCATTCACAGTGAAGATGAGGATAGTCCAAATGGTCTCTGCTTTGGTCAGCCTATATTGGGAAAAATATTTTGGTTCTTGGCTATTGGTTTGTTGTTAGATGTTGTCAAGCTGGAAACAAACCAGGAGAGAAGAAGAGAATCTTCCATATGAAGATTGGTGAATAAAATAAACAGAGTTAGATGGGAGAAGAGGAGACTTAGTGGGAACATTGAAGAAGTCTTTAAGTATGTGAAGGGCTGTCATGTGGAAACTGAATTAAATGTGTTCTGATGAGTTCTAGGAGAAAGAACTAGGAATGATTCATGGAAATTGAAGAGAGGTAGATTTTGACCTGATGTCAAGAAAATAGGAAGCAAACAAACATTTATTAATCATCTCCTATGTGCCAGGCACTGTGCTAAGAGCCTTACAAATGTCATCTCATTGATCCTCATAACAATCACCTGTCAGGGGTATAGTGGAGGAAATTCCTGTTCAGACATAGGTTAAATTCAATGTTCTCTGAGGTCCTTTCCAATGCTGAAATTCTGGGAACTTGGTAACTTTAAGTCCTAATGGATTTTCACTGTAAACTGTCCCTACTTTTATATTATATTGTTTCTTTCTGCATATGATAACTTGTAGGTGAAATAGAGATGGAAACAGGTTAAGAAGGACTTCTTTCTTTCCTCCCTCTTTTCTTCTCTCTCTTTCTCAGGCATCTTCAGTGCCTTGATTGGGCTAAATTTAAACCAATTGGTCTAGTACTGAAAAAAGTGTTCCGGTTAGAGATTGAACGAAGGGTATGGTTGGATAGAGCTTGTAATCATTCTAGGCAATGCATCCAGAAGTGCTGGGAGCAAAAAATGATCTGTAAATCCCATGAAATGACTGTGTGTTACAGCATCAGCCAACTGACCTGAGGGCTTGACTGTTCCAAAAAAGTAGAGAGAAATGGAGAGTTGGAAGGGACCTCAGCAACTGTCTGCTCTAATTCATACACCAAAGGAAAACCTACTATAACATAACCTTGAGTTTGTTTTCAAAGTGCAGAAATAGGTAGATTTTGGGGCAGGATGGTGGGGTACATCCTGTTTGGTCTGGGAATAGGGTGATGGTCTGGGGAGATCTCTCTACTACATTAGATATAGTAGTTAGAGGCCAGGCTAGTTATGGGGAGTTGCCTGCCTGCCTGGGCAATGAACATGGCCTGGACACAATAGGCTCCAACTTGCAAAGGTGAGTTAGATGATGATTGGATGGTCTGCCCTAGTTTTAACTAAGACCGAGATGGGAGTAACCAGTTGACACACACAGTTCCATAGATGTAGGTCCAAAAGGGACATCAGAAGCCATCCAGTTCAACTTCCTTATTTTTAGAGACAAAGAAACCAAGGCCCCAAAACTTAAATGATTGCCCCAAGAACAGACAGGGACTTAGTATCTCAAATGAGATGTGAACTCAGATCTTCCAAGACTACACTCAGTACTCTTCTTCACCATACTACACTGGCTCATAATGTTTGCAGGTAAACATGAACAAAATTAGTTATTACATCTGCTAGGGATAATTAATCACACAAAATTAATTCACTATAGTTGGAATATTCTTCATTAAATATCAATCTAGGATCTGGAAGGAGCTAATATACTCTCTGATTATCTCTTTTATTGACTGGACCTGAAAGATCCAATTACAATTCTTGACTCTAAAGAGGATGGTAAAAGTCTCCCTGAGTTACCAAGGAAGTCCTCCCTCCCTTTAGTCTAAGGTGGCTATTTTTCCATATACTATGAGGTAACAATGCTGGTAACCTGGTGGATGACTCAAGGGCTGCCTCTCCTTTCATTAGAATTCTCTGGAACAACTTGTACTAGCACAAGAACCCTGCAGAGTCTCCCATTCCCCTAGAGAAAACATTTGAGGGATTTCATATGCTCTCAGTCCCCAGCCCCAGGAGATCCACTTCTACTAGAAGTTCATTTTCTTCATAGTAACAAACATACTTTCCAGTATAGCCTGTAGATGTCTGTCCCAAATGTTGCTATAACTCCCAAGTCTTTAGAGTCTCTTACTGGGGGTGGATCTGTAATACAGACAATAGCTCTGCCATTATTAGCCATAGGCAGTTTTTTTAATTTAAAATTTTGGGAGTTTTGCGTGTATTTAAAAATCATCAACATACATTTCAATATACAAAGAACAGGGAAAGGAGATTGCTTAAGAAGCTGTGAACTTCTGTTTTTATTTTTTAAAGAGAAATACATATTTTAGGCTTGATAAGATAGTAACAAAATGGCTATATTTGTATTCCCTTCTGTACTTTTCTCTTATGTTTATTAAAATACATTTTTTTCATATCAACTATCATCCATTTGCCTATCTCCTACCCTCCTTATCCTCTCCCATCCATAAGACTTTTTCTGTTATAAAACAATATTGTCACATCTCTTATGGGGGAAGACAGGTGCTAGCGGTTATACCTGGTACTGAAGTGGGAAAATCCCAAATGAAGAGGGTAAGGGTCCAAATCAGGATCCAAGACAATCAGAGAGCCAAAGGATAAATCAGGTCAGTCAATCAATCAACCAACATTTATTAAGTGTCTGCTATGTGTGAGGCACTATTAGTATCAAGGTTCAATATACACATTAACAAGCATTTAGTAGATGCTTACCATGTGCAAGGCAGTGTGCTAAGCTCTAGGAATATAAATACTAAAGGAAAGAAAGAGTCCTTGACCTCAAGGAGCTTCCATTCTGATGGGGAAAGACAAGACATAAAAAGAAGCTGAAAAGGTTGCAATTTCAAAAGTAATAATATGGAGGGGAAAGTCTTCAGTGCAACCTGAAGAGAAATGAAGATATGGCCAGTCTGAACAGCCTCCTTAAATGCTATTTCTGGAAGGAGTCTTCTGTCCAGAGGGAGAGACTGCAATGGCAAAGGGTTTTTCCAATATGTATCCCTTTAGAGAGTTCTGAGCTTAAGATAAAGACTGGAGAGGGGAGCTAGTTACAGAAGCAAATGGCTAGTACCAGATCGGTAGGCAAGATGTGGGCTGTCAGAGAACTGCCTTTTTGCCTAATTCAGTGTTTCCCCCAGAACTTTTGACCTTGAATGGCAGCATGGAGTATTTGCCCCTACCTAGAACTGATGTTATCTCTGGTTGAATCTATTGTTTCTCCTCCTGATCGAGCCTTAGCAGTGAAGCTCTGGGCTTGGATAATTGGGAATTGATGGTGGACATCACTGCTAATAATCTTGAGCATTATTCAGCTCTATAACAACGTTAACAAGACCCAAAGGTCTTTGGTCCATGTGAGTGTTTTGTTAGCAGTCACTGTGGTAACATCATTTGAATTAATACTCTTTATGAATTTCTGTTGTTTTTCAGTGCTTGTGACTGTATGTATATTGTGATATGACTTCTAGGATGAGGTACTTTTTAACTTATGTGCTTGACATACATGAAATCTAAATCTGCAAATATTTCAGACTTTTCCTGAAACTTGCCCTTTTTCACTTCAATTGATCAAGTAGGAGCTTTGAGACCTGCTCTTGGACATATGAGCTCAGGGCTAAAGCATGTGTAATTTAAGAGGCTCATGGGTCCTCTCATTGGCTACAGGACTAGAAGAACTGATGATTGAGAGGATATATACTAAGAGAGAAAGCAACCAGTTTTTCAACCTCTTTTTTCTGTTCTAGCTAGTGATCTGCTTTTTAAGAGTAGGATGGAGGGGAAGGGGCAGCTTGACCTAAACCAATTCCAATCCCCTTCCATGTGGCCATTAGCAAATGATATCTATAGTACATGTCCTGCTTAGAAAAAATTGGGGCCTGAATTTCTCCTGCCTCTTTTGAGGTGGATGGATCTAGGCTTGTGAATTTGAGAGATCCAGAGTTTCCATGCTCCATTCATAGCATGGATGGTGATAAAGGATTTCCTGGCATTTTTTGCTCCTGGACAGAATGGCCAGCTACAAGGATATTCCCCCAAGTCTGGTCATTTTACCAATAGATGTGCATTAGCAATAATCTGGATGATGCAGAATTGAAGTGAAATATAGAATGATTAATTAGCATTCTTGTTTTATACTTTGATGAGCCTTAAGTATCGGCTTCTCAGCAGATTGTGGCAATTTGTTATAAGTTAAGTTACTGAATATCATCTTAGGACAATCTTTTAATGCCTCCTGTGAGATTTTTAGGCTTAGCATTTCTGTTGTGATAGGAATAAAACACCTGTCCCATATTTTATTTGTACTGTATATTGGGTATCTTTTTAATTCTCTTTTGGGGAAATTCTAGACATGGACCATAGCACAAGGTGTAAACATTATACCCCCAGGGCACTAGAATTTGGGTTTAATGAGCAGAAGAGTATAGGATAGGGAGTCTTGAAAGACCCAGGCTCCCTATGACTGTGTTAGTTTAAACTGCATTCCTGGGTACAGAACAGAGAGTAGGTAAGCATCCCAGCCCCTGTGGGTCCAGCATCTGTTAGTTAATATCAGATAAAGAAGATTGAATATGAAAAAAAAGAGGAGAAAAAAAAGCATAGAAGAAAAAAAAGTGAATATAGCATGTGCTGATTTACATTCAGTTTCCATAGTTCTCTTTCTGGATGCAGATGGTGTTTTCTATCCAAAGTTTATTGGGATTGCCTTTGATCACTGAACCACTGAGAAGAACCAAGGCTGTCATAATTGATCATCGCATGATATCATTGTTGCTGTATACAATGTTTTCCTGGTTCTGCTTGTTTCACTCAGCATCAGTTCATGCAAATCTTATTAAAATCAGGTTGTTCACCATTTTTAATAGAACAATAACATTCCATTACTTTTATATATCATAACTTATTTGACCAACCCCCAATTGATGGACATCTATTTATTTTCCAATTCTTTGCTACACAAAAAGGACTTACAAATAATTTTGCACATGTGTTCTTTTCCCTCTTTTATGATTTCTTTGGGAAACAGATCCAGTATTGACACTGCTGGATCAAAGAGTATACACAGTTTGGAAGTACATTGTGGGGCACAGTTCCAAATTGCATGGAATAATATTTGTAAAGCTCTTAGCATAGTGCCTGGAACTTAGTTGTCTCTCTAGAAATGCTTATTTCCTTATCTTCCTTTTTTGATGACCTTGTTAGTTTTTAATTCATATTCTTTGCTGCATTTTCTTCTTTCTTTTATACCATTATCACTATCCACCAAGTTCTTCCTCCCCTAAAATGAAATCTACCTTTGGAAAAATAGGCAGAGTCTGGCAGCACACATCAAAACGTTGTCTATATCTCTAAATGTAAGTTTTCTCTTATGCCTTTAATGAATTACTTCTCTGCCAAGAGGTGGGAAGCATGCTTTATCAGCCATCTTCTGAAGCTATAATAGGTCACTACACTAATCAGAGTTCTGAAATTTTCAAAATTGTTAAGATGAGTTTTTTCCTCCAGTTATTTTTAAGCAATAAAAGAACCATCTCTCTGTTCACTATTACCCATTAAGATTCTTTTCTGGTGAAAAGGATGAAAAGGAATTAGCTTTTTATTGAGTACCTACTATGTGCCAGTCACTGAGCTAAGTACTTTACAAATATTTCATTTTATCCACATAAAAATTCTGTGAAGTAAGTACTATTATTATCCCCATTTTATAGTTGAGAATACGGAGGCAGACAGAGATTAAATGACAAGTCCAGGTTTTCATGGCTAGTAGTGTCTGAGGCTGGATTTTTTCCCCTAACTCCAGGCACTCCTCCTCCTAGCTGCCTCTATAATGCAGTCCCACAATGGGATGAGATCTTGTTAGGAGTACATAACTCTAGGCAGTACAATTCTACAAACAGTATTACAAATAAACAACTGAATAGCCTCTGCTTTGGAATACTGCTTACAGTATTGGTTTTGAGGCACATTTATGACTTTGATGTCAGGTGGCCAGCTTCCTGGGATTGTTATGTAAAAGATTTCCTTCTTGTGGAAAGCTTACCAAACTCAATTCGGAATAGAAGAGGGCTGTGTTCCTGACAATATACAGGGCCCAAATTACAGCATCATGGTACCCCTCCTGGGCTCTGTTTTACCTAAGACATTCGACAAAATCAACTTTACCATTTACAATGGCACAAAGGAGGCTCTGGTCAATGAAATGTCTTCCACATCATTGAAAAACTCCTTTAGGGAATATTAAACAGCAACTTCTAATAGAAATGCTGCATAAGACATAAGTAGGAAGTTCTTGCCAGCAGTTTCAGGAGAAAACAGGAAATGAATGCTTTATAATATCTGCAAATCAACTCAGACACGCGGGGAAAATGCTGCTCATGCTGTGGAGAGATGTGTGTCAGTTTTCAGCTTGTAGGTTCAGGGTTTCAGAATGCAGGTTGTGCAAGAACAAGGGCTGCTTACAGAAGGAAACATAGACACTCTTATGAAAATTCCTATCACTCAATCTGCCTATCTTGATTATTCTTATGACAGTAAATCCCTGGAGATGTGGCATTTTTAGAGATCAATGATAGCATACCTTAGAAAAGCTAGCTAGCTAGGTAAGTAAAACCTTTATTAGGCATTTACTAAATGCCAGGCACTATGACAAATGTAAGCAAAAAGAAAGACTATTTCTGCCCTCAAGGAGCTAACATTCTAATTGTTGAAGCAACATATAAAAGTTGAAAGAAGGAAAGGGGCTGAGATGTATACTGGGTTGAGTTGGATTTGTGTAGTAAGAATACTATACAATCTACGAGAGTGTTCATCAAAGGCTGCAAGTTTAAAATGGAAGTCATTTCTAGTTGTGTTATGTCAATAATAAGAAAAGAGACCTTGCACAACATTTAGTCACATGATTTATTGTCCAAGGTGTTGGGGCCTCCATACTTTCTTCAGGCCAAAGGTCACCCAGTTAATATAGCAAAAAGCTTAATAGTGAACTGTCATATGCCTTCTTAATGAAAAATTTCCATTTATCATCTCTAAGGGATGGTGCAAAAGCTTAGAAGGAAATTAATTTTCACCACTGAATTATCATTGATCCATCCATTCACACCATGAAAACAACCCAATCAGAGACAGCCATCAACAGATTTCCTGGGGTATTCTCTAAAGCAAAACTTAAATTGTGGATTGTCATCTCACGTTGGGGTCATAAAGGTTTAAGAAGCTCTAATTTATAGAACTGGGAGTTTACAATGGGAAGAGAGAACCAGTACTATTCCATTTGAATTCAGTTGACGCATTGATTCCATTGAAAGCTAAAAACAAGGCATCCTGCAATCAGTTCCACATCTCTGATGGGCTCTACCACTTATGTCAGCTGCTGGCAAGGGGAGAGTTCAAATGAGGCAATAATAAGGCAATTGAGTGGAAATAATTTTTGGAGTGGCATGACACAAATTAAAGTTATCGTTCTGCTGCTTTTACCTATGTAATCTTGGGCAAATAACTAAATCTCTTGGTCTTGGTTTCCTGTTATGTTAAGTGAAGGCATTGATCTGAATAGCTCCAAGGTCCCTTTCAGCTGTTGTGTATATATCTATAATCTTTCTGATCCCTACCTTCCCCAGGCAATATTGTTCTCCTCTTCTTTTTCAACCATCACTAGAGTAATTTGTCTGAATTTCTCCTTTCCCCTTTCATTCCCTACTTTGTATTGACTCACTCATGTGTTATATGACCCCATTCTTCCAAGAAGAATCTTGTTGAAATTAAATATTGTCATTTTTTGTTTTTTTGTATTTATGTTTCTAGAACAAGTCTTGCATATAGTTGTTGTTTCAAACATTCAATTGTGTGACCCCACAGTACACACTAATTATGGAATTTTATGTCAAAGATGCGGACTGGTTTGTCATTTCCTTCTTCAGTGGATTAATAGAGGTTAAATGACTTGCCTTGGATCACATGACTACTAAGTGTCTGAGGCCAGATTTGAACTCTGATCTTTCTGACTCCAG
Organism: Sarcophilus harrisii; assembly: GCF_902635505.1. Taxonomy (NCBI): domain Eukaryota; kingdom Metazoa; phylum Chordata; class Mammalia; order Dasyuromorphia; family Dasyuridae; genus Sarcophilus; species Sarcophilus harrisii. The sequence goes on from NC_045429.1 coordinate 429,298,400, forward strand.
CCCCGAAGCTCCATACACTGACCCATCTAGCTGCCTCCTTGCCTATAGTAACATTTAATAAATGTATATTGAATTGAATTGAAAAGTCTTTGAAAAACTTGGCTTTGCCCAAATTTGTCAAAAGTTATTTGCCAATGCTCACTCCTCAAAAGGACATCTTGATTTAAATGTCTCCAGGTTAATATTTTTTGTTTCCTCTAGAATGTTCATTATGACTTTGAGCAAATCACTTATCTTTCATATATTAAATGGAGATAATAAGGTCTATAGTACTTTACTTACCTCACAGTTACTTTGATACTCAAATGAAATAATGAATGTAAAGTGCTTTGTCAGACTTAGAGCACTTATATAAATGTCAGTTTAAAAAAAATTACACTAGCCTCACTTTAACCATTTTCACTGTCAGTTGCAATCAAATAGTTTTTTCCCTTAGAACAATTTTGAAAATGGAATAGAGGGCGCCTGCTTTAGAGGGCTCCTGATTTAGGAGGTGTAATGCCATATTTCACTCATGTCTTGATCATGGGATCAGTAGACAATGGATTTTCAGAAAGACTTTAGGAATAGCTGTACCCATTCAATACATCAGGTATCTGAGTGAAAAGAAAAAAGGAAAAATTTAGAGTCAAATGAAATAGGGAGTGCTAGGGTGTTACTTCTGGGACAATTGGGATGACATGTAAAGGAAATGCCTCAGAGAGACAGGCCGTGGAGCACTCTATAATCAACTCTGCTCATTTAACCATATATTGAAGAAAACATTCTGTGATTGGCTGCAGAGGTATTAAGTCAGCTCTGTCATCATCAGTCATGATCTCTTTGACTCATTCGGAGTCAAATCCATTGGAGGGATTTCTATGATTACTTAATTCATGTATCTAGAGAAGCAATTTGAATCTCTAACTTTGAGAGAAAGGAAGCCACAGGAATATGGAAGTCAAGATCAAGGGTGGGTTTTATAGTCAAATGCAGCATTGATGTACTGTGGGACAAGGAGTGATCTTTGGTAAGGTTGAAATGAATTCATGGTTTAGACATAAAGAGTGATACTGTTAGTAATACAGTAAACAAAGAATAGTTTACTTGTCAGATCTTTAGAGAAGGGAGAAGTCTGTGGCCAGAGAAGAATTAAAGAACATTTTGAAATGCAAAATGGATAATTTTGATTACATTAAATTGAAAAGTTTTTACACAAAAACAAAACCAATGCAGCCAAGATTAGAAGGGAAGCAGAAAGCTGGGAGTTTTTTTTTTTTTTTTTTTTTTTTTTACAGCTAGTGTTTCTGATAAAGGCTTCACTTCTAAAATATATAGAGAACTGAGTCAAATTTATAAGAATACAAATTATTCTCCAATTGATAAATGGTCAAAGGATATGAACAGGCAATTTTCAGATGAAGAAATTAAAGCCATTGATAGTTATAGGAAAAAATGCTCTAAATCACCATTGATTAAAGAAACTAAAATTAAAATAATTCTGAGGTACCACCTCATGCTCAACAGATCAGCTAAAACGACAGGAAAAGATAATGATGAATGTTGGAGGGAATGTGGGAAAACTGGAACGCTAATTCATTATTGGTGGAGATGTGAACTGATCTAGACATTTTGGAGAATAATTTGGAATTATAACCAAAGGGTTATAAAACTATATTCCCTTTGATCCAGCAGTGTCACTACTGGGTCTGTATCCCAAAGAGATCATAAAATAGGGGAAAGCACCCACATGTGCGAAAATGTTTGTGGCAGTTCCTTTTGTGATGGCAAAAAACTGGAAATTGAGAAGATGTCCATCAACTGGGGAATGGCTGAATAAATTATGATATATGAATGTAATGGAATATTATTGTTCTATTAGAAATGATGACTAGGCTGATTACAGAAAAACCTAGAAAGACTTACATGAACTGATGCTGAGTGAAGTGAGCAGAACCAGGAGAGCACTATACACAGTAACAACAAGATTATATGATGATCAATTATGTTAGACTTAGCTCTTTTCAGTATTACATTGATTCAAGACAATTCCATTAGACTTGGGATGAAAAATGCCATCTGCATCCAGAGAGAGAACTATGCAGACTGAATGCAGTTTGAAGCATACTATTTTCACCTTTTAAAAAATTGTTTGCCTTTTCTTGTTGTGTTTTCCCTTTTGTTCTGATTTTTGCTTGTTGTCTTAGGGAGGGGGCAAGTAAGGAAAGGAGTGAAAAAAAAGAAATACTAAAAAAGAAAATTTGAAACTCAAACTTACCTTATAGTATTAGAATGATATTTGGCCACAAATTTGCAAATGGCTTTGAAGCAATAGTTGTTTTCCACTCAAGAACAAAGTCCTAAAAATGATGGGAACACAGTTGATGGAGTTTGAGCTGATGGCAGAGGAAAGAGAAATCACAATCATATTTACACAAAAATGCCAGTATTACTTTACTAGATTGCCCTGTCAATACTGCTGGTATTCATCCACCCAGGATGAAGTTTGTGAGGCTATAATGTATACACCTATTCCAAAGCAAAGCTAGAGCTTCAAGCCTTTTCCATAGTTGCCTAAAATCTGCCATGTTTCCCTATATATATAATATATATATTTCCCTATATATAATATACATGTTTATATATATATAATATATATTTATATATATTCCCTTAAAGGTGGCCATTTTTGAACCATTTCATTTTAAGATAGAAAAAAGACATTCTATTTAACTTGGTTCCTTGGCAGTAGAACATTTTCTAGAATGCCAAAAAATTACTTTTTCCTAAGTCTGTATCTAAACCAGGGTGGGCTAGGTAAAAGAGATGACAATCTGGAATTCAACTTGTAGGCAGAGGAGGGACAAAACAAGGGGAAATTTTATGTGTTTAAAATAAATGTATGTATTTTAATATCACAAAATCCTTCATTATAGATATTTAATTTTGTGACATGCCAAGTCATCTCTTCCATGGAAGGCTCAAAGCTGCTTGGGGGAGAGTGGTGGCTGGGAATGGGGTAATGAAGGGGCAATTGCACAGAGCACACAAATGACTTGTTCTGGCTCTGGTTTATACTATGTTATGATGATCATGAACTTTCAATTTCAATACTATAAGGTAAAGTATCCATGACAAGAAGTCAGTATAACTGACTGTATATCAATCTATGGTCCTGGAAGAATAACATCAACTATGGCTGCCCAAGCTATTTGATGCTTTATTCCAGGTAACACTTTTCCTGGAACTATTGATAATATAAGACCTCTTTGATCTATCTCTTTAAAGGGGCCTAATTACACAATTATCTGAGTGGGATCACAGAGTGACCTACTTTCAAACTGGGTGATGAGGGACTATACATCAGAGAAACTGAAACAGTCAAGCTCTTAACCATCAATATGAGTTTTCTGTGCCCATGAAGGCTGCCCTGTGTGTCCAGAAGGGGGTCACTTTGTTACCTTGGCCACAGTGAATGCGGTGTGCCCTGAAATTGTTCACATGAAAGCAATGGCTTTGTCGGATGGCCTGGAAATGGTTCTGATATTGAAAAGAGTAAATGGGTGTAACGCATGCCAGAATGTCCAGCATGATCTGCCAAAAATGACTAGTGTTCTGTAACATAAGGCCAAAGAAACCTTTGAAGTGTTTCAATAGAAAGAGCATGGAAGAACATGAAAAAGCATTTCCATGAGCTGGAATGGGCTGGATTGGATGGGTTGGAATCTCATCTTTGTCACTTAATACCTGGATGACCTTACCTTTCTGGGTTTTAGTTTTTTCATCTATAACATGAGAAAATTGGACTTAATAATCTCTATATTTCCTGCAATTCATGATGTTATGATCCATATTAATTTTGCAGGATTGTTCCAAGGAAAGAACAAAACCAATTTTAAAGTGGACATAATCTTATTTATTATTAAAGTTAATTTTTTTGGGTAACGTTTTGATTGCACTAGATTCCAAAAATGGTTGCGGTTTAGGCTCAGTTTAATCAAAGCTAACATTTATGTAGTACTTTAAAATTTAAAATTGCTAAGCACTTTATATTTTTTGTCTCATTTAAGAATCTATCAATCACCAGTAGAAAAACATTTATTAAGCACCTACAATATGCCAGGTACTCTGCTGGGTTTTAAAAAGATAAAAATAAAGCAGAATCTGTCTTCAAGGAACTTAGATTCATCAAGGGAAAAAACACACAAATACATGATCATATAAAATACATAACATACACACAAAAGATGTATATGTACAAAATGTAAACACACATGTATATATGTGCACATATAAACACATGGATGCACATATATGACTAAATAGATACACATACATATTTTATTCATAATTTTATGTATTTAGAATAGTTGGAATGGACCTCAGAGATCATCAGGTCCAACTCCCTCATTCTACAGTTAGAAAAGTTGATGCCCAGGAAGGTTAAGAATCTTACTTTAGATCACACAACTAGCAAATACTTGAGGTGGGAAATAGCACAAAATCCAGCACCATATTGATTTTATTCCTTATCTCTAAGGCAGAGCACTGAAAGGATGATGGTGGCCCCAACAGACATAGAGAATTAGGAAGAGGAATGGGTTTGGGGGTAAAGATAATGAGTTCTGTTTTGTACTTGTTGAATTGTCTATGTTCAATAGACAGTAATAACTGGACAGGGGTTTGGGCAAATGATTAGGGCTGTATATAGATAAATATGTATGTACATGGGATACCCCCAAAATCTTAGTATATTTTAAGCTAAGTTTTTATAGCTAAGCATATATACACACATATATGAACACAAAAATAAAAATAAAACAGAATCTGTCTTCAAGGAATTTAGCTCCATCAAGGGAAAGAACATGCACATACATGACCATATGGAATATGGAATATACACACAAAAATGTCTATATAAAATGTAAGCACATATGTATATATGTATAAATATAAAGAGATGTTCATACATGCACATATATACATCTATATAAACTAAGCATAAATATATGTATATTATATCCCTGATATATATTACATACATTATGTTACATGTATATATTACATATAATACATAATATATAATAATACATATATTATATGTTTGTGTATATATGTATATATATATATATAGTCTATATATTTGAAAAGGAACAAGAATTTATTAAATACCCAAACTCTTAACCAAGCATTGTGCTACAAATTTTACAAATATCACTTCATTTGATTCTGACAACAACCCTGAGATGCAGGTGCTATTATTATCCTTATTTTGCAGTTGAGGAAGCTGAGGTAGACAGAAGTTAATCGAGCTAGTTAAGTGTCAAAGGCAGAATTCAAATCCTGGGTTTTTCCTGACTCCAAGTCCAGTTTCCACTACACACGCTGCTTCCCTGTTGATCTCAAACCTCAGTTTCAATGAGCACAGTTCTATAAATGTTATTTATGGATCATTGTATTCTTGTTTGTCACAGTGGGTCTCTGTGTACCTCAATTGAATTTGAGGGATTTGTGAACAAGAACTCTATCTGAGCTGTCATAACCACCCCGTGCTGCTCCGCAAAAGGTTAAGCCGGAAGGATGATCCAGATCACCAAGGCTTCATTGAGTCTTGCTCGAGGTCATGGGTTGATAAAGCTTATTTCCTTTCTACCTTGTGCAGTGATGAAGGTTGTCTTGCTAGGCGGAGATTGACCAGCAGGTGGAGCCAAAGAATGGCCTGGTCCAGTACTAAAACAGGTTCAGTGGCCTTAGTGGAAGTTGTCCATTTGATGGAGCTAAGGACCAAGCGTGAAATTTATGAGGAAGAGGAGGGTTGCTAACCAAGAATGAGGGAGCTGGCAGAGCTACAGGCATGGACACAGTGAACATGACGGAGAGTTACTGTATCAGAAATTCAAACCAGAGATAGAAGGCAGGAAATGAAAGTAACATTCTATCCCTTGCCCTTCCCCTGAATATACTGCATGGGTACTGAATCCTCCATTCAGTAGGGAGCATATGGACTCAGAGATAAGACACTGAAGGGGTCAGTCAAAGGAGTTTCAAAGCTAAATGGGAAAGAGGTAGAATGCATCAAGTCCCAAGCAGGGGTAGGGGCGGCTTGCTATTTGTAATATTTAGCAGCAAACAAACAAGGGCTAAGGAGTGGAAATGAACAGAAGAAACAACTAACTAACCAGCAATCATTCACCTAAAGAATAGAGCAGTTTGGGCAATAAGATAAATAAGCCAGAGTTAAAAAACTGGGAGATATCAGGTTTAGGAATGGAGACTGTGATAGAAATAGCTTGTGTTGTTCTCAAGCAGGATAAATTTTGTGCTGTAGTATTGTGCTGGTCAAGACCCCTATGCTTAGTATAACTCTATTTTCCCTATTACCATAGTACTCAGAAAGGCACAGAAATTGATGGTATGAGATTGGCAGATGTATGTTTTTTAGTCCTTGAAGCTGGGATGACTTGATTTTAAAGAAATTTTTTTTTTGGCAAATAAAAGCACATTATTTGGCTGCTTGGAGGCAGACCTACTTTTATCTATGGTCATCTTGTGGGTTTCAGGGGAGTTCTTGTTATCCATATCTGAGGGATTCTAGGGTTCTTGATCATCCTCTGTTTTTGAAGAAGACCAGTGACATTGTGGGATAATGTTTTTGACTCACTCATAAATTGGATTTAAGTCAGACAGAGTTGCACAAAGTTGTCACTCTCTCAGAGTCATCCAGGTCAAGTGGCAGGACAAAAGTCAAGGTGACTGGTGATGGTCCAGGATGCAGTGAATGACCTTGACATCTTTAATACCTAACCAATCTCTAAGCAGGAAGGCCATTGGAACAATTTTTCATCTGCCCATTCTGCTGGGGGGGGGGGGAATATTCACATACTTTGGGTAACCATCCCTCCAACTCACCAATGTGTTTGAGAGCTGCTGGTTATGCTCTGGTTTAGCCAGAGAGTGCAAGTATAAATATATGTATATTATTTCCCTGATATAAGACAATTTACTGGGGTATGGCCCTGTACTTGCTATGGCTTTTTGGAGCCACAAGATTAAGATTTATGAGATGAATTAGGTATTATGAAACATTTTTTGCTTAGTGTTTATCATGAAAGTTAGTCTTTGCTAAGGATGTTGAAGCTGATTAAAGTGGGGTCTTGCCACTATAATTGAGGTCACCAGGCTTGTGTTATACAGGATCCAGGTTATGGATGGGACAATGTGGCACAATCATGTCAGCATTAGAAGCATTTCTCTTGGAATCATTTGGCAATGAATTTTTGTTTGGCATTCAACCTGAGAAGTAATAGTTATAAGGAAATAATCATTCTTCTCTGGATATTACAATTGTGAAAGTGGAGTATTTGCTATTTTTAAACTCATTAGTCATGTAGTAACGCAAAAGGGTGCCTCTTTCAGGGTAAAAATTACATTGGCTAAAAGAGAAGGAATGTTTTCTATATATTAGGGCCAAACCCCAAAGAGAGTTGAACAATATTGTTTGGTGGGAGAATGAATGAAGAATATTCACTTAGCTCACCATACTGGCCCTGGATTACACTTGATTTCCAATCAAGCAATCCAAAAGGAAACCAGAGACTACTTAACCTGGGTATTTTGCCATCTGCTCTGCCCATTTTTCCTTCCTCTCTTCCTTATCTCTTTTCTATCTCTTGTTCTTGTTGTGGGCACAGTAATTGAAACAATGCTGATGTCAGAAAAAGATACAATAACAGACTTTACTCATAAGTTCTATGACTCCTCAGACCAAAACTGCCTCCACTAGCTCCATTTTCCTTTTTTTGTATTGCATTTTCTTCTTAGAAGGTAGGGCATCTGAGGGCAAGAGACACTTTAGAACCCTAGTATAATAACTGGCACATAACAGGCACTCATTCATTCATTATTTATGTTGAATTGTGTTGTGGTGGAGTATTAGGTATTCTCTCCATTTCACTTGTTCTTTTTGTTTTATTCCCTTTGAATTCTCAGTTATGTGTCCTAAGACAGGCTTTATCCCAGAGGATAAAGCAGCAAAAAGATGACTATTGTGACCCTTGCCTGTGTATTGGTAGCTGACACAATGGTGTGTGTGTGCCTTCATGGTGTTCATGCTCTTGCTTCTGCTATAATTTTATCTTCTTATGGAGGAATGTGTCATGTATAGCATGAGCTTGTCAGTGCAATATACAGCTTGTGCGCTTAATTCTTCTGTCTGCTTGGCTTCCTCCCACATCTGTCATGTACCTGAAAAATCCTCTACAACGAGCCGTATCTCCCCACCCCCATCATTCAAATTACTCCTGAAATGTCACTTTCTCTGAGAAATCTTAGTTTCTTTCTCTGAAAGGGGTGGGATTATCTGAACTCTGAGGTCCCTTCCAGCTCTGACACTCTATGTTCTAACAGTCTGTGTTCTGAGGTTCCTTCTTGCTCTGACATTCTGTGAATATATGAATCTTTTTGGATCAGAGGAATACTGATATTTTTCTCACACCTTGGTAAGGTTGGATTTGGGTCTTCATGCTCACTTTTCATAACTAACTTCCCTGAAATTGCTATTTACTGACCAGGAAGAGATGGGGTGCAAATAAGTTTAATTTTATGATATTTTGATATTTCTATTCTATTATCCATATGTAGCACATAATCTCGAAATTCTCCTACAACCTCCACTTACATTCACAGGCCAAGTCTCTAGAGCTTGGGTAGTTGTCCTCTCATAGTTCTAAGGGTTTTCCTAAGGGAATTAATTGGTGGGAGAGTATTTTTCTAATGTTACATCACAAATCCCCGCTACTGGGCTTTTCCTGTTGATTATCAGTCAGTGAGATTTAATTAGCTTTGCATTAAAGGTATTTACTAAAGTGAAATGAATAATAAGAATATTTGGTACAAAACATCCCTCTTCCCCAAAGTCTTTAACACATTTTCCCACAAGAATACAGAACCCAAGGAAAAATGGAATTTCCCTATAAGAAAATACAGAGCCTAAGGGAAAATGATCTCAGCCTTAGAGAACATATATGGCAATGAGCAGTAATACATCTCCATGGTTGCTAGAAGTTCTTTTCTCCTCTTGGTGGAAGTAAACAACTAGAGCAGTGGATTAAAGTTGGGACTTTGGGACCTTAGGACCTGAAATCTGGAAAACCCAAGTTTAAATCTAGCTTCAGATACTTACCAGCGATGTGATCCTGGAAAAGTCACTTAACCTATGTTTGTTCCAGTGTTCTCATTTGTAAAAGAGGGATAATAATAGCATCTACTTCTTAGGGTAGTTGTAGGGTAAAATGAGATAATATTTGTAAAGGACATTTCAAATCGAACTGCGCTCCACAAATGCTGGTTATAATTATTACTATTCTTTAACTTTCCCCTAGGCATGTTGTAATTTTCTATTAGGTTACTTGTAAAGTACTGAAGTTGCTTCTCTTCATTGTGTTAAGTTTGTCCTCAGCTCCTGATGTAGAGATTGTGATAACTTGTTCCAGAAATGGTGTTAGGATACTAATGAGAAGTCTAAAATCCTCTGGACCCTATGAAGTTCTAACCAAAGGCAGGAGAAGGATGGGGATGAAGAGGAAGTCACCAAGGCTGAAGTCAAAAACGAGGCTCTTCACCCTACCCCTCTCTTTTCTTTTCCTTCTCTTCTTCAACCTGATGATTCCTTCTTAGGGATTTGTTTAGAACAGCTCTCACCACTAAACTGCCAGATGTTCAAATGCCTGAACTGCAAATTGGCTTGGTATTTTATATAAGATTCACAGGGTGTAACCAACTCTCCACAATCTGAATAGACTACTTGAACAAAGTTTCTCATTTTATCCAGTAGCTTTCCACACGTGTAAATTTCTCAAGAACTTTTCACACCTAGTTTTAAAGCTTAATTGACTGATGTCTGAGCCTTGTTCACACCTATTTCTCACTTCTGATGGATTCATTCACTCACTGGAAGTGAGTTCTCCCTTGACAAAGGTATTGGGATACAATAGTATCTTGTCTGTTACTTTAAATGTAATGGGGTGATTTGATTGATTGATTAATTCAGTGAACTCTTATATGTAAAATATATGTTTATTTGTGTCGGTGACTCTGCCCTAAATGTTTCATTCTCCTTTTTAAGGAGAGGGACCATGAATTTTGTATGGTGCTTGGTGTTGAGGGACTTAATAGACTTGTGGTAGTCTCCCATGTCTGGAATGTTCTCCTTCCTCATCTCTACCTCCTGGGTTCCTTTAAGTCCCACATAAAATCTCACATTTGACATGAAGCTTTCCCCAACCTCTCATAATTATAGTTTCTTCCCTCTGTTAATTATTTCTTATTCATCCTGTATATCGCTAGTTTTGTAAATATTTATTTGCATGTTATCTTTTCCATTAGATTGTAAGGTCCTTGACTGTCTTTTCCTTTTCTATTTTGAATTCCATTTTTTAACAGTTCTTGGCACATAGTAGGGGCTTAATAAATGTTTATTGATTGATAAACACCCAAGAACATTATAATATAAGTTCTCTGTGGGCAGAAACCATTTTTTCCTTTAACATATTCCTTCAGTTGTTTCCATACAAGGGGTACCTGAGACATCTTTCAAGTCTTAACTCAAATGTCATGCTTATGAAACTTTCAGAATGTGGGTACAAATTCCATTTTTGACATTTACCAGGTGTGTGGCCATGGAAAACCAATTGAGCCTTGAGATATCTCAGAGCCTTTATTTCTAATTCTTTTAAGTGAGACTGATATTTATAGAACTTACTTCATAGAGTTGTGATGATCAAATGAGATTTTATATATATATTGTACTTGGGAAGGGAATCTTTCCTGATTCCTGATTGGTTGAATCTCCTCGTCCATTGCTGAAGTTATAGTCTTTAAGGGACCAGCAACAAAGAAAATGAGATGGAATATTTGTCCTTTTCAGATTCTGAGTCACCCATTTGGATCTTGTAAGGGCCTTTGCTCAGACCCTAGTAATGGGTGGCAGTGGAAGTATGGCAATACTCAATACCAGCATAAGGGGCAGAATCAGGCCCTAGCAATGTAAGGATTTATGGAGGCAATTCTTCCTCAGCATAGAGGCAGAAGCAGCACTCAGCCCTTTACACAGAGCTTTATTAATAGGTCCTGGCTCAAGAAAGCAGCTCTTAGATCCTGTGCAGTGAACAATGAAGCTGGCAGCCCTAGCAGCAGCAGGTAGTGGAGTGGGCTATATATAGCACAAGCCTCAGGGGCAATGACAGTCAGTAGTGGGAACCTCAGGATTATAGAATGGGTCCCAAAAGAGTGGGTAGTTGCATGGGCAGGTCAACTGTGGTCCTTTGTTAAATGTACTCTAGAAGCTTTGGTGTGTTCACTTTCGGCCAACCCCCCAGTGTTCATTAGACAGCTCTTTCCCAGGTAGAGCTTAGACTGGTAAGAGGGTGACTGTTGAGAGGTCACTTGCTTTTGGGCAACAGGAAGCAAGACCCAGCAGTAGCAGAGTGGGCAGAGATGAAGAGCAGAGCAAACACTGGCATGGACAATGGCAAAGGTTTATTCTACCCCTTTAAAAAATTATAATCTTTAACTGATGGGGACCCTTCCCATTACTACCAGTGCAGTACCCAGTGATCATTTGACCACTTTTTCCCAGGGAGATCTTAGAGAGCGGCTCTTGTTATTGACACTGGCATGGGGACAGGCTACATGTGAGCTACCCTAGTACAGATGAGCCTGTATTGTGATGAGAATCAATCGTAGTGAAAGAAATATTGTCTTTGCTATAGCTCTGATGTTTGTGGTGCTTCTTTTGCTTGTGGTCACTCTTTACAAGTGGAGATGATGAGTGAAAACTACAAAAATTTGGTATCGCTCATTCCATGGGCTAGTTCATTTATATTTAGAAGTTGACATTTCAGAAAGGGAGAAGTGAAGCTTAGTCTTCTTAGTCTTTATTTTTTCATATTTGGCTACTTTTTCAGAGACATCACGGTGATTGTTGAATGAATCTCTCTTTTTTTTTTCTTTCCATTTTTTTCCCAGGATGGGATAGAACAAAGTTCACTTAGATTAGGTGAGTAAATTTCACTCACCATTTGATAATTGATTTTAGTCTCATTATTCCTGCCCCATGGGGCAACTGGGTGCCACAGTGCACAGAGTGCCAGGCCTGGAGTCAGGAAAATCTGAATTCAAATATATCCTTGGCACTTCCTAGCTGTGTGAACCTAGAACAAATCACTTTACTCTGTTTGTCTTTGTTTTCCTCATCTGTAAAATGAGCTGGAGAAGGAAATGGCAAATTACTCCAGTATCTTTGCCAAAAAAACCCCAAAGGGACTCACGAAGAATTGGATATGGCTGAAATTAATGAAATACCATAAGTTTCTGTGAGGTAAATGTGTAAGCATTATTAGCCCATTTTTCAGATGAGAAGACTGAGGCCAACTTGCCTAAAGATCACATATTGATGAATGGATAAGCAATTACCAAATACATACATATTAAGTACACATATAATGTTTATTAATAGTATTTTATTTTTCCAAATACGCACAAAGATAATTTTCAATATTCACCTTTACAAAACCTTATGTTCCAAATTTTTCTTCCTCTCTTCCCCTTTTTCTCCTTCCCCATAAAGCAAACAACGAAGGAAGAAATCCAGTATAGGTTAAACATGTGTGATTTTTCTAAACATATTTCCATATTTATCATGCTATGAAAAAAATCAAATTAAAAGGGGAAAAAACATAAGAAGGGAGAAAAAATCAAGCAAACAACAACAAAAGATGAAAATATTATGCTTTAATCCACATTCACTCTCCACAATTCTTTCTCTGGATATGGATGGCATTTTCCATCCCAAGTCTATTGGAGTTATCATCTATCACCTCATTATTGAAAAGAATCACGTCCATCACAGTTGATCATCACATTTGTTGTATTCTCTTGATTCTGCTCACTTCACTTAGCATGCATTCGTGCAAGCCTTTCCAGGCTTTTCTGAAATCAGTCTGCTAGAAGTTTCTTATAGAACAATAACATTCCATTGAATTTATATCCCATAATTTATTCAGTCATTCTCCAACTGATGGGCATCCACTCAGTTTCCAGTTTCTTGTCACTACAAAAAGGGCTGCCACAAACATTTTTGCACATGTGGGTCCTTTCCCTTTTTTATGATCATTTTGGGATATAGATCCAATAGAGACACCACTGGATCAAAGGGTATGCATGCATGCATACTCTTTTGGGCATGATTTCAAATTGCTCTCCAGAATGGATGGAACACTTCACAAATCCACCACTAATGCATTAATATCTCAGTTTTCCCACATCCCCTCCAACATTTGTTATTATCTTTTCCTGCCATTTTAGCCAATCAGAGAGGTGTGAAGTGGTTTCTTAGAGTTGTCTTAATTTGCATTTCTAGTACATGTATGTTAAGGATATATAGATGTGTGTGTGTGTGTGTGTGTGTGTGTGTGTGTGATTATCAAGGCGCTGGAGATGTAAACACAGACAAAAATGAGATATCCCTGTCCTTAATGAGCTGATATTCTATTGAGAAAGACTAATCAGACTTTGCATATGTCTGGATCATCTATGACAGAGAAAGCCATGTGGGAGATTGCAGAGATCTGTTTCTGGGATTTCCTTCAATTTCCTACTACATGAGTGAAAGCAGCCCTTTTCCATTGGCTTTATGGTCAGAACAGATTGAATCTTTATAATTGGTAGAACCTCACTCTCTTTCTGGCAGTTTCCAAGGGGTTGAGCTGTGAATCTAATTCCCTTCCTCTCTCCAGAGACTAGAGTGGGTAAGGCAGGGGATTATGCCCTGTAGCTATTGAAGGGGAGAAGTTTATATATTTGTTCTTACAATGCCTTTGAAGTAAATATTTCTTTGTAAAAATTAGTCTGATCGTTAAAGTGGGATTAGGGGATCCCTCAAACTGGAGAAATGTAAGTAATGGGGACTTGAGTCAATGGTCCAGAAAATAAATATTCCCCTTAAAAGTACTGGAGAACTCTGGTGGAAGGGTGAAATGTAATAGACTTGGCCTTCAGGTAGTGGGAATCAGGATAATCCCTGGTACATATGTTAATAAGAATATGTAAAAACATACATGTATAGAGATAAATATATACAAGATAAACAAATATGTCTGTGGGAAAGGCACTAGCACCTGAGAAGGATCAATAAAGGCTTTATGTGAGAGATAGTATGTGAGCAAAGTTCTGAAGGAAATGGGATTCTAAGAGACTGAGATGACGTAAAAGGAACCATCTTTCAGGCACAAGGGATAGTTAATACAGAAGCATAGAGAGATGAATGAAGTGTCATGTGTGAGCAAGAAAATTTGGTTGAACCAAAGGATGAGGGAAGAATACTAATATTTATTGGAGTTGGAAAGATAGGTGAATACCATGTTGTGAAGGAGTTTAAAAGCTAAATAAAGCGTGCGAACCAACAGGGAGCTACTGGAATTTATCAAAGAAGGGAGAGACATGTTTAGACCTGACTTGAGGCATATCACTTTGGCTGCTATGTGAGGATGGATTGGAGAGGGGAGAGATTTGTGGGATGGAGACCTATTGGGAGGCTAGGACAGTAGTTTGCATAACTAGTAAATGGGTGAACTGGGACTTGAATTCAGGTCAAGTCAAGTTTCTTTCTATTCTGTTCAAGTCAATATTATAGTACCATAGCTTGAGGAGTCCCTTAGGGATTATCTGGTCCAAACCCTTAATTTTTATACTTGAGGAAACAGTCCCAGAGATATCAAGTGAACTTGGCTAAAGTCAGTAAACAGCCATGATTTGAATCTAGGTCATCTGATTCTAAATCCAGCCCTCTTTCTGCTGCCCAAGTGCCCACTGAGCCTTGTTTCCCAGATACCATGTTTTCTCGACAAAGTCTCTTAGAAGCCACGTACCAGCTCTCTTGGTTTAGGAGATTATTATAATTGTTTTAAAAATGACTGTGCATACCCTCTTCCCAATGTAGCTGCATTTTCTAGCTTCCATCAACTAGACAGTAGCAGATTCTCAGGTCTTTCCCATTACAGCTGCTCCCTCTCAGCCTTCATTGCATGCCTCAGCCCAACAATAAGTGAACATTACATGTGCCTCCTGCTTTATGCCTGAAGGATTAGACACTTGGATGAGAAATGAGTTTTCTCATTGTTTTAGGAAACAGAGCATCAGAGGGGTGGAGGGGGAGGGAGAAAGAAATTGAATTTGTGAAACAATTTATCTTGTGCTAAAGGGATCTGGACAATTGCTCCATGGATACCAAGTGTCCACCAGGCTTTTTCTTCCCTCCTCCCTCCTCATTTATCTAAGAGGTGATTAATCAGGGCAGCAATAATCCTATGTGTACCTCTTGCTCCTTTGCAGAATCTCAGAGCTGGAAGAGATCTTAAAGATCACCTCGTCCCTTAGTCTCTGAGCAAAGATCCTTTCTACAATGTGCCCAAAGAGTGTGATCATTTGGCTGTAAAATTTCTGGGGAGGGAAAACTCAGCACTTCCCAAGGCAAAGGCAGTTTATTCGACTTTGGAAAGCTCTAATAATTAGAAAGTTTTTTTATGACATCAAGTTGAAATCTTCTTTCCAATTTCCAGCCATTGTTCTTACTTTTGCCTTCTAGGGACAAGCAGAATAAATTAAGTCCCTCTTCCACGTGATAATCCTTAAGAAATTTGAAGATAGTTTTCCTGTTCTTCATTTACCTCCTCTCCCACTTAAGTTTTTCTTCTTTAGAGTAAACATTGCCCATTCATTTAACTGATCCTTACATGGTATATTCTCTGGTCTTCACCTCATTCTGGTTCTTTTCTGGATGCATTCTTGTTGTTCTATCTTTCCTAATATAATGGGTTCATCAGGTGACCACCCATGCGATATAGTGCTTCATGCCTTTCATACAGAGTATGGGGAAACTTACTTTTTGATCTGGTTTATTTATCCAACCTCCTCTTACACTGGCAAGTCTAAATTGCTGGAGAAGGCTCATTGCTATGTCATTTCACTCAGACTGTTTCAGAATCTTAGGAGTAACCCCATTTTATGTGGATGCACAATTTCTACTAGTGAGTTTCACTTTTGATCTCCCAATGGTGCCATTCTATCTGCATAAAAGAACCTCTAACAATAATGACACTTTTAGATCCTAAATATTTGCTGAGCAATAAGGAAAAAAATAACAGCAACAAGATATTCATATATTAAAGTAAATTCAGGAATAATAAATATAATACAATCTACACATAAATTTAAGTCCTATCATCCCACTGATGTACTTAGTAAATATGAGAGAGAGTAGATACATAATTACAGAAACCCCTGAGGGAGGGATAATGCATAGCTCTAGACTATAGACTGTGATGTATTCAGTCTATTTGGGAGCATCTTTAACAAATGGAAATGATTCTCTACTAATTGAACTTCCTCTTGATTCTGACTATCTGGGAAAACCCTTTTAATCTCCCATTTGAACTAGTGAAGCATATATTAGCTCTTTCAAACTACAACTATACTGGAAAGGTGTTATACTTTTGAATTAGATGATAGTTTCCTTTCCACCAGAAAATTAAAAGCTCATCAGTCTTACTCTTCCTAGTCAATACACATAAACCCAGGCAGCTATTTTTTCTCCAGAATGTTGTGTTATCCGATTGGATTTCAGCATCTCTTCCTATACAGCAAAGCAGCTAGGTAACCTGCCTTTCCCCAATCTGAGCTGAGAGGGGAGCAGAAAGCAACAAATACTTTCTCAAGGCTTCATCTCTCTCAAATGTGAGCTGGGTGTGGCTTCCGGAATGCTTGGAGTGGAGAATCTGAGGCTGGCGGATCTTTTGAGTTCAAGAGTCTAGAGCTGTGATGGGACAAAGTAATTATTTGTCTGTATTCATTTCAACATTAATATGGTAACAGGACCATTGGTTTACCTAAAGGAGGAATAGACAGGATTGATCAAAGTTACTATGCTAATCAGAGTGGGACAAGGCTACTGAGTAATTCTTTCATTTTCAATTTAGGTGAACTAAGGAGACTCAATCTTTAAAAACAAAAACAAAACAAATAAAAATAAAAAACTCTCTCAAAGTTTAGCTGACACTGAAAGTCCCATCTAAGGAGCTCTAGTCTTCAAAACTAAGGAGAGTCAAAAAGCCCAGATATAGTATTTGAAATCAGTCCAGTCCTTCTAGTGCACATCTAAAAAATGCATTTGTCTTTTTCAATTGTGCAGCTTGCAAAGGCATATCCAGAAATATTTTTGAAAAGAGTGCTATCCTAATTTTACACTTATCTGGTGTGGACATGACTAGTCAAGACAGATTATGAAGGACAAGCCAGGAAGCTGCTAGAATTAATAGAAAACTTAGTCAATCAGTAATCTCATAGCTAAAGTCTTCTGTCATCTTATTACTCTGGGCTGTTGACAGTACTGACTTTTTTTTTATGCCCAGAGAGTCTTTTTTTTCTCTTTCTCTCTTTTGATTATTCTAACCAGGCTTCTTTACCCTCTTAACTATTCATTCCATGGCTCAAATCAGTAACCTTCTGGTATCTGGTAATTCACCTCTTGTAAGGGAAAAACTCCCTGAATCTCCCCAGTGAAATTAAAAAAAAAATTACTTATTTAATAATCCCTTTGTCTCCAGACATTTATGTGGTATTTTATTTGGTGAGTTTTACCTCTTAAGTCTTAAAGCAGTTACATGCAAATGAGCCAAGGGATCACAATGTCCTGCAGCTCCAGCTATTTCCAGTTTCAAAAGTTATTTTCTATATTCAATGTCTTTGAAAACTTTTTTTACATTCACACATTCTAAGTTTTAAATAATCAAACATTATATTTCTGTCTCTTTTAACCACAAAAATATTCACATGACAGAAAATTATCCTATATCCTTTACAAGATGATATAAGCTTTTATATTGTTGTCTTGGTTCATTTTTTTGCCCCAAACTATTCATATTCTATCTGAAATCTATTTCCTTACATAAGGATTTTTAGCTATTTTCATTAAACCAAAATTTTTTTCCTATTCCTTCTTGACACCAAACTGTTAATCTTTGAAAGAGGCAATACTTAACATCCTTTACCAGTTCATCTAATTTTTCTTTACACAAAAGTGAGTTTTCTGTTCCTTTCAGCACTAAACTGCTCCATATGAAAGGGGAATAACTTAAAATGATATTACCATATGTCATAATATGGTGCTCAGAACTGAGTATAATACTGAGTGTATGGTTTATCTGGGGAAGAGCACAACAGGACTTCTCCTTCCTCTGTCTTCTGGAACGCATGTTTCTCTCATTACTTTAATAATTTTTTTTTTGGAGGAGGGAGGGAGAATGCAATCATATTGAGTTTTCAATATTTATGTAGTTAATTTTTAAAAAAATTACTGTGCAGAATTTTACATTTGTATTTACAAACATTGATCATTGACTCAGTTTCTTATTTTAGCCTTTCCAGGCTTTTTAAAAAAATCCTATCTTTCTTAGTTTTGTGTCGTAAAAATCTGCTATTCTTTACAAGTCCTATTTTTTAAAATTTATTTTTATCTTGAACTTAACAAACACAAAATAGAATGGATTTTTCATATACATAGTAGAAATGAAAAAGACAATTGTTCAGGAAATTGCAGAGCTTTTTTATGTACAGCTTGATTTTCTTTGCAAGGATAGAAGTTCAATCCATAGCTTTTAAAGCTTTCTTAACTTTACACCATTCTGGCCTTTCTTCTTTTCTTTGCATTAAAAGACTTTAATAACCCACTTCTTTTCTTTTTCCTCCCTCTCCCCTCTCTCCTTCCCTCCCTTCTTTCCTTTCTTCCTCCCTCCCTTCTTTCCTTCCTTCTTCCCTCCCTCCCTCCCTCTCTTCCTTCCCTCTCTCCCTTCTTCCCTCCCTCCCTTCCTTCCTTCTTTTTTTCCTTCCTCCCTCCCTCCTTCCTTCTCTCCCTCCCTTTCTCCCTCTCTCCTTCCTTCCTTCCCTTCCTCCCTTTCTCTCTCTGTCCTTCCCTCCCTTTCTTCTTTTCTCCCTCCCTCCCTCCCTTCCTTCCTTCCTTCCTTCCTTCCTTGCATTAAAAGACTTCAATAACCCTCTTCTTTTCTTCTTGCTTGCTTCCTTCCTTCTTTTCTTCCTCCCTCCCTCCCTTCCTTCCTTCTTTTCTTCCTTCCTTCCTCCCTCCCTTCCTTCCTTCCTTCTTTCCTTCCTTTCCTCTATCCTTTCTTTTTTCTCTCTTTTCTCCTTTCTTTTTCTTTTCTTCTTTTTTTCTTTCCTATCTTATCTTTGTCCTCCTACTTTCCAAGGGTAAAAAAAGGAAAAGAAAGGAATACAAAACTTTTTTTAAGAAATATGCATAGTTAAGCAAAGCAAAATCTTGCATTAATTATATCTGAAAATTTGAGTCTTATTTTGTATTTTGAGTACATCATTTCTCTGTCATAAAGCAGATAACATAATTTTTTCATCAATCTTCTGGAATCATAATTAATGCCTTGATCAGCATTGTCATATAAAATATTTTTATGATGTTATTATTACTATACATTTTGTTCTCTGTGTTCTTTCCATTTTCCTCTGTATTGGTTAATACAGTTCTTCCCAGTTATTATTATTATTTTTAATTATAGCTTTTTATTTACAAGATATATGCATGGGTAATTTTTCAGCATTGACAATTGCAAAACCTGTTGTTCCAATTTTTCCCCTCCTTCCCCCCACCCCCTCCCCCAGATGGCAGGTTGACCAATACATGTTAAATATGTTAAAGTATATGTTAAATATAATATATGTATACATGTTCATACAGTTATTTTGCTGTACAAAAAGAACCGAACTTTGAAATGGTGTACAATTAACCTGTGAAGGAAATCAAAAATCCAGGTGGACAAAAATAGAGGGATTGGGAATTCTATGTAATGGTTCATACTCATTTCCCAGGGTTCTTTTGCTGAGTGTAGCTGGTTCAATTCATTACTGCTCTAATGGAACTGATTTGGTTCATCTCATTGTTGAGAAGAGCCATGTCCATCAGAATTGATCATCATATAGTATTGTTGTTGAAGTATATAATGATCTCCTTGTCCTGCTCATTTCACTCAGTTCATATAAGTCTCTCTAGGCCTTTCTGAAATCATCCTGCTGGTCGTTTCTTACAGAACAATAATATTCCATAACATTCATATACCACAATTTACTCAACCATTCTCCAATTGATGGGCATCCATTCATTTTCCTGCTTCTGGCCACTACAAACAGGGCTGCCACAAACATTTTAGCACATACAGGTCCCTTTCCCTTTTTTAGTATCTCTTTGGGGTATAAGCCCAGTAGAAACACTGCTGGATCAAAGGGTATGCACAGTTTGATAACTTTTTGAGCATAGTTCCAAATTGCTCTCCAGAATGGCTGGATGTGTTCACAATTCCACCAACAATGTATCAGTGTCCCTGTTTTCCCACATCCCCTCCAACATTCCGTGTTATCTTTCCCTGTCATTCTAGCCAATCTGACAGGAGTGTAGTGATATCTCAGAGTTGTCTTAATTTGCATTTCTCTGATCAATAGTGATTTGGAACACTCTTTCATATGAGTGGTAATAGTTTCAATTTTATCATCTGAAAATTATCTGTTCACATCCTTTGACCATTTATTAATTGGAGAATGGCTTGATTTCTTATAAATTAGAGTCAATTCTCTATATATTTTGGAAATTAGGCCTTTATCAGAACCTTTGACTGTAAAAATGCTTTCCCAGTTTATTTCTTCCCTTCCAATCTTGTCTGCATTAGTTTTGTTTGTACAAAATCTTTTCAATTTGATATAATCAGAATTTTCTATTTTGTGATCAATCATGATCTCTAGTTCTTCTTTGGTCATAAATTCCTTCCTCTTCCACAGGTCTGAGAGGTAAACTATCCTGTGTTCTTCTAATTTATTTATAATCTCATTCTTTATGCCTGGGTCATGAACTCCTTGTTATTTTTTTAAATTGTCCATTCCATTTCTTTTCTCATGGAACAATAATATTCCAGTACATTTCTATAGAACCTCTTCATTTCTAGTTCTTTGACAATGGAAAAAAGCTACTATACATATGTATGTATGTATACACACACACACACACATATATGCATGTATATATGTGCATCTGGATCCCATTCCTATCTATTTGATCTTTCTGGGGAATAATACTAATAGTAGTAAAGCTGGATCAAAGGTCATATGCAGCTTCGTTTTAGAAGTCATTGAAAAAAATTGAATAGCAGAGGTCTAAGGATAGATCTTTGGGCCATTTCTCTAGAGATCTCTCTTAAAAATGTTATCAGCATACTAGTAACTAGTTCTTGCATGGACTATGATGAATCTGTAAGTATAAGATAGGAATGGCTACAAAAGATATTCTGGAGATGCAATCAACAATATTTAGCAACTGATTGCTTATGAAGGGGTAAAGATAAACAGCCAAGAATGTACTCCTAGGTTATAATCCCAGGTGATTGGAGAAGTGATATTTGGGAAGTTGGGAGGAGAATATATTTAAAAGGAAAGAAATAAATTCATTTTGGACACATTGATTTTGATTAGCTCAGAAGACATTTAGTAGAGAGATCTATCAAACAAAAGGTGAAGAATAGATGTGTAGTTCTGTTATTTTTTGCATAGATATGATAGTTGAAATCCATGAAAACTGATGTGATCAGTAGGAAAGAAAAAAAAAGTGAAGATGGGGCCAAGACAAAGCCCTGAGGCATGCTGATACATAGGCAAACTGGATATGGTAGATGAGCCTGCAAAGAAGAACCAGATCTAACTTTTTAGAAAAGAATCACAATTGAACAGTGTCACAAAATCCAAGGGGGAGAGGCTATACAGAAGGAAGGAGTGGTAAACAGAGTTAAATGCTACAGAGGGGTCAAGAAGGATAGGAATTGAGAAAAAAGCCATAGAGAGAAGTTTCTTTTCAGTGATGGGGGAAAAAGTCAGATTGCAAGAGACTAAGAAGTGAATGGAAAGTAGGATTTTTCCATACATGGGCAATGAATATTGCCTGGCCCAGAATGGAATTTTATGGTTACAGAATTCTGGTCTCTTCTAATTTTACTGCAGGAGGAAGACCCTTTGGGACTGTTGTAAGATGACCCCCTCCCTATTATCATAGATGATTCTATCATGGAATTAACAGTGGCAAATAATTCTATTCACTTAAAGGGGATATATGCTGTGTGTGTGTGTGTGTGTGTGTGTGTGTGTGTGTGTGTGTATGTGTATGTATTTGTATGTGTGAGTATGTAGAATATTTGTCCAGTTTATTCTTCCAGGTTTCTGCTGGAATAAAGTATAATAAAATCTCCTGAATCTTTCCTATTGCGATTCTTATGTGCATTTGAGGAAAGAAAGTATTATAGAGTGGCAAGTGTAAGTGGAATTTAAACTGTTCCTGAACTCACAGGGTTGAATGGAATAAATATAATAAAAATGGAAAATACAATTTATAAAAAGTACTTGAGAAATATGTGAAAATAATTACATTTTAAAATAATAATGCATATTTCTAAATTACTTAAAGTCTTAAAAATCACTTTCTCCACAACAACCTTGGTCAGGTAATACAAATATCATTATGCCCACTTTATGTATTAGAAAGCTGAGACTTATTTAGGTAAAGTGATTTGCCTATGGTCTCATAGACAGGAAATGTTGGAGCCATGATCTCCTCACCCAGACCTCTTAACTTCAAGTGCAATACTCTTTCAATTCCATTATGCTGACTTTTGTAGTCCTGAACAATCGGTTTTTCTTATAATTGGAAGGTATGGATTCTATTAGCTGAATGTGTTACAATGAACTGTTTGCCTCCAGGATTGATATGAACATATAATGATTCCCTGTGTCTTTATGCTAAGTGAGTGGGTGATGGTACATTCTCCCTACCTGCCCTGTGATAATAGCCCAGAGAGCTTTGCTTTCATTCTTTTCTGTATTTCCATTTATTTTTGCAGACGTGTTCATTTTTCTGCATAATTTCTTGAGATCTTTTTGCTGAAGGAGACAGAAACATCATTATTTTTATAATGCAGATGAATGTGATTTTGACACTTTAGGAGCAATGTGCACCACATTAGCTAATCAAGCCATAATAATTTATTAAGCTCCTACTATGTGTGAAACATTGTGCTAGGTTCTGAGTTCACAAAGACAAAGGTGAGAGCCACTTCCTTCAAAGAACTTACATTCTAATGGGGAGACAACGATACACATATAAATATTTGCAAAATAAAATGCAAAGTATTTTGAAGAAGAGGCACTAATAGCTTGGAGGTGGGTGGAAATCAGGAAAAGTCATGTGTAAGAAGGATTAGGATTGAAATTTGAAGGATATTAGATATTCTATGGGTTATAATGCATAAGATAGGGGTGGAAAGAACAAGGCTAGGTGGATCAAACTTTTTGAGCTAAGGACATTCTAATATTTTTATTTTTGGAATGGAGTTTTCTAGCTAACATGACAGGTATCATTATCCTTATTGATTCTAGCTGACTTGGTTTTTACCCTTTGCTGACAGCTAAATTGGAGTGGCCAGGAATATGTATGTATATGTGTGTGTGTGTGTGTGTGTGTGTGTGTATGTGCATGTGCGTACATGTGTGTGTGGTGTGTGTGTGTGTGTGTGTGTGTGTAGAAAATTGGCTTTTGTTTTCCACAGTTCTCCCTTGCTACTGGCCTGAACCTTTGAATTCTGGAAAAGAGGTTATGGTGCCCTTGCAACCCATATACTAGCACTAAGGATCTGTCCTGGGTGCTGAACATATTGATATAGATAAATCTTTATGTAGTTCCTTGATTGCTTCTTCTACTCTGGGAAAGCCCAAACAGCTTATAAGCAAATTGATTCTGTGCTGTCCTCTTTCAGTAGAGCCATAGACCCATCATTCTGGGGTTGGCCACACAGTCTCATCTCTAAAGGCCTTGCAGATTATTTTGATGAAGTTATTTGCTGTGGAATTCCCTTAAAATAAATAGTGTCCAAATGGGGACCACAAACTCTTAGGGGCCCATGGAAGTATATATCATCCATATGCATGTCTGCAAAGAAGCAAACTTTCTGTGACTGAATAAATGTGGACTGCACACATATAATTATTTTCCAAAGGAATATGAATGCTATTATAACTAATAAAATACAAATCAATCCAAAATACATATTTAATATATTAACTTTTTGTCATTTTATACTTTCTTGATAAGTGTAATAGTTTTCTAATTGGTCACCTGGAATCTGATTGCCTTTCCAATCCATCCTTCACATTTGATTGTTCCAAAGCACATGTCTGATCATACATGTTATTCTCCTACTCAAGAGGCTCTAGTGGGTCATTATTGCTCCAAGAATAAGATACAAACTCCATTTGCATGTAAATTCCTTCAAGCCTGGTTTCCATCTACTTTTTTAAACTGATAAAACACTGTATATCCCAGCCAACTGGCCTACTTGCTGTGCCCTGGATACAATATTTCATCTCTTGACTCTGTGTTTTGGGTAGGCACAGCCTTTATGCTTGTAATGCTGCACCTTCTCAACTCTATCTTCTGGAGCTCTTAGCTCCTTTCAAGGCTCAGTTTAGATGCCATCTTCTTCAAGAAGCCTTTCGTGATTGTTCCATTTGTTAGTATCCTCCTTAATCATTTTAAATTGATTTTAAATGTAGTCTATATTTGCTATTTACTTATCTGTGAACATATCATACCCACCCAGTAGAATGTAAACTCCATTTTACTGTAGAGTAGAGACTGTACCACTTTGGTATCCATCCCTACTATATGGCAAGGGTCTGGCACATCACAAGAACTTAAACATTTGATTGTTTGGTTGATACATCTGCAATATCAGATATCCACTTATGGGATTTTTTTGACATTCAAAATGAGTCATAATATTCAAAATGTGCACTGAGTGGCTTAAGGGATAGAATAATGAACTTGGGAGTCAGTATGAACTAAATTTAAATGCTGCCTCAGACACTTATTAGCTGTGACCCTGAGCAAATGACTGTAGCACGTCACTTAATTTCTCCAAGCCTCAGATTACTCATCTATAAAATGAACCTTTTTGCCTTCTTTAGGTCCTGCCCAATATGTGGTGGCTAGCACTTTCTTCTTTCCTAGTGCCATAACTGGACATATGGAGACTGCTTGGTCTAGGGCTATACTTCTGAAGAGATATGGCTTGCATCCACTGTCCCTGGGAGAAGGGTCCATGTAGAGGCAAAAACTAGTTTTGAATTTCCTCAAGATCCTGGAACTTAGAGGCCAGCAATGATGATGGATTTCATCTAGCTTTGTTTCAATAACTATCAGTAGAGGGAGCAATTCAGAGAAAAAAAAAAAAAAAGAGAGAACATATCACATTGGCAGTTAACTTCCCTCCACCCTCCCTGCCTCTGTGTGAAGTTGTGGGGGGAGTTCTGTGGGGGAGCTTCTCATGAGCCATGGCTGCTATTTAGAAACACAAATTGCAGGAAATTTTTCGTCTCCAGGGGAAATTGCATTTGGCAATTTCAATATTTATCGCGCTTTGATGCTTCCGTCTGGTTAAAAAGGGCGGGGGAACTCCAAATGGGCCTCAATGGGAAAATAAGCCTGAGCGGTAGGTGAGTAGAAAATGGGGACAGAAAACATGAGGAAAAATCAAAGGGGGGTAACATAGCAGAGACTGTTTAAAAAAAAGAAGAAAATATCTCTTCTCTTAGTGTTATGGCACAGAGCTCTACACACAGCAGGTGTTTAATAAATGTTTGCAATTGTAACTATTGGGCCTAGACATCTCTGAGATTAGACAGCTAAATGTTGGAAGATGTGATCTATCATGAAGTCTGTCTTCAGTGTTTCTAACTGCACTAGATGCTATATGCCCTTGTACAACCTGGAGGCAAGGCCATTAGGCTTTAGAGTTGGGAGACTTGGTTGGCGACTTGGATACTTTCTACTTATGTGACTTTGGGGATATCATATTAATTCTCTTTGTCTCAGTTTCCTCATTTGTAAAATGAGGGGGTTGAATTAGAAAGCCTCTGGATTTCCTTCTGGCTCTAGAGCTATGACCTAGCCATCCCAAGCTAAACTTTCTAAATCTTAATTTCCTTTTCTATACAACAACTGTTGAATAAGATAACCTTAAAGTCTCCTTGAGCTCCAGATCCACAATACTATGATATGTTCAGACATGGTCAGGACACACAGAAAACTGAAATAGAAATGTCAAATATGGATGGTGGGTTACGTATTTCATAGTCAGGTCAGGAGTGATGGCTGTTGGGATAAGAGGGCAGTGAAAAATATATTGCTGTGGTTGAGAAAAGGAGAATGGATTGTTCATGAAAGAGTTTGGGGAACCCTATGTCTAAGAGAGCGGTTGGCTCTCACTTGGTAGAGCTTGGAAGCCTTCCCAGAAGAGGGGTGGGATTTCAGGAGTAGTTGGAATGACTGGAAAAAAGAAACTTGCCAAACAGAATGTGGAGGACATTCCAGGCATATGGTGCTGTTTGGGTTAAAGCCTGGAGGCAAAAGTGGGCTGAGCAGATGGAGGGAGGCTTTGAAGAAGAGGGTCAGAGCTGTCCTTGGACCTTCCATACTTGGAGGCTGACACACAGATGGGACCAAGACATTAACTGAAGAGACCCGAATGCATGATTTCACTGAGTTATGAATTCTCAGAAAGCTCTGACAAAGTGACAGTCAATGTAGTCATTAGTTTGGAAAGTGAAGAGGGGCATGAGAGTTGAATACTGGAGAGAAGGGTAGGGAGCAAGTCCCTTTCACCAAGAGGGAAATGGGATATTTATTATAAGGGCAAGAAGGTATACTGTATTCCCTTTTTCTACCAAGTTACAGTGAAGGGCTGTTTGCCTACTTCTATGCCAGAGCTTCACGGGAGCTGTGTGTATTTGGTGATATTCAAGAATTGAGATCATCACCAGGCTTCTCATTAGCGTTCTGCTCCCTTGCCACTGAACCAGCTGTTCAAATAATCCTCCTGCTGGTGACAATAGCAGATCATTAATAAACAATCCTTGGTATAGGAAAGAGGAAGATCTCTATTGGATGACTTGGAACCCTTGAATGAGCAGGATTCTGTTGAATATCAAAGAAGTTGACTAACAAAGTGAAGGGCCTCAAGGCTTTTTCATGTTAGGATTGCTTGAAGGAACTGGAGATATTTAGCCTGGAGAAAAACAGATTTAAGAAGGACATGAAAGATTTCTTCAAGTATTTGAAAGCTGTCAGGTGGAAAACTTGTTTGTTTGGGCCTAGAGGGAAGAAATAGAAGCAATGAATGGAAGTTATGAAGAGGCAGATCTCATAAGATCATTGATTTTGAGCTCAAAGGGGTCCTTAGAGATCATTTAGTTTGATCTTTTAATTTAATAGGTAAGGAAACTGAGGTCCAGAGAGAACAAATGATTCTCCAAAAGTCCAGTTGGTATTGTGTTGTAGGGATGAACTTTTAACCAAATCTCTCTGACTCTGAATCCAATATTCTTTCCCCTGATGCAGATAAACTTCCTAATCATTAGAGCTTCCCCCAAAATGGAATGGAGCATTTTTAGGGAAATGGGCTCTTTCTCATTGGAGTTCTTCAGGAAAAGATTAGATGACCACTTGTCAATGAAGAAGAGAATATTGGAAGAGAGTTTCTTGGTTGGGTATGGGTTTGAGCTACAAGGTACCAAAGATCCCTTGGGTACTTGGAGATTCCTTACTTCCAGTGATTCATTCATGATTGATATAAAATTCAAAGAACTCTCAAGTATCATTTAGAGGCTTGAAGTGGCCTTTTAAGTTTATGATTTGGTACTGGTGTAACCTTTGTAACAACATTTTACTAACTATACTGGTGGAGAATGTGACAAAGAATAAAAATTTACTGCATATAACCTATAGGTGATTCATAAAGAGTAGATGACCCTTATATTGTCTGTTGGAGTTGTCCTAGGATAGAGGATAATGATGGAGACTTCCCAAAGTGGAGAGAGAAAATGACTGAAATGAAGCAGAAGCCTATAAGCTCTAGAAGATGTGTTCTAGTCCCTACTCTTGAAAATTCATACTGTATGACCCTAAATCACTTTCTTTCTTCAGATGTAAGAGAAAGGGTTCAGACAGATGACCTCTAATGTCCCTTCAGCACTAATGAATTTTGAGTTCCATGTATCCTTTAATTCACTTACTCTGTTTTTCATAAGGTAAGAACGTGACAGATGGGGATAGTGGGTGATGTTCACCTCTCAGAGGAAAGGGCTGGACTGGATGTCCTATAAAATTCCTTTTTAACTCCAAATCTATAATCCTAACTCCTTCCCTGTTGCCTCATTGTATTGTGAAGGTGATTCCAACTTTTCAAAAGCTATGTTAGTAAAACCAAAACTGTACTGCATATACATACTGCAAAGGATGGTCTTAGGGACAGATTCTTTCTGTTGCTCAAGAATCAGGTCAGCTAAACATAAAGAGCTTCATCACCAGAAGGGTAACCATACAGAAAAACATGAAACAATCATTTTTTAATTATAGCATGGCTCCTGGCACATAGTATAGCTTAATAAATGTTTGTAGACTGATTGATTAATGATTTGTGGTAGGGTCATCAGCAATAAAGGGTTGATTCCCAGTATTCCTTCTCCTCTACCCTAGCATCTCTTGGGTCTTTTCCTTATCTCTTCTAGCCACCCCTCAGTGGTTCATTTTAATACCAGGCTGAGCCAAACATGAAACATAATGAGAAAAGTAAATCTGTTCTCTCATGTGCTTAACCATAAGATGACAGATGATTTATTTGCTTGTGTATGTGTGTGTTTTCCCCCTCTAATATTACCTTGTACTTACTTTGTATGTATGTATGTTGCTGTGTAGAGTGCATCTCTATATGTACATGCTAGCTTCCTTATTAAATTGCAGCACAGGGACTGCTTTATTTATTTATTTTATAAGAGAAGGTACTTCAGTGAGATCACCAAAATTGGAGGCCTGCAGTAGCTAAAATAAAAAAAAAATTAGAATATAATGGGGAAGGCCTTTAGATTAAAAAATAGATATTACCCACCCCAAAAAGGGTCTAAGACTTGAACAACTCCATTACCTATTAAAAGGCAAGTGGAGATAATGAGTAAACTATTTCCAGAGCAGACTATATTCATAACTTTGTTCCCAACTACTCATCTGTATAAAGTCCCCAAAAGAGAGTGAGAAGAAGAATTGACTACTAAATTGTTACTGATCACCTTAAGCTAAGGTAGGATGCCTTGGGGAATTGAGTATTCCTTTGATTTGGGGTAAAATGCTTTGTAATTATTATAGTTCTTGCTCTGCCACTTGAATAAATGTTTTTGGTAAGAAAATGAGTTTGCTGAATGGCTTTTAAGGAGAATAACACTAGTAGGGGCTCATGAGCTAGCATTAGGAAGATACCACATCTAACATTATCCCTAAAACCCTGAAGATATTTGATAAAGGCATGTTGATTGATTTTTCAAAAAATTATCACTAATTTCTGCTTTGAATTATTAACACCATGGTTCTGTCTCACCTAGTATAGATGAATGGAGGTTACCCCTAAGTTGTTTTCGAGGAACATTGACATGGTTTAATTAGTGATGCTCTTGCAATATCAAGGCGAGGTGGCAGAATGGAAAGATCATTAACCCTAGAGTCGAGAGAATACTGAGTGCAAACCTCACCTCTGACATTTCCTAATTGTGAATGAGCCACTTATCTTCTCTATGCCACAGCTTCCCCATCTATAAAATGGACATAGTCAGATTGTTATGAGCCTTAAGTGAGATAATGTACATGAAGTGCTTTACAAGCATCAAAGTTATTATCTAAAAGTAAATGTTTATTATCATGAGAAGAAGCAAGACATAATATATAGACCGATAACTTTGAAAGCAGGAAGACCTGAGTTCAAGTCCTAACACATATTGACTCTTTAATTCCTTGATCTCTAGGTACTCTAGGTAACCTTTTTAGGCTATAAATTACAGAGAAGGTATAAACTTGTATTGGTAGAAGGAATTGTCTTCCCTGGGAGTTCCTTTTACCAATAAAATCACAGGACAATCTATCCCCATCCATCTATTATTGTTGGTTTTGTTGAAGTGATTGATGATTATTCTTTCCAGGATGGATTTTTTTCCTCTGTCTTTAGGGACTTTTCCTCTCCCATCTGTTAAGGGCAAACACAGTCTCTAACACAATCAGTATTAGGGCTATGCAAGGTGGAGAGATGCTTAGGCCACTATATGTAATGAGGGTGGAGGCAGACAAAAAATACTCTGTCTGTTAAATTTTTTTTTTAACACCAGAAAAATCTCGTTCTCCTTGGCACAAAGGTATTTATTTCGTGATATATCAGGTTGCCTGTGTTACAGGGAAGGCTGCAAGCCAGGAGCAAACAGTAACACACAACGGGAGCAATTTTCAAACTTGCTAAGACCCAGAAATACTTTGGCCTGGATCCACAGTCTGGTTCCTCCAACGTGGAGGTGATGAGCGTGGAAGCTGAATATGGGAGAAGTAGTTAGTGACTTCATTATGTGTATCCTTGATGCCCTTACCCCACCAGCCCTGGCATTTGGAGAATTTAATAATCCTTACAGCATTTTATCGTGGTGCTCTGCACAACCTATAATACAGTTACCAAGACTCCCAGGGAGAAGGAATTAAGGGCCGCAGAGAATGAGAGATGGATTTGAGATGTGATTTGAAACATGGTGGGCTGTCCAGGCAGGGTGGCACGCGGGCAGACGGACATGCTGGATGCTGCAGGGAAGTCACTTTTTTTCATTTGAGGGGAGTCATAATGAGAGCAAAGGCTTGTTGCTAGGAGACTGGCTGGGGGGCTGATGGGAAGGGGAGAGGGAGTGGTTCAGCAGGTCTAGATTCTCTGAACCCCAGTGTGATCTCAGAACACCTCAGAGTGATCTTCAGAATTTTGAATTTAATAGCTGGAACGTGTGGAGAGATTGTGTGGACATGCCATTTTAATTGTGGGGGTGGAGGAGGTGTTTCATTTGCTTTTCTTTAATTGGTATTTGTAATATTGAGCTCGAGGTGGTCAGGAAGCAATGGGCAATGACCCTGGAGATAGATGACTTCAGAGAAAGAAATGGCCTCATAGTCTCCTAAGGCTAAGTGTCAGGAGTCCCAGCATATTTTTCTTCTGCCTCTGATGAGCTGGGTTTGCTTCCATTAAGTCATCTTCTGGTCTTCAGTTTTCTTGAATTAGGTTAATAATGGAATGATCTCCAGGGTCCCTTTCACTTCTAAATCCTGTGACATCCTTCTCTGGACCTTACTTTCCCCTTCTGCCAAAGAAAGGGCTGAAGAGACAATAGTAAAAAGAAATCTGGATTTTTCAACCAGAACAAAGCCTTCCTCCCATGGGTCATATAACTGAATGTGAAGAGCACAAAATTATGATTTATTATCAGTAAATGTTTGATTTGCATACCTATTTTATATACTTATATACTTTAGACTGTATTAAAATTTCTCAGGTGAAAAGGAGTCATGAGTGGAAAAAGTTTAAGAAGCCCTGAACTAGAGGACCTGAGTTCCAACACTGCATTTTCTATTTATTACTTGGGTAACCTTAGGCAAATAACTTTAACTCTTTCCCATTTGTAGAATGAAGAGGTTGTGGGAGATTATTTCAAAGGTTCTTCTCAGCCCAAATGTGCGATGTTTTTTCCCCCTACTAGAAGTGTCCAGTCCACTGGGACCACATGGGATCAAGGATCTAGAGTTGGAAGGACGTGTGTGTGTGTGTGTGTGTGTGTGTGTGTGTGTGTGTGTGTACTGAGTATCTTCACTAAGTTTGGCATCAATATGGTGAGCCATGGAATAGGAAGGTGGAGGAAGGCCAACCAGGTTGCCCATGGAGGCTATTTAGTCCAACCCTCTCACTTTATTGGAAACTGAGGCTCAGGTGGGCTATCAAATAACCAACAAGCATTTATTAAGTGCCTTCCCCCAGCTAGCCATTATGTTAGGTACTAGGGACAAAAATTCAATAAAGTGAAGCAGATCCATACCTGGATTGCCGTCATACCATGATGGACAAGTGTTTTCCAACCTCTTCAAGAAGACTTCCAGTGACTAAGAACTCCTTGTCTCCCAATACAATTTATTCTACTTTGGGACAGCTCTTGTTAGTTAGAACTCTTTTCTTACTTCAAACCTAAATTTCCTTTTTTTTTATTTTTTTGTAACTCTTTTCTGTGACTAAGCAGAATAAATGGAAATAAATCTAATCCTTTTTCCACCCTTTAATTATTTGATAGGGAATCAAGCATCTTCACCATATCTGGACTTAATATTTCCTTTTTCAAATGTGGTACCCTGAACCCAATACTTCAGGTATACTCTGACTAGGACAGAAGGAG
Organism: Sarcophilus harrisii; assembly: GCF_902635505.1. NCBI lineage: Eukaryota > Metazoa > Chordata > Mammalia > Dasyuromorphia > Dasyuridae > Sarcophilus > Sarcophilus harrisii. Next base: position 429,330,830 of record NC_045429.1, read on the forward strand.
GACTATCGCTTCCCTATTTCTTGACCCCATTCTTCTCTTAAAGTATCCTCAGATCATACTAACTTCCCCAAGTCTCATTACCTTTCAGTTATCCATGTTTGGCAGGGATTCTTCATTTTTTGTCCATAGACTTGTATTTTTTAATATTCTGATAACTGTTTTCCAATATAATTGTTTTTCTTTATAATCCAATATATTTTATTTTGTGCATTAAAAAACCTTTTTCTAGGAAGAGGCCTTCATCAAATTGTGCTAAATGGGCCCAGGACAAGAGACAGGGGAAGAATTCCTGGTGTGTAGATTAGTCATGACAAATTTTAAAATCCTAGACCACTTTTCCTACTGCGAGAAAAGGAAAAATCATGATTTCCAAGCTCCAAAGAATCATTTTACTTTTGATTACCCATGGATTGGAGTTATGTGTGCACCCAGCTTGCTTTCATCAGTATGAATCCGGGGTAGATCATGAAGGCATGTTGAGAGCTTGGGTTCTCTGCACGCTTCTAAGCGTCTGTTAGCAACATTCCAGGTTTGTGTTGGAACATGCTTCTTTGCAATAGACATAGTCCAATTAAGCGGAACTGTGGCGAAGATAATAGCTTTATGGAAATGGAGCTGGCAGGTGGGGTGGATAGCTGAGAAATATGTATCTTCATAGATTCCTGGATTGTGAGGGGCTTTCCTAGTATCCTCCCTTACAGACTGGGGTCAGGCTGTAAGGCTCCTCCTGATTAAGTTCTGTTACCCACTGGCTGATCAGTAGACATTGTACCATTTCATATCCTTTTTGTTCTCTCTTCTCTCTCTTTTCTAACCCCTGTCCAAAGGAGAGTGGAACAGAGTTTAAAATTTTTTTAAAAAATAATTTCATTCAATATAATTGGTTTCTTTTGTATTTTATTTTATGCATTTAAAATCATTCTTCTGAAAAGGGGTCCATAGGCTTCACCAGACCCTGCCAGCAGGGTCCATGACACAAAAAAGGTAAAGAACTCTTTCAGCAAAGTAGAAAGAGTAGTTGATTTTGTATTTGAAAGTTCTGGGTTCAAATGTGCTGCAAGACCTTGTTTTAAGTGACAAATAAGGCAAAACAAATGGTAACTATTTATTAAACATCTACTACAAACAAAGCACTGTGTCAGGTGTTGGGGACACACACAAAAAAAAGGATTTAAAATTGGTCTCTGCCCTCAGGGAGCTTACATTCTATATCTGCAGGAAGGGATTGGGGATATAACGTGTTAAAAAAAATAACCCTTATTGTTGACAGAGACAGTGTGGATAGTCAAAGAAAAATTCTGGGAATACAAAAACAAGAAAACAACCTGGTACCCACTCTCTAAGAGTTTACAGTATAGTAGGGGAAGAAAAAAAAAGTTAATTGGAAAGCAGGGGAGAGGAAGGAGATACTTGTGTAAGGGTTTAGCAGCCATTGTATTGTGGAGATGAGGCAGGCTAGAAAATGAGCAGGAAGAGGAAAATAGAGCTAGGTTCAAATTCTAACACTGCTGCTTCCTATGGAATCTTGGGTAAATCACTGAAAATCTCAATAGTGGGGGAGTTGGATTATATTAGGGCATTTTAACCATGTTTATGTGATGGAACCCTTTGGCAGTCCCCCATAGTTGAGATCTATCCCATAGGCAGGTGGAGTTTCTGGATCCCTTCTCTGGAAAAAAAAAGCTTTAAAATCCATAAGATTATAATGAAAATCAATTATATTGAAATATAAATGATCAAAATACATTTTTAAAAAGTCCCTGGGTCCCAGTTTGTTTCAAAAGTGGAAGTTTTGAAGAAGAGTAGTATGAAACAAGATTGGAAATATACCTTTTAACTTGATGTGATTACCCTTTAATTCTAGGTGAAGGAATTAATAATTTTCCCTTGAGGTAAGAGGGAGCCACTGAAAATTTTTGAATGGGACCAGATCTCTCAAGAAGATAATTTTGTCAGTTATATAAAGGGATGGATAAGAAAGGGGAGAAATCAGAAGCAAGGAAACTATTAGACATTTCAACAGTCTAGGTGAAAGGTGATGAGGGTATCAATTGATCATATCAGAGAAGACAGATAAGGGTGATATGGAGATTGAATCGACAAGACTTGGTAATTGATTGGATTATGGGATGAGGGATAATGAAGAAAAAAGGATGACTGAATTATGAGCCTGGGAGCTGGAGACAATTGTAGCAACCTCAACAGAAATGGGGAAGTTTAAGGAAAAGTAGGTTTGCATATGGATAAGAGAGAAATGAGAAAATAAACTAAGTTTGTGTGGGACATGAGATGTCTCTGATACATTCAGGAGATGTCTAATAGGCAGTTTGGCAATATAGGATTGAAGTTCAGAATAGAGTATAACTAGGACATGTAAAGGGTTTGCTGCTAAAGAAAGGCAAGTGCACAGGTTCTCCTAGAATTGGTTTTGTGTCTGAAGGCAACAAGAGACACAATTTCATGGGATATTTGGTTATCTTATATTACCATGTACACAAAAAGTATTTGTAAAATGATCATCATAAATGTAATTATGACGCAAATCTCTTGTGGAGGATGAAAAGGTAGAGAAATTCTATGTATTAACATGCACTTCAAGCATTAAACATGTACTTTTATATTTGGTGATCTTAATGGAGGATGAAAACAGGTGAGAATAGTGAAAAACATCTGTAATATATGGTCTAGAGTTAAGAGGCACAAAGAATTGTAGACTACTCAGAAGATTCAAGCCTATATATCATGAATTCTTTCTTTGGAAAAAAAATCTAAAGACACTGGACATGATGAGAATGGAATAATATCACTAAAAAGAAGAAATTTTGTGTATTTTAACAGGTGGGAAAGAACTAATTACTGATTTTCACAGTGAGAACTGAATAGAACTGAAATTTATTTTAATAGATAGAAAATGACTAATTATTAAGATCACTGACTTAGATGACAAAGGGGAAAATTAATTCAAAGCTAGAAGAACAAGAAAGATATGGCAGGTAATCAAAACAATATTCCTTATAGTATTGTATGACTATGAATCATGAAACACTATAGACTCTAAAGAATGGAATTTGAGATATTCCAAAGAGCGTTGGAGAGGTTAGAAACAGATCACAAATTTACCATTATGAAAAAGCGACGTGAGTAATGTCAGCAGAGAAATGGATAATGGGACAAAAATATAGACTAATCATAAGGTAGGAATATTAGATGGACAGTCCATGTGCTAGGGACATTATATAATAACAATATTAAAAGGCAAACAAAGTTTGAAGGACCAACAATGGAGCACGCTACCCCCAGTGCACTAAGTGTATTCCCTGTGACAAATTTTTTTTCCTGATCCCAAGGAGTCTAGTTTTCTTGCCTAGTAGGATATTTTCATATTTATTCATTCACGTACACACACATCATTATTCATAAAATATTCTATTTTTAGGTTGTACCATCATAGAATGCTGAAATTGGACTTAAGAAGATCTGAGTTCAATTCTAGCTACAAACACTCACTAGTTGTGTGATTCTTGGGCAACGCAGTTCATTTCTTTCAACTTCAGTTTCCTCATATATAAAATGGGCATAATAATATATCAGAGGATTTTTGTGAAGATCAAATGAGATAACAGCTTTTTTAGTTGTTTGTAGGGAGAGGAAGAAAACCTCATCCTAGCCTCTTAGAAACTTAATCATTTTGGATATTGGGAAGTCCATTCTCTGATCTTTGGGAAAAAATAAACAGAGGGGCACAAAGAGCTTGCCTTCCTGAAGTTAAAGCTCTGTCCACAGAAAAATAAAGATTAATGTTCTCCTCTTGTGCTTTTAACTGATGATGCTTCACCCCCTGCCCTGTCTCCAACCTTTCCATCCCATAGGGGATTCCCCTTGACTCATGGGGGGACAGATAGATGCTGAGGACTGGGCAGAAGAGGGAGTAAATAGTGATGGGGTTAGCCTGAAGTTCACAGGATATAGGGGTGTAAGATTCTTTAGAGATAAATTAGTTTAATCTCATCATTATAGACAAGACAATTGAGGCTTGGAGAGTTACAGAGCGTTAAAGAACCAAAAGGTAGATTGGAAATGAGCTCTTCTGACTTCAGAGTCAGTGTGAGTGGCTGGCAAATAATAAGGGAAAGCATTTAATAAATGATGATTGAATGAATGTTGTATTAAAGAGAGATTGAAGGCTGGAAAAAGGATAGGAATAAAGAGTGATTGCAAGGTCATGCATGAGTGGTAATGGGCTTGGGCTTTTTTTGGGGGGAAGGCAGGGTGGTATAGTAGAAATCACTGAATTTGGAATTAGAAGACCATATCTTGATTGCTGTTAACTGTCTATGTGACCTTGGGCACTGATTATTCTTGTTCATAAAATGAGGGGGTAGACTAAATGTTCCTTAGCATCCCTTGCACCTCTTAGTAGATGGAGCATGAGTCAGGACTGGATTCACTACTTATCTACATCTCACTTGAACTCTCCCCCAAATACTGAGGTATCTTTCATCTGAGAATTCTCAGGCTTTTTGGAGAAAAGTCACCATCTCCCCATTAGCTTATGGGGGTGGCACTTGCTACTGAATAAGGCAGAGCATGGCTATTTGAGGAAAAATGAGGGAGGAATTGTGCTAACGAGAACAAGGAGAGCTTAGCAGGCCATGGCAGAGAAAGGAGAGAATGGTAGAACTGAGGTTCAGACACATTAAGGGCTTCTAGCGACTGAGGAGTCATCATTCATCCTCTAGCTCTGTCCCAAGGGATGGGGACACGAGTTATCTTCCACTGAGTCTCCAATGATCTCATAGAGATCTCTGATTATACTTTCCAAGCTCAATCTTGTCTTCTCCCCTCCTTCAGAGTCCCAAGATTCCTCTCTACCCTTTGTACTCAGGGCTGGGGCCAAACTGGGATCTTGATATCACAGGTTTAGAGCTAGAAGGGATCTTATAAATTATCAAAAATAGATGAGGAAATAGAAGCTCAGGCAGGTTTAATGACTTTCTCCAGTGTCACATAGCTAGTGAATATCTGAGGGGAGTGGAATGTTGAATCCAGGTCTTCCTGACTCCAGGTTGCACACTCTGTCTATGCAGGGCTCCATATATGGCCCCATGGTGGTATCCTCATGAAATCCTAGAATGGAGCTATATGGGTCATGGAGCTGAAGGAAACAGGGAAGGGTCCAGTCATTGGGGCAAGGGAAGATGTAAGGTGATAGGATCACAGGAGCTTAGAGACAGAAGAGATCTTAGACAAGAAGTAGTACAATTAGTACTACTTAGAGATGACGAAACTAAAGTCAAGAGAAGTTAAGTCCCTTGCCACCTTCATATAGGTAGCAAATGACAGAGCTGGGATTCATGCCTTTGACTCCAAATCTCTTTCCACAGCATATCTCCTGTAGGACCAAGGTCAGCTTAGTCAGGTAGGACTCCCCTGAGCTTGTAAATTTCAAGGTTTTATTCTTAAAGACTGTAACTTGAGGAAATGGCTTAAATAGACCCAACCAGAAGTGAGGTCAGCCAAAAAGGGGCTATTAGGAGCCAGCCGCCTTCTGCCTCCACTGATAAGTTGAAAGAAAACAGGAATAACCTTGAAGTTGAAAGATTTAGATTGGCTATCAGGACCAGAACAGTAATTAGCAATTAGGTTCCGAGGACAAGAGCATCAGAAAATGAATCAGAGGGTAAACGGGTTTGAAGGAGGGAAGAGAGGAGGGGAAGAAAAGGAAAAAAAGGAAGGGACATGGAAGTGGGGTGGAGAAACAGAGGAGGTAGGGAAAGTAGGGGGACAGAGAGAGACAGACAGAAAGACAGACAGAGAGAGAGAGAGAGAGAGCAAGGAGAGAGAGAGACAGAGAGAGACACACATGGAAAGAAATGAAAAGATTTATTTCTTAAAGACACAAAACCTTATGTGAGGGAGACAGAAACCCCCCAAGACAAGGACACGATGAGGCTATTTGTTGAGAAGGTCATTGAGAGAAAGAGGAGCTGGGCCAAGAAGCTCTTAACTGAATTGTGGCCATCAGGGGAGAAAAGTGGTCATCTATTTTCACTAGCTCTGTTGTTTGTTCCTGCTGCAAAAGAACAAAAGCTTTGAGGGTCTTCTAAATTTTGGTGCCCTGTCACAGAGGTCTGGCTGCTCCTCCCTAGTTATAGTTCATACTCAAATCAGAAGACCATTGTGCCATTTACTCCTTCTATCACTTTTGAGGCAAAGGATATAAAATCTCCAGTGTTTCTTCTTAGGTTTTTGAAATACTCTTTTCTGAGGTCTGTCTTTCAGACAGACCTTTTCTTTTACTATCTATTGTTAAGATAGCCTCTGCTACATTGATGTGTTTTGCTCTTTAATTCAGTAAAACTGAATTCTCTCATAAAACTGCCTTAATATATTTTTAAATGTTCTCTTTAATTATTCAGAATGATTGAAATTCATTTTCGAAACTGCTGATTTTAAGTTGACTGATAGGCAAGATGAAGAAGGCAATCTAGTAGGAAAAGTCCTGGACTTAGACTCTTAGGCCCTGGATTCAAATCTTATTTCTAATACTTATTAATCTCTTAGGTTCTAAAATTTTTCCTTTGTTAAATGAGGGGGTTGGATTAGATGGTATATATTTTTTCTTTAATCACTTGGTGCCATGGATGTGACATTGCCTTCATTTTCTGGAAATGGATCCTGGTGGAGAATCCTCTCCCTAAATTTTCATGGAATTTCTGGGAAAGCCATTGATTGCACTTGATTCATTTCTACCAGCTCTCCTCCAGATCTCCCTTCCTTTAGGAATTTTTTTCTTTTGCTGTTCTTTAGTATATTTTCATACATGCAAGGGTTCTGTCTATCACTCAAGAAGTTTCCACAGAGCTAGGAACAACTACTGTTTCTTCAGACTGAGGATTTCTTAGCAGTTCTATAGGCTTCCTTGATCTCTTTCTAATGGCAGCTATAAGATTGTGAGTGAGGATGACTGGTGAGGGGGACAGAAAAAGATTGCAGCTGTGGCTGAGAACTGAGCAGCCTGGAATGAGAAAAGAGGAGGGGGAGAAAGAGACAGAATCAGAGATAGATAGAGAAAGAGATAGACAAAAAGACAGAGACAGGGAGAGAGACTCAGAGAGACACACCCACACATACAGAGAAATAGGGAGAGAGACAGACACTGAGAGAAATGGAGAGAAAGACCAAGATAGGGAGAGAAAGACAGAGAAGAAGAAAGATTTAGAGAGAGATAGACAGAGAAACAGAAACACAAAGAGACGGACACAGAAACAGATAAAAACGGGGAGAAAAAGAGACAAGAGACAGAGAGAGAGAGATGGACAGAGAGAGACAGAGAGAAACATTGGGGAGAGTGAGAGAAATATGGGGAAGTAGAGACAGAGACAAATACAGACAGGGAGGGGACAGAGAAACAGAGCCAGAGAGAGAGATATCGGGGATAGAAAGAAACATTGGGGGGAGAGAGAAACATCGGGAAGACAGAGAGAGAGAGACAAAGACAAATACAGAGATACACAGAGAAAGAGAGAGAGAGAGAGAGAGAGAGAGAGAGAGAGAGACAGAGACAGAGACAGAGATAGAGACAGAAATAGACGGAGAGACAGAGAGACATGGGGGATAGAAAGAAGGACATTGGGGAGAGAGACAAACAGAGACAGACAAAGAGGAAAAGAGACAGAGACACATATAGATTCAGACAGAGACAGAGAAAGACAGAGACAGAAAGACATAAAGGAATAAAAAAATATTTACAAAGGTAAAGGATAAAAAAAAACAGAAACAAAAACAGACAAAGAAAAATGAAAGAGAGGTGGGGAGGGAGGGAGAGGAGAGAAGAGAGAGGAAGGGAAGGAGAGAGAGAGAAAGAGAGAGAGAGAAAAGAGAGAGAGAGAAGGAGGGAGAGAGAGAAAGAAGAGAGAGAGACAGAGAGAGAGAGGAAGAAGAGAGAGAAAAGAGAGAGAGAGAGAAAGAAGAGAAAGAGAGAGAGAGAGAGAGAGAGAGAAAGAGAGAGAGGAAGAAGAGAGAGAGAAAAGAGAGGGTAGATTGAGAAGGAAGATGAAGGGAGAGAGAGGGGAGAGTAAGTTGAATCACTCTATGCAGAGCTCGTAGTTCTTGGAGCTGCTGCTGCTGCTGCTGCCGGAGGCTTCCTTTTAATTACTATTTGTAGGTGGTTTGGGGAGCCTGCGGTGACCGCTCTTTCATCTGGCTGGAGGAGGCTTATCTCCCCACAGAGGCTACAGGAGAAATAACTTTGTAAGCGGCTGGATACATTACCTTTGATGGAGGCTCTGTGGGCACGTCCGGGTCCAAGCTGCAGGGAAGGGTGGAAGGTAGGGCCAATTGGATACTCAGGCTGTGCTGATTGGGGCTGAATTCCCTTTCTCCACCTTACCTTAAGTTTTTCCATTCAACAAAGGCTTTCTCCCTCATTTGAATTCATAGTCCTTTACACTTCTTTTATACCTCCAAAGTACTAGGAAGTAGAATGGGCTGCCGCCTAAAGAGAGAGGGGTTCCCCATTACTGGAGGTCTTCGGGCAAAGCTGGGATGACCTTTAGTCAGGTCACGTGGTAGAGGGCATTCATGTTCAGGTATGAATTGGACTCAGTAATCTGAGGGCCTTTCCAAGATTCTGGGATTGTGTGATATGTAATTATCATTTAATGTATATTATATTCAGATACAGCCTTAATTGGCACTAATAATCATAACTTCAGCACCTAAAGGTAATTGGCACCTAGTGGATATTTAATAAATGTTTGTTAACTTGCATTAATCTGTTTATAGGGACTTATCTTCCACAATTAGATCCTCCCCCCCCCCCCCAAATTAGGTTTTAAGATCTGTCTGTCATAGACTCACACCCATAAACATACTCTGAGAAAGCATCTCATAGAGTATAGGGTAATAGTGCTAGAGCTAGAAGGGACCTTGGGGTCACAGAGTCCAACTTCTCCACCTCCCATTTTATAAATCAGGAAACTGAGGCCTTGAAAGGTTAAGTGACCTGCCCAGTATCAAACTAGACCCAAGTTCAAGTTCAGCTTTTGACTCACACTGGCTAAATAGCTATGGGAAAGTCATAAGTTCTCAGGAAGGTTGGTTCTGTGTTGTGAGACAGTTCCCTGTGCAGGTTAGATCTAAAAATGAGTCAGTGGTTGAGAAGCCCTTTCTTTATAAAGGACTATGTTTTTCTCCTTTATATAATTTTCTCCCACTTCCAGAATCTAGGCTAGCATTCCTATGTAAAATACCAAGGGAAAGTTGCCAACCTCTTCATCAAAGGATTTGTCCTTTCACTTGGAGAAGACATCCTGAGGCCTTCTCCTGCCAAGGCATTTAGAGATAAAGAGAACTCCTTGGGAATGCTGGTGTCCCTTTGGGTTGGCTGTTCAGTCTCAATAGCCATGCAACCTTATTGTTTCCTACTATTATTGTCTTATCCGGGCTAAACTGCCCTTCTCCCCCTGGAAGTTCTCCCTCCTTAAATATTTCATATGGGTCTTCATGGGATCAGAGGTAAGAGTCACATCCTCTTGTTAAAGGATCTTAAGGAAAGGTGTTTCCTTGGCTTCCTTCAATGATTGGAATCTCACCTTCTGCAGGCAGCCTTTCCTCTGTCACTTCTCTAGTCACTTCTCATCTGAGATTATCTTTCATCTAGTCTAGAAAGAAAGAAAAGCAAGTCATTCAAGATGCACATCTAGGGTGTGTGTATATATATATATATATATGTACATATAGCACTTTTTCTTTCTTCCTCTCTGTCTCCCTGTCTGTCTATCTCTCTCTCTCCCTCTGTCTCCCACTCTACCTCTACCTTCCTCTCTCTTCCTCTCCTCCTCTCTTTCCTCCTCTTCCTCTCCCTCTCCCTTTTCCTCCACTCCCTCTCTCTGTCTCTGTCCTTCTCTGTCCTTCTCTCTTCTCCCCCCACCATTTTTCTCTCTCTTTTGAAACAATGGGGTTAACTGACTTGCCCAGGATCACAGAATTTGTAAATGTCTAAGGCTAGAGTTGAACTCTAGTCATTCTACCTCCAGGGTTGGTTCTGGACCACCTAGTTGCTCCAGGGCTGGCTTTTCAAAGACCTGGCCCACAAATAAGAAGGAAAATAAAAATTGCCTGGTTTGCTTTTGTTTCAGCCTAGGAGTGTTTCTTACTAATGGAATTAAATCTAGGGGTATCTGGATTCCAGATTCATGGCACAATATAATATTTACTTTGTCACATTGCTCAACCAGTTAAATTAGCTCCAAGCCCCCATATTCAGTCTGAATCAAACACTTCCTCTTTCTAGAACACACATACCATTTCTTCTTTCCACCGAATATCCATAAATATTAACTAAGACACACAAAGTTTGGAATTTCTTTTGATCAATAATTTAGCTTAATATTTGCTGGCTTAAGAAACAAAACAATTTTCACAGCAAAAGTTAACACTTCCCAAGCCCAAAGGAAAACATCAGTTTAAAGTGAGACATTCATTGCTTTCCAGAGAGAGGAAAAAGGGTGGGGGGAGAGAAAAGCAGATTATCAGTCTCTATCCCTGGCCTAAACTAGACTAATAGTATGGGATTTTATCCAGAAAGCAGTGGTTGAAATATCCTCACCACCCCCACCTCAGGATCTTTCACAATCTCCAGCATTTCCCATGCTTCAAAGTGACAACTGCTTCCTCTTCTCTCCTCATACCTCACTAGCTGGACTTTTGTGTCTTCTTCCTACAGGCCTTCAGGATTCCTCTATGGAATAAGGGGGCTGGACTTGTTCATATATAAGATCCCTTACAGCTCCAATTCCTGTTGGACTGGAGCATTTTCAGCGTTTCTTAAGCGCTTATTATGTGTCAGGCCCTGGGCAAAATACTGGGGATGCAAAGAAAAACAAAAATGCTCTCTTCCCTTAAAGAACTCATCCTAATGGAGGAAACAAGTATGAAAATAATTAGATATATACAAGATATAAAGATAGATCTTTATATATCTATAGATATAGACACATGGGGAGAAAGAAAGGAGGGGAGAGAGGAAGAAAGAGGGGAAAGAGGAGGAGAATGAAAGAGACAGATAGACATGGGAGAGGGAGAAAAAGACAGAGACAGAACAGGAGAAAGAGGGAGAGAGAGAAGAGAGGGAAGGGGAAGAGACAAGGAGAGAGAGAGGGGGATAGAGAAAGAAGAATAGGAAGGGGAAAGAGGGGGAAAGAAAGAGAGAGAGAGAGAAGAGAGGGAAGGGGAAGAGACAAGGAGAGAGAGAGGGGGA